>NC_079382.1:6307500-6667500 GCF_021018895.1 Seriola aureovittata
CAGTCATGGAGGAATTCCCTTGTCTCTCTGTGCTGAAACTGATTGGTGAGGGATGAACTCTGAGTTGAGGCCAGTACAGTTTGGTTTAAACTTTTAAAGTTGTGAAATCTCTTACTCACCTCTGTGCCCTGTTTATCATGAATCAAAGTTCACAAGGTGCAGTGGGTGCATAGCACATAGGCCTTATTCTGCTTCATTAAGTAGGCATAATAGCTCGGTTTTTATGGACCTGGCATAAATCTGACTACAGAGAAAGGTCTTGCTAACCTTGTGTCTGTGTGCTTATGGTGTCTGTTTTTCAGAGCAAAGCTGACAAAAGATCTAACCTAACTAAACTGAGTGACATGGTCCTATTTTCAGCATCTAAATAATCAAGTTTAGGACTCAAAGAGCCAAAACACACTTATCATATAGGCTACTCTTAACATATTCCTGAGTAATTTTCCCTCCCTTTCAAGTGCTACTTTTTGTTTTACTTATGATGTTGTTATCTAAAGAATATCACACATCTGGGTTTTGGCTCAGCACATATGGTTATCAGTATGAACAGTTTCATAAGACTGTAAAATATTCACTTATAGCCGTATATATGTATATATATATACAGTATATATAATTTTTATCTCAAAAAATGTGTCCTGATATGACTGGCAGAAATGTCTGCCACTAATTAAGTCTGATTGAGCCTACATTTCCCACATAAAAACATGTTATCCTGGTTATGATTAGTACTGTAACCTTTGACCACAATACCTTCTATGGTGATTTTCCTTAGTACCATACTTTATTTATTTTGCCAGTGATGTGACTACAGTCATATGTAATGGCGTCAATATCAGAAAAAAATTATATTCTGTATTCAAGGTACTGCAAAGTTTGGCTGTGACATTTTGGTTGTAAAGGCTGGCAGCCTATAGCTATAGATATGTTAGCCAGCCGATAATGAGCCAGCTTGCTCTGTTGTTGCTGAGCTGATGTCAGAGTTATTCACCACAATGTTCACTGGCAGCTAAATCAATAGAACAATTTATCAGTTGTTAGAAATTTGAAGCAAATGTATGGTTACATTCAACCCCAATGCTAAAAGTGAAACCAAGAAGAGGCCACAATATAAAAGGGAAAAGTTTTCACACGACAGGCCCCAGCGAGGATCGAACTCGCGACCCCTGGTTTACAAGACCAGTGCTCTAACCACTGAGCTATGGAGCCTGTTATACCGCCCTATACAATAAAATAACTATATCAAGGTGCTCCTTTGATAATATTCCGGAAGTATTGACACTGCTTGCTGTACGGGACCATCAAACGACGAGTTTAACACTTCTCTGTTGACCAGCTAATCGCAAGTATCACGTTGGACTTGTCTGAGCAAAATGGCAGTTTTCCATGTACTTCTGAGCTGGACCGCTCAAGCGCTGATGTTTCTGTTCTTTCTGATTTTCATCGCGTTTCTTGGTTACTGCTTGTATATTAAACACATTCATATGAAATATGACCACATACCTGGGCCACCGAGAGAAACGTAAGTTAAGTGGGACGTTGTTTAGTTTATGCTAACGCTAATGTTTCTTGTTTTCTTGTCAACGAACTAACGTTCGACAGTTAAAGCAGATGTGCTGACACTACCTGACACTTTGTTTCTGTCCTCCTAGTTTTTTCTTCGGACATTCAAAGACGCTTTTGAGGTTAATGAAAAACGACGAAATTATACACGATAAGTTTCTGGAATGGTAAGCACAAGTTTCACGCATATGCGCATATGCGGTAGACAAAGGTAAATAAGTTAAACACTTAAGTAGTAATTGAAAAGTGCAGCGGGGTCCAAGTGACCACCAGTATGCCAATGCAGTAACGCATACCTGTATAGGCTTATAACATGTCATAGTTTATTTTTATTTTTCTGATATTTATTTTTAAATATATACATTTTATTTTATGTCGGTATGGCCTTGCTTTTTGAACAGAATTTGAACATGTTTTATATAATTCATAAGAATGCAAAATGAAAAACGAAGATTCCTATGTTGAACTGTAAAATTGAAATGTTCAATAAAGTTTGAAAAAAAAATAAAAAAATAAAAAAATACCTGTATAGGCTGTATAGGCTATAGATAGCTAGCTTTTCGATGTGTCGGTTTTCCTTTGTTTATGTTGTTTGTTTGTATTCCTTGACTACTCGTCGTAATGTATGAAGTATATTTTTTCAGTAGTTATTCTGAACAGTGCACCTTCAGTTTGGATGCAGGTTTGCATGTATAAATATGAATGTAGTATTTGCAAATCGAATTTATAACGAAGTTGTCATTTACAGGACCGAGACCTATGGGCCTGTTTACAGGTTAAATTTTCTGCATTACGTGACACTCGGTGTCTCCTGTCCAGAGGCGACCAAGGTAAACATCTCACCTCACAGTGGGATTTGTGTAACCATCAGTTGCATAAGCATTACACAATAATCTGTGTAAAAGTGCACGGATAGAAAGATAGATGGCATAAGTCAAAAAATGTTCCAACTATGTTCCCTCTTTTAATGCTTGTGATTTCAGGAAATCTTGATGTCCCCAAAGTACCCCAAAGATAAAATAGTATACAAGAAACTCTTCAACCTGTTCGGTCAAAGGTAGTTATCAGAATATCAGATGCGTTTTAGCGTATACATCTCAGGAATACAGATAATGTACCATGTTGTCAAACTAGCCTAGCAACAATTTAGCAATAATAATAATTGTGTAATTTTTGATACTGTCGATATATTGAATTCCTGAACATACTTTATCAAGTAAGATGCAGCATCCTAGACTGTTCTACACTGATCATTGTTTTGTGATGATATACTAATAGTTTGAAAGTATTGTGTTGATGCCTCTCTTAAAGGTTCCTCGGTAACGGCCTGATAACAGCACAGGACCACGAGCAGTGGTACAAACAGCGCCGGATCATGGACCCTGCGTTCAGCAGCTTGTGAGTTATTTACTCATCACAAAGAGACAGAATGGACAATCTACTCAACATTTATTTTATTTACAGCGTTTACATTGTCCAATTACAAAATTTCTGTGGAGCTTTGCAGGTATGTCATGTCTATGCTATTCCACTGTCTAAAACTATCGTTTCCAGGTATTTGAGAGGTCTAATGGGCACCTTCAATGAGAGGGCAGAGAAACTGATGGATAAACTTTCGGATTTTGCTGATAGCAAAACAGAGGTCAACATGCTCCATCTTGTGAACTGTGTTACCCTTGATGTTATTGCCAAGGTAGTGTGTCATAGTTTGTTGTACGGCTTCCTCTGCAGTTCCCCCGACCCAAGTTTTTCTTGAATGTGAAGAAAGCACAAGCTTATCACAAAGGTTCATCCAACCATGTTGTAACTATCTTAGTATATATGAATGTATGTCTGTTTCCTTCATAACTCTCAGGTTGCTTTTGGTGTGGATTTAGACCTGCTGAAGAATAGTTCACCTTTCCCCGAAGCCATCGAGACATGTCTAAAAGGAATGGTGCATTATATCCGAGACTTGTTTTTTGAGGTATGACTTCACTGCAAGTTTGTATGGGGTTCATATTGTGTAAACCTCGTAAACTGTCAGACATCTTAAAATCTTGCATTTCCAGTTCAAGCCAAAGAACAAACCGTTCATTAATGAAGTGAGGGAAGCTTGTCGCCTGCTGCGCACAACTGGAGCACAGTGGATCCATGAAAGAAAGACTGCCATGCAGAACGGTGATGACGTCCCCAAGGACATCCTCACGCAGATCATCAAAACTGCTGGCAAAGGTGATCATCCCTAAAGTTCAGATTTAATTAGATTAAATAAAAACATTTAAATAATCCTGTTTTGTAACAGGGTAGTTGCAAACAATACGGTCTAGACAAGACAGAGCATAGATTTTAAAATATTGAGTGTTGAGAACAGCATATCAAAGAAAAAATAGCAAATAAAAATAGATATAGCAAACAAAATAAAGCATAAAACATTCATCATCACATATCCATATTATTACACCTATTATCACCTGTTCACGAATGGATACACTATATGAATAGATGAGACACGTAGTATGTGAATGTTAGTGCCTAAATATGCACATCTTAATGTGGTGTACTAATTGGATGCCTATAAAGGAGATCAGTCAAATATTAGTTTACATGTTGATTCCATTGTCTTGTTATTCCAGAGGAAAGCATGACTAAAGAGGATGAGGAGCTTATGTTGGACAATTTTGTGACTTTCTTCATCGCGGGTGAGTCTCTGTTCTGCTTTGGTGTGTGAACTACTATACTGAAGACTAGACCAGACTAGACTGTGCTTCCTTTGTAGCACAAAGTAAGATTAACAAAATTTCAATAAAATGTCAGCTGTATACAGGTTTTTCTGCAAGGAGCCTGGTGGCACAGTTTGATAGACTACAGTTTTGTAGTGAAAGTGTTCACCAAAGGATCTGTGTATGATTTAAGTCCTGAATTGTTATTGTTTTTAGGTGAACTCGTCTGTTAAGTGTGGGACTTAACAGACGAGTTCACTTCTTTCTGGTTCAGAGATAAAGAATACAGTCACTTTAATGTGTGTTGTTGATCCACGGTTGCTCCATTTGAAAGTAATGCTGATTCATTTTTGTCTTTTGTAACTTTTTAGGGCAAGAAACAACAGCTAATCAACTTGCATTTTGCATCATGGAACTGGCAAGAAATCCTGATATACTAGAAAAGTAAGAACTAATAATGCAGTTAAAAACTGTTTCATAATATAGCTGCTGAATGACAGTTTCTTAAAATGTGTTGTTTTTTAGGGTGAATAAAGAGGTGGATGATGTCCTTGGGATGAAACAGGACATAAGCTATGATAACCTGGGGGAACTGACCTACCTCTCACAGGTATATGTCATGACGTTGGGAAGACTATGGTTCAGCATTTCAGAAGTGTAGTTCAGGCACATTTACATTCATTCGTTTATTTACCCACCAACTCTCAGTTTGCCTATAAGTCTTTTAAGTCTTAATGAGGAATGGAACCATATACAGAGAACAGGGACTTGTCTTTAAAATGTTCAGTGTGCTTCAATTATTTTTTAACCAATTGACCCAAGACGTGCACCTCACACTGTAACCTCACCCAAGGTGCTAAAAGAGACACTGAGGATTTACCCGACAGCTCCAGGCACGTCTCGTGAGGTACATGAAGACATGGTCATTGCTGGTATCCACATACCTGGAGGAGTCACCTGTTTTGTGAGTCATTCACTTTTGAATGTGTTTGTAGGCTACCTCTAAAGTCTGAAAGTGTGTGTCCAACCCAGAAAGGTTTTATAGTGTTTCTATTTTATATACGTAAAGTACAATGACACTGTCACTCAAAAACACAGAACAAAACAAGACATTTTTAGAAAAAATAACCTTCTCTCAAAATGTTCAATAAATTGCTCTGAACTTCAGTTCAGCTCCTATGTGACTGGGAGACTGGACAGATTCTTCAGGGACCCGCTGACATTTGATCCAGACAGATTTCACCCAGATGTTACCAAGTAAGTTGCATTCAAAGTCTTGCTGTGTTAGAGCATTGTCCCAGATGAAAGTACGAAGTGCTCGGCATTAAGTGAAGTTGTGTCTTATCTGTTTAACAAGGCCTTATTACTGCTACTACCCCTTTGCCCTTGGTCCACGCTCATGCCTGGGACAGAACTTTGCTCAGGTGGGTGGTGGAAAAAACAGTCATAAATAATCAACATGTACACTCACGACATATATAAAAACACTGGATGTGTTTTCAGATGGAGGCTAAAGTGGTGATGGCCAAGCTCCTCCAGAGGTTTGATTTCACACTTGTCCCTGGACAGACCTTTGACATCCTGGACACTGGCTCACTCAGGCCGAAGAGTGGAGTGGTGTGCTCCGTCAGACATAGGAATTACAAGAAATAGAGGGCCACACTGTATTACAACATGACACAACTGGCCCAGACTAGCTTTTTGAATAACAGCCAGAAACCTCTAATGCTGCCAGGTTGTTTTATTACTTTTTCAGTTAATGTTTTTAATCATTTGCAAAGAAAATACTGCAATGTTTTAATTGAATACAATTCATATTCATATGAATGTTTGTAATGATTGTGATTATTGTTGTTTCCAAACAGTAATGGGGATGTGGGAAAACAAATTAGCCACTTTTTGAGTAGATTAGCACTTTAATCTGCTGGAACTGACATTTTAGTTCTGTAATTTCTCTTCCTCTTTTAACTCTGAGCTAAAATACTGGATATATCATTTTTACACAAATAAAAATAAACCACTCAAATTTAATTTTGTCTTACACATCTTTTTTTTTTTTTTACTGATGCATAAATAATTTATATCCTGTTTATCACTTTAATATACTGGTGATGGTTTCAATGCCTGAAAAAATGATTTTATTTTGTGCTCAGTATACTGTGCAGTGATTTTTATGTACTCAGCCTTCTGTGTTTTGGGGCAATACTGACAGCGTACATCAGGGGGGCGCTCTGACCTTGCAAAGAAATCTCAAAAGCACCTGTTAAGATACAATTTTGAGAGAATTAACACTCAAAAGTTGTCAATCATCTAAACTATCTAATTTCAGGAGATTGTCAGCATTTTATGCAATAAAATAAGATTATTAAGTGGTGAATCAAGTTGTAATAGAAAATTTCTATCAATATGTGGGGGGATTTAAGTTTTTTTTTTTTTTTTTAATTTTGAAACAGTTTATTAATTGGGCCAATTACACGATTAACAAAGAAAAACTATTAAATAGCATTTGCAAACAAAAGTCTAACATGTAAAGCTAATGGCTGTTATAAGTTAGAAAACGTTTTAATAAATGTGCTTTAATGTAATAATAGAATATGTTTTATTATACATTTTAAAAAACATGTCCTAAGCCGTTCAGTGCTCTGTTATCATTTATTTTAATGAATAATATTTTCCCGGTCCTGAACTTGTCTTACTGTTCCTTTAAGAGGGCTGAGCCTGTGCCTTATGAGGCTTCACCGCACTTTTCATCTACCTGCTGCCCACTCCTCTCCCACGTCTTGATTGGCCGTCTTGGCCGAAATCCTCTTGAATGATTTCAAACCCGAGTGTTTGGACAAGGAGGAGGGGGGTCCGCTGCTAATTCCGAGCTGACTGGGTGGAAAGGCTTGAATCCTCCGTCCACCGACGTACCACCTAAGTAGAAGAGGCTTATCCGAGGAGCGTTGCTGACTATAGACGCGTTCAAGAGGGCACCGCCGGTAAAAAGAAAAAGAAAAGTGGGCTTTCATAGCATAGGTGTCGTGTTTACTCGACCGTTCGCCATATTCGCGTAGAATTAAGATCAAAATTTCAGTTTGTTGCGTTTTTCCGTTTCCCATCATTTGAATGGAGCGATGTCCAGCGGAGACGGCGCACATTGTGATGGGACGCGGTGTGTTGTGCTGACAGGACTCGGCGGCAGGGACCAGGACCTGATTGAAAATCACTGGTAATCATTTTAAAATCATGTGTTTTCGTTGCTGACGGAATGTGAATACCAGCAGTTGTTTCCGAGATTCATAAAGGATTTTCCTTTCAAAGATTAGTGAGGGCATTCAGTTCGTGCTGGGGTTGCCATAGCATCACATTAATAGTTTCCCTTTCATTATCGGCCTGTTGAAAAGGAGGGCATAACGATACTTTGATGTTTTGGACCATGTATTCATTTTTCAACATAATTCCGCAATTGAGGGTTTGTTAAATGAGTTTTGAGAGTTAATTTTTAGCCACCTTTTTAAACGAACTGAGACTCATAGCCAAGATAGTCATGGCTAAAAATCCGTCCGAGGGACAGAAGGATGACCTGAGCCAGCTGACGGACGAGGAGCTGCTGCGGACCAGCAAAGAGGAGCTGGTCAGGAGATTAAGGAAGGTTGACAGTGAGAAAATGAACTTGATGATCGAGCATGGAAACATGATGAAAGACATCAACCGGAGGCTGCAGGTGCACCTGCACGAAATCAGGAACCTGAAGGAGATTAACCAGAAGCTGCAGGACGACAACCATGAGCTCCGGGAGCTTTGCTGCTTCCTGGACGACGACCGACAGAAGGGCAAAAAGCTGTCCCGAGAGTGGCAGCGCTTTGGCCGCTACACTGCCAGTGCCATGTGGAAGGAGGTGGGCGCCTACATGATGAAGCTGAAGGAGCTGGAGGCCAACCAGGAGACTGTGTTGAGGGAGAACTCTGAGCTGAAGGAGATCATCCTCATGTTGGATGAGGAGAGGAACGGAGCAGGGTCCAGGAGCTCCATAGACAGTCAGTCCAGTTTGACCAACCTGAATGGGGGCACCAGCACGGTCAGGGATGTTGGGGACGGGAGTAGCACATCTAGCACAGGTAGTGCTGGGAGCCCCGATCACCACAATCACAACCACATACACATACACAAGACCTCAGAGAACAGTAAGATGGGCCCCACCATGAGGAGGTCCATGGATGACCTGTCAGCACCGCACCACCACAGGAGCATCCCAAATGGACTTAATGGTGAGTACACATGGGGTCTCCACCTTTTTAACACGTCTTGCTGTCATAAACAGCACCCAGACTTAACACAGTTGCCGACACAATGCACATCCAGTCCAACCAATCAGGCTTGATATGTTCCAAAATCATAGCTCATTTAACACTGGTGAAACAATCATTTTGATTTTATTTCTATCTTTGTAACTAAAAGTCAATCTCATGGGCTAAAATGGATAACTTCAAGTTACCCCTGATTTTTTAAAAGCTGTCAGACAAGGGACACAAGTTGTTGCTCCTCTGAGGCCTATGAAGTTACATTTAACATTTCTATGTAGGCTAATTGAACTTGCCGTCTGACCAAGACTAGTGGCCTATTACATCTGTATTCCTCTTCTTGGTTTCAGTGCTCTTAGATAATACAGTCAGGCTATGTTGCATAGTGACCATGTGAGTGTGATTGCACTGACAACATATGCTGATCAAAATTGCTGTGAAGGATTAACATGGGGGGTCTTGGCTTAATCTCACTGTAAAGTCTTGATTGGAGACACACACACACACACACACACACACACACACACTCACACAGCATCCTTAAGTGGCCTTTTCAGTCCCACGCAACCCCATCATTTGAATTTGCACTGATTTAGGTCACTGCACTCGTGGTCCTCAAGGAAGAGGACTTATCTTAATAGCTTTTACAGGGGGCTCAAGCAAATAGATTTTTTTTTTTTTTTTTTCAGGCTCGTTTGCTGATTATCATTGTTGTCGTTGGTTGTGGAAGAGCACTTGTGTCTGCTTAGGGCCCATTTGAAATGCATGGCATGTGACCAGAAATCAGTGTCCCTGTTTTAAGACCTAAATACACGGCTGAAAGCTGCAAGCTGGGATGAAAATGCCATGATGGAACAGGAGGACACTAAGCCTCGTTTAGCTAGCACATGGGCTGATAACTCGCCATGATCTGTTTGGTATGGGGAATAAACTGTTTCATAGGCAAAAAAATCCCTCATCTAGCTGAAACTTAAAATTTTTTTTATTTTTTATTTTACCCTGATTTTATAAGGACAGGGCGGCAGCAGCATGTTGGAGCTCAAAGCAAGCAGCTTCAAATCAGATCACATAGGTCACATGTTATCCATCACTCGTTCCTGGAATTGTACGCTCTGAAAACCGTGAAGGTAACAAATACAAAAGAATGGAAGCACGCATGAGAGAGAGAGTCAAGAGTCGAGGGAGCCCTTAATCCGGAAAAACACACAAATACACTCATGATAACACTCACAATTTTTGGCGCTGTTTAGCTCTCATTATGTAACATCAATATTGTGTCTGCAGTGGCCTAGCACCTCTCTAAGCTGCTGTTTTGCGAGATGTGCGTGACATTGTGTGCCCCTGAAGCTCTGGCTCAGTGTGTTCATCACTGACAATGATGCGCAGATACACAATAACACGCTAGCATGGGAACGGCCCGCTTCACTTGGGAGAAGGTTTATTATTTCATTGTTTCAAACCAATGCATTGCTAATGAGATCGATGTTATCTTGTCCTAAATAAAGCTGAGCATCACAAATCTTTCTGGGTTTAACATAATTGCAAACAACTCCATGTGGAAAGAGAACAGAGCTATTACTGACATTACCTAAGATGTCAATCGATAAAAACAAACACAAAGCAATACTACATTGATCTCAATCTACTATTTCACAAGTTGGATGACTGTACCCAGGAGCAGTGAGATCAAACAAGTGGTTCATCACTTGTATCAATAAATAATTCTCAAAACCGTGGATAGATAATGTAATTGCTCACAGGTTGAAGCTAGCTTGTACAGGCCTGACTAGTAAGAAAATAGTCTTCTGCTCCAGCTCCAGATTTACTCGATTGGCTGCTTGAAATCTGAGTGAAGTGACCATGTTGCGAGGTCAGGTCTGGTCGCGGTGTGAGGTCTGCAGAGTGGCTTTATTTAATGCTGTCCAAATGCCAGTGGCTCCCCCGGGCATTTAGGAGACAAGCTCGAGGATTGCCGCTCAAGTGCTAAATGAACAGCATCTGTCTGGGTGCCAGACACACACAGATGGGAAGAAAGGAGGAGGATGAAATGAATTTGGTGTCCTGAGAGTAAAACCAAATTGTTTGAGCTAGAGGCTTGTGTTTCATACCATTTTAGTCAAATTTTACATTTTGTCATCTTTTTGGCTAATGCATCTCTGGAACATTTCCATTTCTTTAGAGGCAAGTGGGGCACTGTGAGAGGAGTGTATGAAAGGGAGCCCAGCAAAGGGCCCTCAATGGGTCTTGGTGGTGTTGGGGGAGTGGCTGAATGGCTGGAAGGGGTTGGCTGGGAAGCTTGGGGGTGGAGTGGTGGGGACTGTTGGAGGGCATATTGAGCTCAAAGGAGGCTGCGTTTCGGAGGCATCCTGCTGTCTGCTTAATTGAATTTCTTGTGCGTTGACACGGCTGACAAACCCCCACCCCCCACCCGTCCAATTCCTTTGGGGATACAAGCTGTGTGTGTGTATGCATGTTTACTTGGACGGGGTGTGTACCGTAATGCGTTAGGGGAGCAAAGGCTTCTGTTCTGAACAAAATAAAAAGACAGAGCAACAGGGGCTACATTGAGTAAACTACCATTGTGTTTCATAACTTATAATAGTGACTTCTATTTCCAGACTTCTCAATGTCTGCATTCATTTTTGGTGGTCTGAGCCCCAGTCCCGTCAAAGACTGCCTGAAATATGATGCTGTCATAGAGAACCTGCATTAGGCCCCCCTATAATGCGACACAGACTGAGGAGAGCCTTATGAGATCAAGACAAAGTGGCCAAGTGAGACAGAAAAGTGCTGCTTTGACATTGTCCATATGAGCTGATAAAGAACCTCTCTGCAATAATGTTGTTGACCTTTAACAAACCCTTACACATTCCCCCGGCCTTTTAGCTGCCAAATGGCTTTAAAGGAACAATATTGTTAACTCAGCAGATACAATAACCACAGAGAGCAAGGTTTCTCAGACTTGGCCGGAGAAAAATTTTGCTGACATCTTATAGCATTAGACCGGATAGAATAGCATCTCATCACCTCTTGCTGTGCAGTGGGGTTTTATTTCCCATAAACTCTGACCGAATAGCAAGCCACCTTGACAGTGCTAACCTTTGAGAAAACAGAGACACTGAATCCGAAATGGAATAAGCTGTCGCAAATTATTAGCTGTCGCCCGGTCCACTTTTATTCAACTTTTTGTGCAATATGAACTGCTCCACACAAGAGGAATAGTTCACAGATCGTTATAGGACAGGAGTACAAATTTAACAAATTTAAAATGCAAATGTATTGTCCTGTTAGTGACAAAGTTAGCAGTTGATAAGTAACAATTTTTTCCCCCTCTTCATTATAACTCCTTATTGAACAGAGTTTAGTACAGTCCTGAGAACAAGATGCCAGGGAGAAGTACATACAAAGCACTAGCATGTCCTGGCAGGTTAACTTGGTAGAGGTTAGCTTGCTAACTGCACCAAGTAGTCCACAGATAGTCACAATGTGGCCAAGCTTCTACAGCCAAGTACAAAGGAGAGATCATTCTCAGACCTCATTAACTCAGTTTTTTTTCAGTCCATCCAGATGCCTGTGGCTCTCAGAAACCGGTCAGATAGGTTAGTGATTCACTGGAGATTAGGAGCTTCAGCACAATGCATCAGTTTGAATCTGATTTATGTGTTGCCTCACATTAAAGGAGACTGCTTGCACTGGCCACCTACGTTTTATTGAGTAAATTGTGCCCTCCTATGTTTAGTCACTCTGCTGAGTCACACTGTAAACCTTCCCACTTAGGCCCAAATTATGTTCAAATTACCTAATTAACTCACTAAGAAGTGGTAAAATTGCATGGTTAAACTGGGGTCTTTATCACCTGGCCTTTTTGTGTGTGCGTGCGTGCGTGCGTGCGTGCGTGTGTGTGTGTGTGTGGTCTAATATATGAGGTGCTACAGTGTGTGTGAACTCTTATCCTTTCTGAGTTAGAGGCTTTACTCTCTGTCTCACTCTGTCTCTCTTAAGTTTCCTTTACTTTTACCCTTGGGGAGTGACGTGACCTAAAAGCTCACAATGAAACTGTAGAACCAGCCCTACCAGTTGCCCACCAGTGTGTGTGTGTTACATCATGGCTACGCTAATTAGTCAGTGCCATAGTATTCACATTCATGTGTGTCGAAGGCATCTGGTCGTATTCCATTTGAGGTGAATTATCAATAAGCTTTAAAAGTATAGATGAAGCATTTCATTCTCAAGAGTACAGTCTTGAATTAAAAGACCTACTGGGGTCACTTTTATGAGAAAAAAAAATCAAACTTCCTGTTTGTTTACATCACTGCAAAATCTTTGTCGTTACTTTTATTCCTTCAAAGAAAGAGTCAGGTTTTCAGTGACTTTTGTTTTTTTTCTAGAATAAACATCAATCAATCACAGCCAGCTAGTCAAAGTCAGCCTTGGCATCTCTCTGTGTGAGCTCCTTTCTCGTTTCAAAGGAAATTGGAGGATCAAAAACACAATGGTGTTTTCCTCTCGGCTGTGGTTTCAAGTCATTGTGCGGCATGTCTGTGAGGCTATAAACGGCAGTCTAGGCAGGAATAGGATGTTTTCTGTAGCTGATATCCTGTTTGTCCACGCTCAGATTCATGTTTCTGTTCTCCAAGATGCTGACTTCATTTCTTGAACCTTCCCTTTGGTTACATTTGTACCTTACTCTTAAGGGCGGTACCTCCATGGTGTTAACCAGTGATCAAAACTGAAAAGAAAGCCACAACAACCGCTCTCGGCGACTAAACTGAAAATACAGCTCTGAGATGATTAGAATTGCGAAACATTAACAGGATCACATTATGTCATGTTGAAACATGTAGAAGTTGTTTTCCTATTTAAAAACTACTGTTCCGAAAGCAAATGCTGACATATAATTTCTTTTAATGTTTTTTGTAGTTTGCAAATTACTCCCAAAGGCAAAGAACCAGGCACTATAAATGCTCTTTCATGAAATTCTTCTGGTGGAAATTTTAATGTTTTGAAATTAATTTTCTATAGTGACTGAGTTGCATCAGGTAGGGTTTGAGAGTACTGTTTCTTTGGCTTGCGTTTCCCAGCACCCTGTCATTGTGAGTCCTGGTTGGCTGATAAAGCAGATAATGGAGTGAGACAAACGCATATAGGAGAACTCCTAGCTGTGTACTGTCAATGAAAAGCCAGCCTGTCAGGATGTCCCACATTCCTGGGTAAACAAAAGAGGAAGTGGGTCTCTCTGCTCTTAGTGACACAGCAGGAATGGAGACTGCAAAGAGGAACAGGAAGATGGAAAATGAAAGTTGTGATTGGATGAATATATTGACTATATTGGTGATTGGCTGATTCCATCGTCAGGCCAGTCAACCGGAGCTTGTCCAGTGGTAGTTCAGGGGGCCTCAGGGCCTCTGTGATACGGTAGCGCACTCAGCAGGATGGTGTAGTAGAAAATGCTTGTACAAATCAATAGTGTTATGGGGGGGGCTATACGTTTGCAAAGACATTTAGGTCTTTTGGCTTGCCGATTGCTTCCGATTTAAAACCAAAATGTTCCAAAATAGGTGTATTTGTATTCCTCATTGCAACAAGCTCTTCCAGAATTATATTTGCTGAAAATGGCATGTGGGGAATGAAGACTCCCTTGCCCCTGCACGAACATTTTGGTAATCGCTGGTTGTTGGATTGAGCGTGGACAGTTAGAAAATTTTAAAAAGTGTGTGTGTCTCTAGTTCATTTTTTTTTTTTTTTAACTTTTACCTTCCCTGTCTTTCCTTACCTGACAAACTCCACTTCTCCAGTCTTCCCCTCACCACCCATCTGCATCCATCTTTCTCTTGATTCCTGTGAACCTGCTTTCTGATCCGCTGTCCGTTCATTCCCATCAACACAGCACTCAGCCGACAGAATGAGGTTATTGAGCCAGCGTGAGTCTTGTGCACACAGTCATGGACTCACTGTAAGAACTAATGCAGTGCCTTTTACAAAAAAAATAAGTTTTTCAACAAGTTGTACCTGCTGTTACATCTGTATGGTCACCACTGTTAGACTGTATGAAAGTGCCGCTGTTTTGTGGTGTCATATCCGGCAAACAATATATGTTCTTACAAATATTTAGGCATTTTTAGCTCCCTGTGTCTCTCTCTACATCTGTGCTGATGTAAGTGGATGTCCTTCTTTTCTGTTCATTGGGCAGTGGGCTGCTGGAGGGGCTGGGTTGCTCAGTTGCCTAGGCAACAGCAATGATCAGTGGGGCGAGTGGACGGCGCCCATGCTTAGCCTCAGAGTTACTGAAGCGGAGGGAAGTAAAGGATAGGGGGATGGGGATAGGTTTGGGCATGGCCGGCCTCCATGCCGGTTGACCCGTGCAGAATGATGCCAGCCAGAGTGAGGTCAGCTCTGTGTGTGTGTGTGTGTGTGTGTGTGTGTGTGTGTGTGTGTTGCTTCGAACTAACTCACGCATTAGAAACAAAAAGGGTGTGGTCGGAGTTGCATACTCATTTTCACTTATAAGGTATAAAAATAAACAGCTTTACCTTCAGATTTTGAAACCTTATTTGAGCATGGGTTATTTAAAGAAGCAGAAAATTGTACCTGACATTTTTACAGCCTGACAACTTCACCAGCAAGTTAATACTCTTGCCACTAATTAGCTTGTTATCACATAGCTGTTTTTTGCTTATTTGGTTAACCACTTATTTAGCTAATCACAGTATATACTAAATGCTACCTTCCACTTGGGGCAGTTCAACAAGTTATAAACCTCTTATAAAGTGGTTAGGGTGAAAGTGATGGTTATTTTTTTCACATCCAGCAGATACGAGCAACATTAGCATGTAATTGGAATTGTGTTTCTGTCCTCCTAGTGAATACAACACCACAACTTAGTATTCTTTTAGTCCTGTATTTGCTCTCCACCAACTCCTAAAGGAAAACCAGTTAGTTCTTAAGTCTATCCATTAACTGTTTGGTGGTAGGCAGACCGTATACAAGCTGTTTATCAGAGACATATTGCTGAAACCAGGTCCCTGCTGTAATTGAAAATAATGCTAATGAGAGTGGTGAGAATGAACCAAAACAGTAAAGTTGCATGCCATTAAAAACAATGAACAATGACGCTAAAGGTACAAAAACCTATGTAGAGCTGAGGAGTCAGGTGATACGATTCTGTTGGTTCACATAACACTTGTAACACACTTAAAAATAATGATTATAGCAGCTTTAAAGAAAAAAAGAAAGAAGAATCTTGTCATTTCTTGATATTTTGTTTTCTGGCCCTTCCACATCTGATATAGACTGACAGATTAGACTTATTTGTTATGTTACAGTTGCGAATATCCCTCTTAAAAATACACACATCTATTGTGGTTGAAGGTAAGCAAAGTGGACTAGACTCGTTTTAAATAATCCCTGAAAGAATGGCTTCTCAACGTAGCTTGCCTACAGTGTATGAGGTTCTAGCAAAGACATATCCTTTGCTCGTTCTCTACCCCATCGTCAGCTTGTCCTTAACTGACTAAAGTTAATTTTATTGAGAGGCACTGCACCCCTGGCAAGACCCTTATTGATCTGTGCCGTATATCAGATGGGATGAGATCTAAACAGCTGATTAAGATGCAAAGGACAGACACGGGAGGGGATTCAAAAGAGTAACTGGGTTCAGTTACAAAAACCCCATCTGGAGCTGCTCCATAAACTCACTATCAGCAGTTCAGTTTTGTCTATGCAACACACCTCATGACCTTCGACAGTGGAATGGTCCCACGTTGCCAAAAGTCAGCAACTCCTAGACAGAACACCTCTTCATCAGCTCCTTTCGAGGCCTGGGAGGAACAAGGTGTTCATCTGGATTTTCTGCCTGTCAGCTCTTTGCTTTTAGTTGCTGTGACATTGGAGACTGGAGTCAGCAGATGTCTTCACCTTTCTTGCATTTAGATAGTGCCGTCACCTCAATCCAACTTGTAGTTTAACAGTTACAGATTGTTTTTTCTCTGTCGCTCGGGTGCTCAAAATGTGGCCATGGGGTCGCTTTTGGTTGGTCCCAAATGGAATGGCTCATTAGTTTATAAATTGAGGGACATGTCTCTTGTCTTATGAATTTATGCAAATGATTTAGCAGACAGGACAATCTGCTGTGCTGTTGCGATAAACAAATATTGAAACACTTGATTTGTTGCTGAGATGATAACAACGTCACAGTCATAATTGTAACTCTGGAACGCCTGCAGAAAATGTGAATCTGGCGGCAGGCCCTCGAGATGGATGAGATTATGTGAAGCTTCGACCGAAGCATCTGGAATGAATTGTACAGTCTCGATGCTGTTGCTCCATTCTCAGGAAGTTTTTTTGGGATGGTTTCAGGTAACCTTGCTCTGCTATTCTGGAGGCTAATTTCCTCTTTGCAAGCTGGTTTTAAGTGCCAAGACTGGACTGTGTGCCTGGGGAAAACATGTTTCTGTTTTGGTATGGGATGGGCCTTGAAACAGACATTTATCTTGACTTATTCTTGTTACTTCGGGCCTGGAAAGAAGCAGTAGTTGAAACATTTGCATGATGAGCGATCAATCAAAGGGGATTATGTCTAGGAATGCAAAAATGGGACCCTTTCTTGTTTTGCTAAATATGTAAAGAATTAACTAATTGGGGAACATATGAGTTGTATTTTGAATTCTTCTTTTACAGTGGATGAGGTTACAAACTGAGGCATTCCAGCTCTCCTCCTCCCTCTCCATTATTGCCCACACTAATGCGACTGTGCCCATCTGTCAGTGTAGCCTATTGTTGCCCACATGGTGTTACAAAGACAGTGGAGAGTAGTTTCTTCTCTGTCTCTGAAATTTCAGAAGACTTGGTGGGGGGCTAACAATAAAGGATCCCTTTTTAAAGCACCACTGTGTCTATGTACAGCCTCACATGGCCACTAGCACGGTTGTAGACTCTTTGTCTTGTTTACCAATCCTTAGATTCTCCGAATGTATTGATAGGAAATGAGCTAAACCGAATCATACTGAATATAGCCCCAAGTGAGAGATCGGCTAACTGCATTCAGTATTAAATGGTAAAACTTGAAAATTGTGTTAACGTTTTAGAAAACTGATGATGCTTTTGTTAGAGCTGCGATGGTGATCTAAATCAAGAGGGATAATGAAGCCACACACTAGAACAGCCACGCCAGTAACATAAATAATTCTAAACGTAGTTAGAAATGTTATAACCTTCAGTCCCATCATGTTGCCCATTGGGTCCAAAACCTTTCCGCCTTGTGCCTCCTTAGATAAAATATAAAGAAGAAATGTGACAGATAAAAAAGTAGGTGACTCACATGGGGAAGGTCAGAGACCCCCTTTGAACAGTGAGTGCTATGAATACATCATCAATGTTCCCTCTGCATTAAATATTTATTCAAAAATGATTCCACTATCTTTCCCTGTGCCCTAGTTGTGCTGCTCATGACAAATACTCAGCGATAATAATATGTCTCTTGAAATTCCATCAAAAATCTATTAAGACCACCCCACTTAACTAGACTTGATCTCAGATTATAAAGGCCGATCAAAGTCATTATTTATTTGAACTCTGCCAAGTGCAGAGCGTCAGATTCGGGTGATGCGGCTGTGACAATCATAAAGCGCTTACGTGGAGGCTGATTACTGTATTATATGAAAATGCAGGCTCACGGAAAAGGAGTTTGTCAGACTAAATCAACGACTGGCAGCCTCGATAGACGAGCGGGAGAGAGGTACACGTACAAAAGCATTTTATCTTTTCATCTGTTTGCATGTATTTGATATTCATGGTATTGGAGGATATTTGTGCTGGTATTAATGTTCGTGGAACAACCATCAGGGATGTCCACATGATTATCCAAAACTCTCGGTCTCCCTCCGATCCTCTTTTAACTCCATCAGCGTTAGCTCTGGGTTCAGCAGATGTGCAGATAATGTCAGATTACACACGGGCCGCTCGGCTCTGGTTGGCCGTAGCGCTGGATCTTAAAAGAGGATGTAGCGGAGGTTGATAGATGTGGGATTGAAAGTAGGGATGGAGGGAGTTTGGTTTTAAAGTGTCTTGGTGGAGGTTACAGGAAGAGATGATACCCTCTCCTGTTTCTGTTGCAGTCAGTTTCTGTCAGGATGGACATCATGGCTTCTTATAGAGTTGGTTCGGTGTCAGATGAGCCAATTGGAGCCAGTTATTCATCTTCAGAGGGGCATCACGCAGCATATTTCAAACTCTTCTCACTCACACGCTGAGAGGAGATGACACTTCTGACAGCCAATTATAGCCAGCCCGTTTCTCCTCTCTTTCTCTCAGTGCTGTGGCCTCTTTTAGGTCTGATCTCACACTGCTTTACTCCTCTGCTGCTGCTGCTGTGTTTTTGGGAGAGTTCAGCATCAGCACATTTTGAATCAGCATCAGCTTGCAAGGAAACAAAGGTTGGTTAACACTTTACTTGGACTAATGCTTTACCAAGCACCAAGCTGCCTCATATCCCCGAATCCTGGAGGTTTCAAACCATAGCTTGAAACAATAATGTGCTGTGCTCAAAAGCTCATTTATGCTCGACAACTACTTAGCTACCAGCTAAAAATCAGTTTTTTGTTCTTTCATCAACTCAGAAGTAAATTAGCTCTGGCTGAGTAAATGTGACAGTTGTCATTTTAGCCAGTGAAATCAAAAGTTGCAGGCTTAGACTTTCATTTGCTACACCTTTTTAAAATGCTATAAATTATGGCTTTGAAAATGTAAGTCTTTAAGTGTAAAAATGATTGTTTATTCACTGTAGGATTCATACTACTTTTTCGTAGAAACTTCACTCAAACCTCAAAACATGCGGCTCGATTGGGACATGCCAGGTATTACTTTTTTATGAGATATGTTTCATATTTCCTGAAATATTCAATGTCTTGCAATATTTCCCCAATGAATGTGTGGAATGTTCAGAGGCTGGAGTGGATGACATCACACACAGAGAGGGGAGAAGCTCTTCAACTGGTCTGAAAAATATCTGTTTAACTCATCCTTACGGCCACAAATTTCACTTTTTACACATAATTTTTTCCCAGAACGTAGGAAAATTTGTCTTCTTTCACACAGTCTGACTACCAAAGCATAGCAAAGTGGCGAGAGTACCATCCAACTGCCTCATTCAGCCCAATGTAAAGTGAGAGCAGAAAATCAGGAAGAAAACAGGAAGCAGGGCTTTTTATTTATTTATTTTTTAAATCGCTGCACATGTCACGTTTTTCACACCATAGACAAATATTTTATATCACTGCGCTCTCAGAAAATATAAAGCTTTAGGTGATAGCAGTTATGATCTTTTACTGGTAAGCCTGAGTTTGAGAGGTGTGTCTCAGCTGAATCCATTTCCCACTCAGCAGAAACTAAGCAATTCAAATCACTGTGGCAACCTCTTAGTGCAGTTGGGGACAAATGGTTGATTCAGATCAGCTGATTAGACAACTTCTCTGATGTCTGTGGTGTTTATCAAACACTGACATTTGCGTCACAGACTGTCCCCATGCTACATACAAGATTTGGATTTACACACAGTTTTCACTGGAAATATGTTTAAGTATAAGTTTTAGTTGGGAAACATTTGGATGCTTCTAACTGACTCCACACTGAAACACACACACACAATCATGCTTAGATCATTTGATAGGACATTATGTTGGCTTAAAATCATTTGTGTGACACACAACTAAACACATACCCACACAGAGACACGCAGATTGTTATTAGTCTGTAATTGAGTCTCCATTTCAAAAGATTCTCACTATGTAAACACAATTGAAATATATTTTTTTAGTAGCCAGCAATGCAGTTTAGCTTTAGCTTTTCCAGAAAGCCACCAATCCCACTGCAATTTCTAGAGAAATTGCATAGTCTAGTTACCCATCACTGTTTTTTGTGATCTCAATCTGGAATAGATTAATTAACAAACCCATCCAAGAGGGATTTCTGGAGATGTATTACAGTGTGTTATCTCCTATGTATCCTCTGTGTCTTGCTCGCTCTCCTCTCAGTCAACAAAAGATGTAAGGGGATTAAACCATTGATGTTTTAGCTCTGCCGTGGCTCTCTGAAACATGGCAGAGGGTTTGGAGGGGAGGGCTTCTCCGTTAAAAGGATTTGAAGAGCGGGATCCAGTGCTATATCTCTGCCCACCACTCTTTTAAATACATGGCACGTAGCCCTGCATATGATATGCACTGTATGAACCGAGGCGCTCTCTTCAACCATTCAGAAGACGTAACTGTGTTAAACGGCATGCACACTTGATGAAAGTGCCCTTGTTAGGGTGCAACAGGGTGTCATAACAGGAAGTAGAAGGATAAAAGATGGAGCGATGGATCAAAGTGTCTCCTAGAGGGCTGTTGAGGAGAACCTCTGAAAGAAAGATGCAAGGTTGAAGATCCAGGAGCAACAGAGGACACTGCAGAGCAAGCAGCTTCTCCTTTTTGCTTGTTGCTAGGATACCGTGCCCTCTTATTCAGTATTATGGGGTGTGCTTAACCGTGCTTTCTCTATAGAGTGGCACCTCCTTTAGCTCTGTGCCTTTCAACTGTACATCTCTCTCCCCACGCTTGACATATTTCGCTTGTCCGACTTTATTCTTTTTGATTGGAAAACTTTTAAACAAGTTGACTCTTGTTTCAGAGGAATGCATGTCCATCCAGTGTTTTTGTTGCTGCTAGTGGCTTTAAATCTGCTCCATCAAGAAGGAATGTGTGCTGTATACCTTGAGGGCCTCCTTGCAGTCAACGCATGTACAACAAACAAAAGCGGTAGGCATGAAATGGAAAAGGATGAAGAGGAAGGCTGTGTCATGTGCTACCAGTTAGTAATTCTCCAGACCCAGGCTGCATATGGTGCAGTATTTATACAGCGTGGCACAAGATGAAAGGTATAACATGAGCAGTTTCCATGCAGAAGTTAATAACTGGCTGTTTGGAAAATGCTGGATGAGATAATAGTATCATAAAAG
Organism: Seriola aureovittata; assembly: GCF_021018895.1. Classification (NCBI taxonomy): domain Eukaryota; kingdom Metazoa; phylum Chordata; class Actinopteri; order Carangiformes; family Carangidae; genus Seriola; species Seriola aureovittata. The sequence continues at coordinate 6,329,037 of NC_079382.1, forward strand.
CCTGCCAAGTCGAATGAAAGCAGAGGCATACAATTGATTCCCATTGTGTTAATGTTGTATTTACCACAGTCATGGCAGTGCGGTTCACTGAATGGGTGGAAAGGCTGACGGAGGAGGTTTTTTTTTGGGGAGCCCACATCAGTGGCCATCAGTGGCTGATGAGGGCTGAGGAGAAGGGGAATCTGAGAAATGAGGACAGTTGAGAAAAATGTGGAAGAGGGAGAGGTGGGATTAGGAAAAATGGATGAGGGTTGGGGGGTTATGGAGAGTTAGGGTAGGAGACTTGAGAGAAAGAAAGAGAAAAAACATGAATGTGGCATTGAGGGTGAAATAAGCAGAGATGGGGCAAAGAGCATTGGATAAGTTATAGGAGGATCGGGTGAGTAGGAAGAAAAAATGAGAGTCAAACAGAGGACATGAAAAAACAAGAGGATAAAAGAGAGGAAGATGGCACTGCTAGGAGGCGCAGCTGGGAAGTGGCCTGAAACCTCAGCTGCTGCTGCTGCTGCTGAGAGGGTTGGGGGTTGGGGGGGGGCCTTAAAAACACAGAAAAAGGCTTGAAATATCACTGTACCAGCACTACACTGAATGAGGACTTCCTGCCGACCCTCTATACTATATTTTTCAGAGAAGTAAATATTTCAACAGAGAAATCCATTTCATCTCCATTCACACAGCTGCTATCACTGTACTTTACATTTACACACACATATATATATATATATATATATATATATATATATATAATAATGTACAGTATGTTAAATTTAAAAAAAAAAAAAATCAGTCAAATGACAGATTTTTTTCATTTATCAAATTCTGAAAATAAGAAAGCTCAGCGCATTCAAGGAATACTGATTGCAGATGTACATAGGCACACAAACTGTACACTTCCTTTCCATATTGAGTCTGTTGCTTAATCCAACAAATGCAACAATATAATCCAACAAATGCAACATCATATAAATCTCAATTATGGCTGTGCTTTTATAGACTTACATATGACCTCCACTGTGTTTTATAACTGATTTGACTTGGGAGTGTTTCCAGCTGCTTAATTCTTTTACAACCACCAAACATCTCAGTGTCGGTCTGAAGTTGACTTATTTACAGTTTTGCGATGAGTTATGGGTTTCAGTCTGAGATATTGACTGTAAAATTGTGTTTATTGCGTAGCCGCAGATGTTAATAGCTCTTGGGTGGGACCTTGCTCTGGCTTTAAAATCCTGGGGAATGTCAATAAGAAGAGCATGCTGACAGGAACTTGGATGTAAGGTAAAGAGAGCTCAGCACAGCACATTGTCATTATGTCATAATAAAAACAGTGAATTGGTTACGTAAGTCAGGCGTCGGAGTCTGTGAACATGCCCTGTTGCTGAACTGCCTCATGGGATTCCACAGGCGGAAAGAAAAATGTGAGAGAAGGGTCAAATTAGAGTTCATATTCCACAAGTTTTAGGAGAGGGAGAGAAATGGGCCATTGTTGTCTTTCAACTACTTACACAGTTCAGAGATGTGTAGCAGTACTGAAAAATACAGTGTACGTTAAATCTAATAATTAAGCTAGAGAAGCAGGTAAATATGCTGACATTGGTCTTCAGCCTGCAGCCTTTTAAGTTTTAATAAATCACTATTGTGCAATTAACAAGTCGGGCTTACATCTTTCTTTTTGGACATTGTGCTGACACCACACAGATGCAACAAAATCAATAACACATCCCTTGCACCTATGCACGCTTCTATCCTACGCAGGGTTGCAGGAAACTGGAAGGTACCCAACACTTATTGGGTGACAGGCTGTTCACGCTGGCCAGGGCACCACTCTGTCACAGGGTGAACACAGACTGGCAGACTAACACATTCACACCTTTGGGCAATTTCCAGTCGCCAGTCAGCCTAACCTGCATGTCTTTGGAAAGTGAGAGAAAAATGGAGCATGTGGAGGAAATCTACAGACGAAGGGAGAACAGGAAAACGCCAAACAGAAAGTTTCCACCAGCTGAAAACATTGAATTCATCGCAGTTTTTAAAATGAGACAGAGAAGCAAGAGAATGATGTCGAGAACAAAGAGCTAGCATATGTTCCTGTTTTGCTAATCTGGAGCTTTTACAGTAAGATGATTAGAGGTCTGATAACCCTCCATATATAAAAAGGCATAAAACAGCTCAAGGCTCATTTAGAGCAAGTTAGCATTTATTTAGCCTCTCTCAAACCTCTAACCCTCCTTCTCAAAATTATATTTTTTAAGTTTTTTTGCCTTGTTTAGAATCTGCATCCTCGCAGTATCTCTCACTCTGTCTCTTCATCCATGACTGTTCCCTCCACCAGTTTCTCTCAGTGATTTACTGCTGACCTCCCTCTGTTAGTAAGATCCACTGAGTCAGAGGGACCAGCTGGCCGCACACAATGGAGGCCAAGCAGTGTCTGACCCAACTGTGCTTTCCAAGATAAAGTTAGTCTTGCTTGTCTCATCCCTGATGCCTTTATTGTGAGGGTGACCGAGGAATTGAAGGTGTTGGAGGTAACCTTTAGTAGACAGTCAAACACAGCTCAGCCTCACAGCAAGTACGGACTGTGTGTTCATTTTTTTTACTCTGGGAAAACTTAACAGTCATTAATAGGATGATTTTGAGCATTAGTCACTCATGTGTTGACACATTTAGATTGTAATATCACACATCATTAAAAGTCTATGGCCCTGTTAGGACCTGGTGTCTTGTAAAATATCTAGACTGGGTGTTGATGTAGCTGGTCGCAATTCACGCTTGACATAAATATGCATCTTAAAAATAAAATAGAAATACAGACTTTTTTTTTGCTTCTGAATGTTTGTGTTACGTTTTGAAGTTAGGAGTTAATGTTCATAACTTTTAGTATATTAAAGAAATAGTTTGACATTTTGGGAAATGTGCGTATTTGCTTTCTTGTGGAGACTTAGATGAGAAGACTGATACAGCTGCCCTGACAAGCATTACATCATGTTTATTTTAAAAGAAGACTGAGGGATTCATCACATAAAATCCCCGTTTTTTTTTTTTTTTTTTTTTTTTTTTTTTTGCTTGTTTTATTTTTTAACTATTACCCAGTAGCCTGAGTATTTTATTCAACCACCTCCTACAGCTCAGTGGCTTTGGAATCCAGTGGCAGCACATCAGCCTCAGCCACAGTTATAATTTTCCAGTCAAAAACTGTTTTGTTTTATAGTTCAGGAACACATTTCGCTGTTTTGCATTTCATTTATGGGACCCAGACTCCAAAGAAAATCTTCAAAGACCGCGGCTGTTAGATTGATGAGGCTGACATATGATTCTGCCCAGTCAGAGGATGTATCAAACCAAACTGCTTCTGTGACCACCCTGCTGTGTAAATGATAGCCATGCATCATAAAGTGAGAGAGCGTGACTTGACGACCAAACGATGGGGTGTCGGGGAGGTCTTATATAATAAAATTACCAGTTGATGAGTTTCCATTAGGCTTTATGAGGTATTTATATATATGTGTGTATGTGTATGTAAGATGGAGTCTTCATCAAATTGATTCAGGTCAGGTTAACCATCTGGCTATAAACCTCTAGTCTCACTCGCTAATGGAATTTGTTCCCCGTGATTCTCCCCTTAGTGTGCCTATGTGTGTGTGTGCGCGTATGAGTGTACTTTTGCCCCCTGTACAAGCTACACTAATAAACCTAATGGCTACAAAGTCAAAGGTGGGGTTTAGGCCTATTAAAAGGATGGAGCACTTCAGTGCTGCAGTGGCAGTTATGGCATCGGGACCGTTATGATATACCACGGCACAGTGTATAATGACATTTAAAACCCTCCCTCTGCACTGGACTATGGGATATATATAATGCCATAATCCACTCCATCATCCAATCAAATGCAATGCCCTGAAATGTAAATGTGTTAAACATGGGCAGCAGCAGCAGTTGTAAATGTCATTATTGCCTTAAGGGTGGAAATGGGGTTGGTGTTTGTAGCAGCGCTTCATGATGAAGCCATTCATTAGCTGCAATTAGATGTTTACTGGTGTGATAAATCACTGTTGTGTGATAGGAGCTGTGTTTGGTTGAGCTGCTGTTTGTTTTATTGATTTGTATACTTCATCGAGCTCTCTCACACACACTACTGGAACACAGGTCAGCACTGAGTCCATTTCTCTTAAACTTCTAGCACTTCTTACATCCAGACCCTTTAGCTGTGTCCTGATTCCATACTACATGCACTGGATACAGTGTGTACCATATACTGATTTCACAGTATAGTGTTTTTGGAGTTAGTATACAAGAAATCAGCATACTGCTCCGTTTTCTACAAAATGATATATGTCAGATGTCAATCAAACTGACAAAGTTGCAAAAAGAACATAAAATGCCTTTCTAAAGATTTAATACTTTGTTTTTGTTTTCTAATATTTTTCTAGAGCTGTCTCACTACCCTCTGTCAATAATTTTGTTTTGCTTGCCAGCATTACATTGTGAGACGTCAGTCTAAAAATCAAGCTCTATTTAGTTTTTGTTGACTTTAGGTATATAAATTCACTTTAAAGTAACAAAATCAATGCAACACACCCAGAGATGATGTCTTTTTTATTCCATTCTTTCAAATTGAGACAAAAGAAAAATGTAAAACAAGAGCAATTAACAACAAAGATAAACAAACAAAGAAAAAAGTATTCTCCAATTGGTCGGTCAGGGAGGATTTTTATTTCTTTGTTTGTTTTTTTTTCATTTGCCTTCTCTTTACCCTTTCTCCTCTCCCTACTTTGTTGACGCCTGGTTTAGGGTCACCACCAGGCCAGTAAGAGGTGGCTGACCTGTTGCAGATCAGACCCCCTTTAGAAAAGTCCCCACCCCCCACGGGAGGGGGCCTGGGACCAACTGGGTCTGAGGAACATCTTTTTATTTGGAAAGGGGGTTAGCGGGGATCAGGTTCTCTGACTCCAAGCCGTCCTGTCTCCCAGGCCATAAATGTACAACAAAAAGAAGTCGGTAGCTTAGAGCTAGCTCAGAGGTAACTGGCCATCTTTTTTATAGCAATAATGAAGGCATTCCAAGATAAATAGAAAAATAATAAGTATTTTGGCTGCACAAATTTTATTTTACTTTCCTCTAATATTTATGTTTTTCTGTGAATTACTGTGTGCTAGCCCTAAAAAATGGTCAAAAATAACAATCTGTGAAGGAAAAATCACTCTTTGGTTGCTGTGGTCATAGCTTATTTGCATAGCAACCTGTGATATCATTGGTTTGTTCCAGTAATGTATTTACTCTGAAACGGTTAACAAATAATGACTGATGACTTTTGATAAATAAAAGCTGAAAATCGTCACATAATCTAACTGATCATACCGGCACTAGTTAAGGATCAAACTAAAGGTAGTACGGATACGGAGCTGTGAAGAGACAGACAGACCAGTTTGGAGGGTTCACTGTGCTCCGGGTCAATTTAAACTGGAAGTAATTAAGACAAGATCAGACACCTTGGGAATGCTTGGCAGCTGCGATCAAACAGAAGACATGCGATGAAAACATGTTCTCGGTGCAGACCCGTCTCGCAGCCCAGCAGGCACAGCGGCGACAAAAATAAACAGGAGTGGAGCCTAATGTTTGCTTGTCAGGGCTTGTAAGGTTTTTCTTTATAAAGGTCGCTGGCATTTATGCTCACTTGACTCTTTCTCTCTGTGATGTTTCACACCTTTGACTTTATTTTTCACACACACACACAAACATACATAGATACGCATGTGCTTTTGCTCTTCTCGTGTCGGAGGCTGTGAGGTGTCTTGCCATCGGCAGGGGAAAGCTTGCGCGTGTGTGTCGGTGTGTGTGTGTGTGTGTGTGTGTGTGTGCAGACGCTTGGTAGATTAAAATGTTATTTTGCTGCTGCTGCTGCTTCTTACAAGGAGATTTTATGTTGGTGGGGTTAAAAATAGCCTGTTTCTGTGCATGTGTGTTTGTTAGCGCCATGTCCCTGTTTGGATGTGTTTCAGACTGTTCTGTCCTGCAGATGAGGATGAGGATGTCTCAGAGTCAGGCACATTGGTCACTTCTCGCCAGTAGGTTGAAAAGATTTTGGAAAAATAAGTCAGAAAAACACTGAGGGGAAAAATTCAGTGACATGGATAATGAGTCCTGGCTAGCCTTGTTTTCTTCTGTAGTGGAGACCTAGATGGAGCCAGCGCTAACCATTCATAATGGGATGTAATAGAATTCCCTTTGTTATCATGCCTGTTTCTGTCCTGCCTGCACAGTATCTCTTGTCTCCCTACTGTACGGCTCGCTCTCACTCTCCTGTTTCCTTTCTAATGGCCTTTTTTTTCCTGACAACTGCAGAGTATAAGCGCTGTCGCCTTCGCTTAGTTTCACCACATCTCAAAATGCTGCTGTTGGGTCGAGTCAGAGGCTATGGAACTCCAGTCCAACATCAATTCAATTTTGGTCGTGGTTAGGATGAGATAACTGTCTATCTGGACAGCTCTTACGTAAGATATCTTTCTCTTTGTGGCAATTACCGTGCTAATAGCCCTTAAGAGATTCCTTTTATCCGTCAGTGCTCGGTTAATAGTGGGTAAAGCTCCAGAATGAGCAGTGAATGATTTGTTTCATGAGAGCTTTGTCCTCGTGCTGTGAAACTCCAGTGTTTCCACAGGCCACAGGCGTTATGAGGCTGTTCTTGAAAGTGTTGTTTTTGCAAAGTAGTTTTATGGGACTTCGTACATGTTGTCGCAGGTAAAGCGTTGTATTGAGACATAGTCAAGCACAGATAAAGCACCAAAACAAGAAAGATTTTGTCAACATGTGGATTATATGAGCCACAAGTTGAATCTTGCCTGCTCTGCCTTTTTTCCTGATTTGCATTCGAATGAAATCCAACATGGTTATTATTCATGCAAACATTGAAATGAATGAAACCACTAGATGATGTCACTGGAAAGAAAAGGTTATTTCCACATCATTGAAAGAAGCCCCTGTTTGCAGATTGCATCAGAACCCACAGGGCAGATGGGATTTTCAGAGTCCGATAATAAAGGGGTTTCAGGGTTATACTTATTGAAGGAATGTCCTCTGTATTTACCATCTAACAGCTAGCTGTTACACTCTGCTTACATAAGCACAGCCTTTGCCAGCTCAGCAGTCAGCCAGACAGGCTTTTAAAGGAACGGGGAGGTATGCAGATTTATGCAAATTGGGTTTCCATGGGGTTTGTGGTGGCGAAACCGTGGTAACGGGGAGAGGAATGAGGTTAAAGAGGGCCATGGGCTCTGGGAGGACACTCTCTACCCACAATGCCCTCTGGTGTTTGTTTACACGCTGCAGTGGGTTGTGGGTTGTGCGAGGTAAAGCCAGCCATCACTTAAGCCTCTTCTGCAAAGCCTTCCATGGGCACTTTGGGGTATCATTTTGATGACATGCAGACGTTCACAGTCAACATATCTGTGTCTGTTTTCACGTGGTGCAAGTTAAATTGCTGGTTTTGCAGATGTTTTCTAAATGTTTTTGGCCTGCTTTAACATCAATTTAACCCACAAGTAAATATTACTGACTTCTGCTCCCCACACCAAGTCATCCCACGCAACGAGCTGTACGATACTGAAATGTATTTAAACAAAAGGGATTGATGCAGTTTTGCACACTGCTATTTACTGGCCGAGTGATCCAGAGGAATGCGTTGTCCCATCCCTGGATCAGCCGAGATATGACCCTTGACCTTCGGTGTCAAGGGCCAGAAGTGTCACTGAGTGTGAGATAGCGAAAAAACTTGTTAGGTATTCTTGGAATCGGAAAACACTAAACGGAACATGTACGGCATGGTGGTGCAGTGGTTAGCACCACTGTGACGAACAGCAAGAAGGTCCTGGGTTCTTTCTGTGAGGAGTTTGCATTTGCGTGAGTTTCCTGCGTGCTACCTCCCACAGTCCAAAGACATGCAGGTTTAGGCTAATTGGAGACAATGTGAGCGTGAATGGTTGTTTTGTCCTGTGATGGACTGGTGATGTGTCCTGGGTGTGCCCCGCCCTCACCCTATGCCAGCTGGGCTTGCCTCCAGCCCTCGTGCGACCCTATAAGGATAAACGGTATGGATAATGAATAAACGAACATATCCACGCACGGTGGGGTTCATGAGTTGCAGTGCAGAATTCTGTAGACAAACAATATCCCATCGCCAATCCATCTCCAAATGTCACTGATTTTTTCTGTTGTGTCTCGCACTGAATAGCCATCACAAGCACACATGGACAGTAATTAAGGGTGTGGACCAAATATAAGGCCACAGCTTTGATTTCATGGGATTAAACCCAACTGGCTGCCAGATTGCCATTGTTCTAGCCTAATCAACAGATTAAGGTCATAGGGCACCAGCCTTGCAAGTGGCCCGATCATCTCGGCTGTGACACTGCTGTTTTGATTGTTATGTTGTAGTCAAGCGTACTGTTGTCACGCTCAGAATTTTCAACAACACCCTACACATTATGTTCACATATAAGGACTTGTTATTTATAAATCACATCCACACATTAACACATTGGCTCACACGCAGACACATTTTCAGGCAGCTGTGCACAGCTTCAGGCGTGCGAAGGCGTCCGCTGACCCTGCAAGGGTGGTGACGACGAGTGGAGGAGACAGGGCAGGGCCGCATCACTTTGCCGGACAGGATGTGTGATAGCAGCGAGACACACGTCTGTGTTACTGTCTGCTGGAATACCTATAAATAAACTAGTTCTCTTTCTTTTCTCTCGCCCACCAAGGATTGTTGACAGAACGATCAATATCTAGACATGAGAGATTTAAACGCATCTTCAATTTCCACTCGATAGACATTAAGTGCCTTTGTTACATTAAAGAGTCCCAACTGACCTCTGCAGAGTTTCAAATGACTATGAGTATAATTACGTACATAACATGTTGTGGGTAATAATTAGATGAAGTCAATAATGATTCCCTGTCAGCTCTGTTTTATCCTGATTGTCAGATTGATTTATGTTGAGAGGAGGTGAGGTGAGGCCTGGATGCATGGAGCAGGAAACGAGCGAGGACCCACAGTATTTGTAATGCGTTTAAACTGAACTCTTCTGGACAAATGGAGAACATTTCCAATCGGCAGGATACAGTATAACTGAAGGATCTTTACTTTGATGTATCTGTTTGACATCCAATCTAAGCTCTCTTGCTGTCCAGTTGGGGAAGCTCATTCATTTTTCCATTAAACCTACCATACATTTGTTTGCAGCATATTTTGGAAATGAAAGTGTATACAAGCATTGGACAGCTGTATTATTCAAGTTGATTAGTTGTTGCCTCAATCACACTGATATTTAAGTCATCCTTTTTTTTAATGGAACTTGTAAGCTCTTAAAAATGGAGGTCCAAATGTTCCTAAAGTTTTGCTCTACTTTAGATTAAATCAAAAGTCATTTTATTTTGCAGGTGCTATGGCATGTACTCAATAAACGGTCCGTTGGAAAGTCTTTGATGCAAGATATTTAACAAAGAAGAAGACTCAATGTCTTACCCGAGAACTGAAAGTAACGTTTTTGTAAACATGCCAATTAAGAAGTAAACGGACAGCATTTAGCCAAAGAGGCAAAATGAGTAGATAGAAAACCCTGGATCACAACTCAGGTAATACTGTTTTTTTTTTTTAACAGTTAACATACAGCTTATATAGTTATCAGTGTGGTCAAGGTCCAAGGTCCCATCACAGCTTATCAGCAGTCATGTTTCCACAGCAGGACCGAACAGGGCTTCACTGGGCTATGTTAGACCAAAGTGTGTTAAATATTTATGCCAAAGCAAAAATCTCTTCTAGTAGTTTTGTATGTGACACAGATGATTTCTCATACGGTCTGTTACCTCACATTAGTTAGAAAATGCATTCAGTGCTGAGTTAAAAAAGCACTGAGCTGTCCCTGGCTGTTAGTTAGTCCTGCTTGGCCTTCCCGTTAACAAGCAGCAAATGATTAAAAAGCTGATTTCAGCTGGTCAATGTCAGAGTTGTTGATACACACAACCTGTCCTTTTTAAGCGTAATCCATTTGGCATTTTAACTTTCACACTAGTCACTCAGTGTGGGGTGTCTCTCCTCAAGCATAAAGCAGCGCAGTACTGTTATTGCACACACACTTAGAAACATTCACATGCATGGGGAAAAAAACATGTCTTGGTTTCTCCAGAACATACGACACACTCAGCCGCATACATACGCACACATAGCAGAGAGTGTGTGGGGAGGTGAGGCACTCTCTCTCCTTCAGAGCGGGTGCCATGTCTTGTCAGATGGGGTTAGCTCCCCGCTAGCTGATGAGCCAGTCGAGCCTTTGAAGCCCTTCCAGGGCCCCGTGGTTTACGTGCTTGGGTTGCCAGGTTCTGCCATCCCCCTCATTAATGCAGCATGGGTGCCCACTTAACTTGTTCCTCTCTGTTCCTTTGGTCAGCTTGCCCTGGCTATGACCGAGCGCTGGGCATGTAGGCAAAGGAAGCATGCATGCACTGGCCCAGCACAGGCATGCATATGCACATATACAGTACAGTGCATACACAGTAAAGTATATGTGGGCAGATATGTATCTATATATGCACACATCATTTCTCTGTGTGTGGATATGTGCAGCCTACTCAGCAAAAAATATGGAGATGAAGCAGTTAGTTAAATAATCTGTTTGTTGAACTTTGCTAAATGCCTCCACCCAAAAGCACGTAGTACATAGCAAATGTAACTTGGCATGGTGGACCCGCCAAACTTTCCACATGCCAACGTGACGTGCATGGGGCTGAAATAAGAGTGATATCAGTTTGGAGGATGGTCTCTCTTTTTTTTAATCACCTTTCCAAATGCAAAAACACAAGAGCAAAATAAAAAAAAAAAAAGTACATATGTCCGCTCTAACGTCAGCTGCAAACATTAGCATTCCCAGCTAACTATCTTACTACCTACAGTAGAAACCCCAAAGGCAAGGAACACATTAGCTAACAAAATAATCTGTTGGTGTTCTGTTATGAATTGGGGATAAATACGAAAAATACGTGTTCAGGACAGACATATTAATTGTGTGGGAGCAAGTCCAGGGTGCTACTATATTAAGTTTAGCAAAATGTTATGTAGCCAAACAGGTTTCTGTTAGCCACGTACAAAAGCCTCAGTCCTGTAACCACCCTGTCTTTCGTTTTTTAAATGAATCAACTAGAAAGATTAGAAAGTCAGCTGGAGATGACGTTTTCAGTGAACTCGCAAAGTTAGTGTTAATTAGCTTTCTAGCTAAACCTGGTAATATCTGCTGATGGTCATTTTAGCAGATAAAATGACTTTCTTTGGTTAGAAATTAGATGCCTGCCATTTGTTTGCTTTCTTGTGAAAACAAAGACCTGTTGTTTCAGAAATGACAATGAATTTTTAGTGGTAAAAACCTGTCTCTGTTATTGTATGTGCATTGCAAAAGCTTATAGACAGTTGTAGCAAGAGTAACAAATGGTTGCAGGGCTTTTAGCGAGTGCTCAGTTGACAAAAAGTTGGTCTGGAACAATAATTCATGGTCAGTTAATTGTTTAAGTTGTTTGTTAATCAAAAATGTCAAACATTTGGTGGCTTCCCAAATATGAGGTGTAGTCTTTCTCTGTTTTCTTGTTTTGTTTTTTTTTTTTATCACTGTGAATATAATATCCTTGGATTTGGACTGTTAATTGGCCATGAAGAAAAACAAGCAACTTAATTAACTGAATAATCACAGATTAACTGATAATTAAAATGAACATAAGTGGAAGGCCTGACTGGCACTCAGTTCTGACTAGAGGCAGTGGTGCCTCTCTGCTTCAATGTTTCTTTTTCCCAGCTCTTCCAGTTTTTAAGGTGGGCCTCATTCAGATCCCCCTTCCCAGCATTGATTCAGTATGTTCTCTCTCAAGTTTTTAAAGTTGCTGGTTAATGGAGATGTTATTCTATGATAAATTGGACTTTGTGTAGTCACTGCGGTCAGATTTCATGGAATTCACTGTACTTTTACTTGGGTGTTGGTGCAGAGAAAGGAGAGAGAGAGGCAGAGAGAGAGCCTGTTTAGACTGTTTCTCCTCTTTCTTCAACATCTTGAGGTAATTGACCCAACCTCCTGCCTTGAACACACATACTCGCACACACACACACACACACACACACACACACACACACACACACACACACACACACACACACACACACACACCCCAACACAGACAAACAGATGGGTTTAAAAAATCCCCCTCTCTCGCACAAATGCCTGCTTGCTCGCTCGCACCCCGTCCCTCCCACGCACATACAGTCAGCTTAGACACCCATGCAACCCACATGCACTCCCTCTCGTACAAGCGCTGCACATAAGCACTCATTCATACTCAACACACACTTACACACATCGCTGAGAGAATATCCATGTCTCTGTGCTAAAACACAGTGCTACAGCTGTGAATAGGAGATGAAAGCCAGAGCCGAGCCAGGAATAATAAAAGCAGAGTGATTTCAATGCACTGCAGGCTCCTAAACAGCCAAGGGATCTGACTTGAAAACATGAGGGGATTCCAAAACCCAGTCCTTCTTAACTATACTATTTTACCAAAGCTATTTTGATGTAGCAAAGACCTTGGAGTCGACAGTGTGGAGGCTGGTTTTGCTGTAATTGTAGATTCCTGCCAATATCAGCTCAATGCCCGGGGTAAATTTGTACACGCATGGTCTGATTTTATCACAAGCCACCCTAATTCTTGCAACACCCGTTTACCAGCATACCTTACTCTGTTCTTTCCGCCTGCACTTTGCCTCCTTAAAGAGCGACCTGGTTTGACCTCCAATAAAATCAGTCCCACCCACTGCCCCATACTGGGAGTTGAAACATAAATAAGGAGGGTGTGACAAAGAGAATAAATGGAGAAATGGAAAAGCAAACTGGAAATGTAAGGAGAGGAATGCTATTTCAAGTGGCCCAAAACTTTTCAAAACGTAAAAGTATATTATTAAAAAGCAATCCCTTTAAAGACTGTACTAGTATCGTTTCATGATGTCAATCACATATACTTTAATTCAGTGAGCACTTTGAAAATGAAGCTGCACAAATGCTGTAAGAAATGTAAGTGTCTTTTTTTCGACTATTCCACCCTGCCTAATGTACTCTTACTTCTGTAAAAAAAAAGAGAAAAAAAAGCGCTACTCAGTTGTAAACATTGATTTTTGTTGGACCTCTTTTAGCTGCAGATTTCAGGTACTGGGGATTATTAATAGTTGAATTAAAATAAACTGCAGTGCCAATGTTCATTATCTCGAAGGGGCATTTTACCCTGTGCAGCGGCACTCTTCATAGACAATATTCAGTCTGTGAGAAGGATCAGTTCATTTTTGATTTTTGTGCGATTTGTTGACAAGAAGAAAAAATATAGAATATCACCAAACTTATCTTACCTATTACAAACTCCATCTACTGATGAAGACCATGTGATAGTGTGGTAGTAAGTGGACATTGATTTGGGAGTGATTAAGATCCTGCTCGTGAGGCACGTCTTCTAACTTATTCTTGATAATATTCATTAGAATTTTGGATGGAGAATCGTGCCTCATTCCAAATAGCTAAAAAACTTGCAGACAGTGTGAATGTGGTGTAGATTAACTGTGCAGAAGAGGCTGTGATGTCAAACCGTGATGGACAGATGGGTATAGGATATTTGGAGCACAGTAGAAAACAAAGATGTCATTACTTTTGAAGGATCACAAAGGTTTTTTGGAAGCTTACCTTTCCTTTTGTTTAACTTACAAAACAACAGTGATGAGAACATAAGGCACTAAAATGTGTCGCTGCAAAGTTGACCAATGGGTCAGTCCCTCAAAAGCTTTTACTCTTCTTTTTTAAGAGCAGAAAAGAAAGACAATGGACAGAGCAGTTAAAGTAGAGGGATGCAATAAAACAGAAAGAGAGGGAAACAGGGAGTGGGGCAGAGTTAAGGAGGGAGTGGCTGCTGGAAGTGGGTCACAGTGGCACTGACGTGATGAAAAGTGACGTGCAGAGAGGGGGGATGGACTCGCACCACTGTCTGCGTCACCTTTTGTCCTGTGCACACACAAATACACACACACATTCTCTCACATGAAGATACATCAGCTCAATTCACTGGGTAAACAACACTTGTGCAGAGTTAAAAATAGTTTACTTTTATCTTATAAGGGCAAGTTTTTTCCTTGCTTCTCTCTTCATCTCTCTGTCTCTCTATTGTTTACTGCTTAGTTGGACATTTTTTACTTTCTTACTTCTTCACAGAGCTTTGTACTCACTTTATCAGCGCTTAAGATCACATTCAGGTTATGCATAAGTAATAATAGCCTCTCTCTTTGTGCGTGTTGTGTATAAAAGAGTAGATGCCGGGCTGAGTTTTGCAGGGTAATTATTTTGGCTCGGCACTGGGAGCCCTGTATGATCTGTAGCTTTTCCTCCAGCTTCATGGAGGAGTGGTGAGGAGAGGATTGTGAAGCTGGAGGGGTGGAGGGGATAAAAGGATGGAGGAGTGGCAGGGGAGCCAGGGAACAGTTGAATTGCCTGACCCCCTCTCCCACTAGGATGATGACGGAGCCAGAGCCGAGTGTTAAAGAGAGGGTGACGGGCTTCTCCCTGCAGATCCCTACGGCTGTGTGTGTGTGTGTGTGTGTGTGTGTGTGTGTGTGTGTGTGTGTGTGTGTGTGTGTGTTTGTGTGTGTGTGTGTGTGTACTGCATACTGTGTGTGCGTGTGGGAGGTGTTTGTGCATGTTTAGTGTTCCCGTGAATGTTCCCACGGCAGATCTGCACATATTTAAGCAGGACCACTTAATCATGTCATGTGTGATGCTGAAGTGATGCGCTCTGAGATTTAACGTAACCCCTTATAACACATCAAAGGCTTATAGATGGGGAGTGGAAGGGAGAGATGGTGCTGTGTTAAGTGAAGACGCAGAGTGCTCATGGCTGTGGGATTCCTCACTTTAGGCCAATTCTGGGGTTCTCCAGTTGAATAGGGTACGTCTGAGCTATTTATCTTTGATTGCTTATCTTAATTTTTATTTAATTAGATCTAAGTAGATTAAAAAAATAAGCCTGACAGACTTGGTTGACTTTTGAGTTTATTGGATTACTGATGGAGAGATCTCCATCTCTGTGAGTAATATACACACCAATTGGGGGGAATAAAACCCACCAGCAATCAGCATTCATTTTCCATCCTCCCTGTGTTTCTGAGGCTTTTTGTTTTGTTGTTTGAGTGTGCTGGTGATGACTGAAGACTGAGGAACCTTCATCCTAATCGGCTTGAGATCTGGCTGCAGGTTAGCCCAGCAGATGAATCCAGATTAGAGGGTCACAGGGCAGGAAGAGAGGATTACCAGCTCTGGCCACTACAGCCTCTTCTTGTAGCTGTCCAACCATCGGCCAACTGACAGCAGTCTGCACTGGCTCGCCTAAAAAAGTCAAAGGGCGGGACATAAATAGGCCTTCAGGCCCTGCAAGGGCTACTGTCATTCACTTGTGTCTACTCTCAGCTCTTGAAAAACATTTTGTGTATTTATTGCCATTTATGCACCATCATAAACCAAGTTATAGGAATTAATCAGGGGGAAAACAGAAGGCCACAAGGTGGTCAATAATGTGGTTACTCCTCATCTACTAGTACCATATTATTTAAATTAGGCTAGTGTATTTCAAGTGTCTTAAGTGATAGATAGCATTTGGACTGATGCTGAAGTGAGAGAACAGGCTGTGTACTGAGAGAACACAGTGTGTGTCTGAATTTCACAAATAATCTGCTGTTTAGCTGTGGGAACCCACTGATTTATTTAGCATTTATTTAGCATCATTCAGTGTCAGTCAAACTTTGGATCCAGTATTTTGGATGTAAGACTTCATGCTATAAAATTCATCATTCTCCTCCCAGTAGTAAATACAAATTGTAAATGTTTAATTCCCATAAGAACTCCATTACATGCATATATCATATGTGCTAAACAGGTTTCACTCATTTTTTTACCCTGTCTATGAAAAGGACTGGTTTGATTTAGATTATATTTATATTGTAAGGAATATTATAATAATTCATTTTACTGCAGAAAGCTGATGATAACCAGTTTGCTTAAGTGCATGTAAACATACACCTAAACGTTCACCTATGTGTGAAACAAGGTGGTGGCTATTATTTGTGCTGTGTGTTATTATAAATCTACAGTGCAAAATGTGAAAAAAGTGAAGGGGTCTGCACACTTTCTGATAAGTGTGCGTGTCTTGATTGTTGATTCTGCACAATAGTGCCCCCTGGTTGCATTGCGCTAATCAACAAGGTTAGAAAACTTGTTTGGGTAAATCCAAGGTCACCGACTTACCTCAAGTTGCGCAACAAGTTGTGATTTCGTGTGTGTGTGTGTGTGTGTGTGTGTGTGTGTGGTACCCTGCAGCAGTGACTTCTCATCTGCATCTTACTCAACCCATCATTTTCATCAGCAACCTCCCCACCGGCTTTATTACATCTCCCCATCCCCGTCTCCACTCTCAGCCTCTATGTGCCTCCTCTTAGAAAACAAAACAAAATAAAGCCGTGTGCACAGTGGTGTGCTCCTCACTAGCTGCTGGAGTGCAGTTCCTGTGAGTAGCTTGGCTTTGATCTCACTGTAAATTAAACATGCTTTTTTAGATAACAGGCTATGTGCCACCTACTGAGTCAAACTGTACCTCCAGTCTTCACACAGCTGCTGTCCCTGGTTTGAACCCGGTGAGGTTGATTGATGTTAACGCAGAATGCTGCTCTATCAGGATCGGCGAGGGTGGTGCGTCTCTATGGAGCAATTAGGCCACAATTACACAGTTTGTCAGTCGTGTACAGTATAGGGACGGTTTTGTGACAAATATCAAAACAGACAGTGATGCCTGTTTCACAGTGAATGAGAGGCTCTGGAAATATGTGGACCAAACTGGGAAATGGCCCCAGCCAAGCCTGAGGTCAGAAGTTAGGTCAAGCACTGCTAATCTGGGTGGGAACTCTCAGTGCTTGACCCTTGACACTCAGCTACAACTAGTGTTTTTAGCATATGAGGACTTTTCACAAGGGACTAAACATGGTAGGTGGATTTGCAGAATAAAGCTAGTAGTTACATTTTTCTAAAAGCCATAAGGCTTAAATTTAGGGTTTAAATGATAAGTTGATTAATCAATGAGTCAATTGACTGAAAGAATAATTGTAAAGAAGGAATTGTAACAAAGAGCGCTGAACATTTTCTGTTTTCAGCTTCTCAAAATATGAGCATTTGTAGCTTTTGTTTTGTTTTGTATGATTGTAAATTGAATATCTGTGTTTTATTCTGTTGATAGGTTTTAATGACGCAGCACCAGTCTCTAGTCTGAGTAGCATTTTCCACTGTTCCACATTTACAGGCTAAAATAATCAATAAAATACTACAATCATTTCTCTGATACATTTTCACCATTAGTCCAAAGAATTGATTTACGGCCAAATAACCTGCAAAACTAAAGACAATCCGTCAGTTTACCTGCTAAACATTAGCATGTCATTCTCTTTGTCTTTTTCACAGTTTTTTCATAGTTTTTAGACCAATATAAATGACTCATTGTAAAGGAACAGACACACTGATAGAAAATGAAAGTAATAGTTTGAATTACTTAAATACTTTTATAACATAACAAGCAGCAATATCAAAGCTGTGCATGTTGTTTTTTTAGTTTTTTTTTTTTGGTTGCAAAAGAATTGTTTTAAGTCAAGGGAGTTTCAAAGTAAAAGAACGCCCCAATAAAAGGACAAAATATTGCACATATTTCAACTTTAAACTCTGACCGCGATGTGACGCCGCTCGTCTGGAGAATGCTCTTTCACTGGGAGTGTTTGGGTCTCTCAAAGTGCACAGCAACCTTTTGGAGCTCTATGTAGTCGGTTTGCTCCAGTGGCCCTGCCTGCCTGTTTTCCGCTCGAGGTCTTTTAAATGCTAATCACTTCTCCTCCTCTCTTTTCTGCTTCCTCTGCTTTTTACAGATTCCTCCTCCAACTACATCAGGCAACTGGAGACGAAAGTGCGGATCCTGGAGGACGATAACAATAAGCTTCTCTCACAGGTGAGGCACACGCATGTGCATCACTGTCATGTTCTCCCTCTCTGTCAGTTACAGACATCTGTTAGTCCATTCCAGCACTGTTTGAACTTATACCCTCACTACACTCCTCTTGTGCAACTTTTTTAACTCACCCAAAGACATGTGATCGGCAGCTGTGTGAGATAAAGTGGTTGCCTGATGCCTCTCTGAAGCCACCCCCTCACAACAGCCCGCCTGTTAGTTGGAGAATATGTTTATCCATGTTTAATTCATGGGGAGTCAGTAAGCTTCAGGAGCGAGCGGTGATGTTAGCCCCCGAGGGGAACTGTGGGAGCGGAGGAGAGATGAGAGGAGGAAAAAGGAGGGGAAAGAGGCATTAAGTGACAGTGACAGAGTAAAGCATTTCTCCCAAAGTTGACCTTGCTCTGACTTCTCTCAAATTTGGAGGATGGAGGGCTGAGTGAGTGGAGGTGGGAGTGTGAGAAAGAGGGTGGGTGGATTTCTGGTCTGGTTCACCAGGAGGTTGCATGTCAGTCTGCCAAGATGTGTGTTATATGCACGCAACCACAAACGTACTCATGGTAAAATTTATTTAACACAAACATATTAGTTGGTCCCGTGTGAAACATTCAAAGTTATGGCCCATTAATTATTGGCAAACTCTCATAAACAGCATAAAATATATTCATACATCATCGTCCTTGTACATCATTTGTTATCTTTTTTTATTGTAAGGTTTTATGATATGATTCAGTTTAATTGAATACGTGTCAGGCTGTAGACAGTTGAGCTGGAATTTCACAGTTCAAAAGGCTTTTTGATTCTAAGCTTTTATTCTTTTCTTTAAGTGATTTCTCTTTCCCCAAATTATCTCCCAGCAGATTCATATGTAGGCAGAGAGTGTAGGCTGGATTCCCTGATACCAAACCTAAATGATCCTCATAGCCCTTAAGTGCTACAATTAGGTGCTACACATTGTCTCACAGGAGTCAAGGCATATAATATGAACCTGCTTCTTAAAGTGAGTTAATATTACTCGTTCACATTCGAAGTGATAATGTGTGTTCTTTCTCTGAGATGAGTATGTTTTCATCTTTTTTCTTTTACAGTATCTTTATGTCTTGTGGAGCGCAGGAAAAATATATTCACAACCTTTGGCTCCCAATAATCAAATAATGAACCAATACACCATTATGTTTTTCTCTCTCTAGGCTTATAGCCGGTATAGCTTATCACAGATACAGACGAAAAAGGTAACTTTCTGAAATGCCACTGTTCGTTGGCTTCTCTGCCTGTCTCAACCAGCCTCTTTCGCCTTTTCCTCTCTTTTATCTGTTTGGTGGTGGTGACTTTTCACAGCTTTGAGCTTGTTGCTTTTCTTTTATACAGAGGGTGGACACAATATAAGGAACACCTCTACAGTGTAACTGTAGAGTGAACTCCGTTGCATAATGAAAAGTTCAATTTACGCTGACACTTACAGACAGGTGCTAAATCAGCTTTATGGTAATGTTTGAAGGATACGCTTATTCGCTTTATTGCTGAGAGTTAGATGATAAGATTGATACAACTCTCAAGTTCTGTATATACAGTAAATATGAAGCCACAGCCAACAGATGGTTAGATTAGCTTAGCATGAAGACAAACAAACACCTAATATCTATCCACCTAATATGTGTTTAAATCATTCAAGAACTGAAGAGGAAATACGACATGCTTTGGTGGAGTCTCTAGCGTACTGGTGGTCAGGAAGTCATTGCACCCAGCTAAGAAATAGTATATTAATTAATATTAATTAATAGTAATCCCTCAGAAAACCATGAATTCTCGCTTTTACACTTTGTTTGTACAGATGAGACAAACGAGATATAATATGTTCACCATTGACTTTTTTTGTTTTGTTCACCAGACTAGCTTCTTTCTTCTTGTTGCTAAGCTAAGCTAACCAGCTGCTGGCTGTAACTTCATATTTATCAGTCATGCGAGTTGTATCAATCACATCTCTGGCATCAATGCAAACAAGATTTTTGCCCAAAATTTCAAACCGTTTCTTTAAAGCTATGTTCAGGCATGTGGTGCTGGATCTAATATTCTCTCTGTAATAATACAGTCCAGTACAACAGAGCGAAGCCTCAAACATTACCACACAACTGAATCAGCTCTCTGACACAGTGTTCGTGTCCTAGGCACAAAGGAATTAGGCTGCATTACCTTGTAAAGGTCCTGCTTCTGTGTCCAGTCCTGTTTGTTGGCCCCTCTATTCTCTGCTAGCATGCTGTGCTAATGAATGAACACAGGTGGCCCTGCTTGTAAGTGGCCCATCTTGGCAAGAAAGCCTTCCGCTGTCCTTGGAGCTGTTTTGCACCGCGCAGTCAGTGTTTGGTGAGAGGCACCCCAGGTGAATGAATGCTACATTGTGCTTTGGTGCATAAATGACACACGCTTGTCCTCGCTCGTCGGGACGTCTGGTGGGCTGAATAATTTAAGATACGGAGGCCACACAGGTAGAACCGGGCATCCATAATGCATGGCCGACAACTGGTATGTGAGTGCGACTGAGAAACGAGGGAATGTCTGTCTGAAGTTAAGAAACATCTTGATGGTTGTGTCATTAATAAATGTTGATTTCTTGAAAGTACTCAAGTAAATAATGAAAAAAGGAGCCTTTCTCCCGTTTACTATTTAATCTGACTCTTATGCAATAGCCTACTTACTGATGTGTCTGAATGCTAGCAGGTGGCATTGTTACATTGAATTAGTTGCCTCAATGGACATGTTGCCTAACTTCCTGCGTTATGAAACTGGTCGAGTGAAACTTATGTTAAGCCTGAAGGAAACAATAGCCTCTTATCGCAGGAATGTTGACCCTCCAAACAAGCTTGCCTGAAGGATTTTACTGTACCAAAGGGACAAGGGAGGGAGTTAACAACAAGCTCACACAGCAGATATGAACAAAATCCTACACAGCACAGGTGTAAACACAATGGGAAAAACAGGTGTATATGTGTGTGTGTGTGTGTGTGTGTGCGCGTGTGTGTGTGTGTGT
This sequence comes from Seriola aureovittata, assembly GCF_021018895.1. Lineage (NCBI taxonomy): Eukaryota > Metazoa > Chordata > Actinopteri > Carangiformes > Carangidae > Seriola > Seriola aureovittata. Next base: position 6,350,155 of record NC_079382.1, read on the forward strand.
GCGTGCGTGTGTGTGTGTGTGTATACCCACACTCTCACTCAAACATGCTGAGCCACATACATGAACGCGATTTGCTCTTTAACTTTTCTCACACTCAGGTCTCCCATGTCTTTCAACTGTTACTTAGCTCTCTTAACTCACTGACGTGTGAGGCACTGTGGCTTTCCCTACATGTTCGCTGCCACTTGATCATTAAAGAGCTCGGTGCGACTCTGAGAATTAAATGGTTTATATGACGGACTCAGATGACACTCTACATCTGTTAACTGCAGGCTAACTGAAGTCATTTTGTGAGAGTGGACTGCAGCGGGGTCCAGCGGAACTGAATGATGACAGAGGTTAATGGATTGTGGTTCATTCATTGACACTTATATTATGACTGATTCTTCAACTGAGAAAGCGTATCAAGTCAGACCGGCTAACAACAGATGGAGTGGAACGCGGGTTTACTTACTTTTGCAGCGTCAGTCAAGCTTTTCTGTTTTTGCGGCATCAATGCGGTTTAAAGTGAAAGTCGGGGGAAACTTACGGCTGGAAATTACTCAGGATTTTTGAAGCAGTGGGTCTTTAATTTCACAGAGTGGTCAGTAAAAAAGAAAAAAATTTTGAGTTTGTCGTCTCTGGCTGACTTTTTAATGTTCCCAGCTTACTTGTTACTTGAAAACAGGAACCTTTTAAAGGGTCCTAAAGGAGCTATTTGTAAGATTTGCTACTGCTACATAGCCAACGTTAGCATTAACAGCTCTTTACTTACTGGTTGTGCCAAGAGCTTCAGCTGTCAATGAGTTTACAACATAAGAAGTTATAATATATATACGGATTACTCAAATGAAACTGATTCTGTCCCATATTCCATTAAATTGTAGCTGTTATGGAGCATGCTGCCATCCTCTCTACCCTTTTGTCAAGGCGGCTTCACCCTTGCCCCTCATAACTCAAGCAGGAAATGATGCGTGGCGTCCACAGCTTCTCCCTGTCAGCACCAAGAACATTGTGATGGATGGATAGGCGGAGGGGCACAGGTTTTAGCCAAGAAGACTGCAGAAGGCCAACTGTCCCCAGCTGTCTGGCAAACAAATAGCTTTGTTGGTCTCAGTGGTCAAGGTCAGCCCAGGGAAGGAAATAAAGTTGGAGACGTGTTGGTTTGTTTGTAAAAGTAGAGTCAGCATAATATGAATCATCACTTGATGATGGAAACCCTTTCAGAAGATGACGATCTTACCAGGTCTTCTTATTGTGATTGTTTGTTTATGTCGATCCTTCAGATATGGAACACAGAGCATAAACTGCTGACAGACACAAAGCCTGGAGAAATGACAAGGAGATGTTAGCAAAGGTACAGAATTGAGGGCATGAATATGAAAACCCAAAGGGTAGATCAAGAAGTGCCAAGGGAGGGATTGGGAAAGGTTAGAGGAACACTAACGGGATGCTGAGCCGGAAGAGAAGAGGGGAAGGGGACATCAAAGGACAGAGGAGATGAGGTGAATGCTGATTGTGTGCAAACTGCATGTGAGTGTGCACCTGAGTGTGTGTGACACGGAGAGAGATAATACAGAGGCAGACAACACAGCACAATGTCCATGCATTCATAGACGCACACCCACAGCTCATTGGGTTATTTATAGCCGAGTGCTCCCAGGCATCACGTGTGTTTACACACCACGCCTCGCACAGAGGGAACATTAGTGCGTGACATGAGAAATGTCATAAGGAACTGTGGTGTTGCCGTGTTCCTGCCCACGGAGAGAAGCTAGGCTGGTTACTGCCCCCAGGAACCAGTGGTCTTTGGCTGCTAATGAGGACAAATCTTAGGAACACTGTCCCTGCGAAATGTCCCTCGATGATGCACGAAGTGATACAGCCCCAGTGCTCTCCAGTGCCTTTTCTGTTGAAAAAAAACCCCCAAACAAATAAAAATCAGCTTTGCAAATGAAGCGATGGCGTCAGAGTGACGATAAGAATGCAGGCAGGTGTCAGTGTAGAAGGGGGGAAGAATCACAGAGTCCTTAATGAACCATCAGTGAGGATCTAAATATACACAGTGGAGCCAGAAGGAAACATTGGCAGGCTGATATCATCTGACAATATTAGGTTATTGCAGATATGTATTTTGGCAAAAACGTTTTACTGGTAGCCTTTTCTCAGCACAAGTTTTTATGTTTGTATAGTTTTGTTTAATGTTTTTAAGTGTGGCTATTCAAAATAATTTAATATTCAATAATGTTTACTGATTATATTTCATGTCACTGTAAACTTTGATGACAGAGTTTTTGGTTGAACTCTTAAATATCTTTACTCAAAGGTAGAACTAGGCCTAAAACATCAACCTGGGAGGTGTTATGAGCTGATTTAATGAAGATTTTACATCTGTGCTGCTTTACTTATAGTATCAGCATACTGTATATGATGAGTAGAGCAGCACAGAAAGGCCAAAGACATGTTATGCATGTAAAAAAAAAAAATCTACTTACATGTTTATGTTCTATTTTCATGTAGAAAAAGAATCAGCCAATATGCATTGTAATTAGAATTTTCTTATCCTCAAGTATTGGCTCTATACATCCTGTATGGGTCTGGCTTTAACACAAAGTAGGTTACAGTAGGTACTGTACAACTGTACATTTTTGGTAATATACAGTGTAGCAAAATCTGTATGTAAAATATAAGTTATGTTATGTTAAAGTATTAACTCTCACATAGGCATATATGTTGATTTCTGAGTCAAAGTAATGATGTAAAAATGTGAAAATCATTAAAAAGTAAAATGAGGGCTATGCTGCAAAAGTGGTTGAAAATCATACAACTTCCTGCCTGTACTTATTTTTATCTTTAGATTAATATCTGATCAGCATGTAGAGAAGCACTCATCTAGGTATTTTTTTAGTTGACATGGCTCTGTAGCCTTATCTCTGTTTTTTCTCTGTCTGTGTGTTTTTGTGCGCGTTTGTGCCCAGCAGTGTAACCCAGGTGACCTTCGTGCCCTGAGGAAGGGAATGACCCTCTACCACTCAGAGTCCCAGCTGTCCTCGCTGCCCCAGCGCCAGGACGCCATGCACATGGTCAGTGCCCGGAAGGCTAACACACACATACACGTAAACACAGACCCACACAAGAAGGGTACACACACACACACACACACACACACACACAAAGGCTCAATTTGACGCACATAGAGGGATGCCCACTCATACCTAACCACTTTAGCAGCCATAGTCAAAGATCAACACTGTGACACTGCTTATAACAAATGTGGTTATGTATAGAGACAGGGTTTAATTGCACACAGACACACACACAGTTAATTGTAGGGAGGACTGTACCGGTGCCTCCGCAGTGGAATCAAGTCAAGTCAGCTCTAATTCACTTTACTGCTAACTCTCCAATTATACCTCCACAGGCAACCTCACTCTTACACATGACGGGAAGTGAAACACACACACACACAGACACATACATATACAGGAAGGACGAGAGAGAGGGAAGAAAAAAAGAGACTAAAAGGAGGAAGGACAATAGGGGGGAAAGAAAAGAGGAAGAAGAGAAACTAAGACAGAGATAAGACTGCAAAATTAACAGGAGTCAGCCTCCCCTGTTCTCACTCCTGTATCCTGGCCCTTCAGCTCCATCCTCCCCCCTGGAGCCTGTTTGAACTGAATCCCGCTATGAAAGTAATAATTCTCTACAATCCACCGCCACCTGTGACCCTGCCAGTGTCTGGGGAGGAGAGGCTGGATAATTGTTTTGTGCCTGCTTAAGGAAGGTCAGAGTCGGGCTATGCCACTACCCAGAGGACTAAATCTTCCCTGTGTAAAAATCAATATTATGTTTTAATCACAGGCCCAGTGTGAGGTGCGGGTCATCTCGCATCTTTTAAGCTAGTGAGGTCAAATCCATCTCCCTCTGGAGTCTTGTGCCACTCAATAATGTCAATGAACCTTGACCCATTGAAAGGTCTCTCCCCGCAGGAGGACGGATAAACTGCAAATTATGTTGATGGTTGTCTCTCTGCATTTAATTTCACACTGTAGTTTCACATGAAACAAGGTCATGATATTGACATGAGGTGTGAATTCTGGCCCCTTGCAAACATGGCATCCAGTGTCGTTCTGAGGATCAATTAGGAGACTGAAAATGTTTTTCTGTTCCCACATTTTGGATAAGTCTTTGCTATAACACAATTAAGTGCTGTAGCACATTTTATCTCAGTTGTTTAATCTGCACAAAAACCAAAGTATAATAACAACTAATAGGGGTTTTACAGGGGATTATGTGCGGGACTATTTCTCGGTTTGGAGTGATGACCTCCTGCAGTCCTGTCATCACTTCGAGGCAGCCATGCTACCAGCAGAGACTTCAGCAAGCTTACGATATGTTACGGATTTGTGTCGTCTTCTTATGATGGCTTTGTCGTCGTGACAACTCCATGGAGATAATGCTATTTGTAAAGTGGCTCAAGTTGAAGAAAGTCCTTGTTGGAAGATGAAGAAGAGGAGAAAGAGAAGATGAGAGGTGTTAAGTGACTTTTACTGAGTGTACCCATCCTGATCTATCAGCTCATCCTGCACATGTGTCCTTTGTCTCTCGTTCAGGCCCGGATTCAGGTCAGTGAGTGTGCAGGATATTGTCAGATAGAAAACAAGTGAGAAAGATGAAAAGAGAAGATGGGTAGAGAAAGAGAGTAGCCAGCCTGCGTGGCTCTCACAAACACTTCAACCGTCGACTCTGATTCTGTATGCTCAAACTACAAACCATTATTTCTGACAGCGTTTGCCCCCCCCCCCCCCCCCCCCCCATCCTGCGAGGCCTAAATCAGGCCTGTTTATGCAGACGAGCCATCCCCAACTGTACATCCATATGAACAGTAAACATTGCTCGGAGCTGGCTCTGCCTCTCCGCTGTCCAAATCCTTCTCTTCACTGCAGTCTAGAATAAAATGAAAAGTTCAACGCTATGACACTGGAAGTGTTTACACATTTCACATTATAGCTTTAACCCACAGAGGCGAACATCAAAAGGAGGTGACAGTGATTTACATATTTTTTCTTGTAGTTGACTTCAAAGTCCAGTGCTGAAGAGCTGTGTGGAAAATGAAGCTGTTGTGACCTTAAACAAGAAGAAACACACAGTGGGGGAATGTGTTTGTATTTAACAAGGGGGTTGTTATTCTATAGTCTGTATATCATTTTCATACAAATGTTGACTTATCCCTTTTAATAATGAGGGGATGTCATAAATAGCTAGCACCCTAGACATCACTCCCATCATTATCTCTAAAATAATTTACCTGTGCTTTTGCATCTTTCATCCCATTAGCTATAAAATGTTCTGCAGACCGTTTTAGTCCATTCATTTCAACATGGTCTAAAGATCAGATTGCAGCAGTTGCGAGAAGAGTTGTGTATCAAAGCTCAAGACTCTTTTGGTGCCAAATGAAATGTGTCTGTAGCACAGAGTATTTAAAAAAAAAAAAAAAAAAAAAACTGTGGAAGAAGAGCTCCCAATTAGGTCAGAAATAACAAATAAAAATGGAGGGGAGCTGCACAATTTAGCAAAGTGAGAACATTTAATATGATAAATCAATAAATACAAATATGAACACTGAATGACTTGAAGAATACTCAGATTGACAGATGTCAATCACTGTCATGTCAGTCCAAGCCTTTTCTGTTAGTGCCTGTATTATTTCTTAATAATGGCTGCTTGTGTTTAGTCGATATTGAACATTTAAGAAGTTTGCCCTCCTTTACTTTAAAAAAAAACAAAACATGAATTATAGAAATAAAAATAAGGTATCAAAAAATCGTATGGACTCTTCTGACTCAACCTTTTTAATGCAACAAACAACCAAACTTCACATTAACCTTTTCATTATATTCAGGATTTCTCTGATATCAAAGCTCATGAATATAATGCTATTCATCAGCCAGCTTTCATAATTCATCAAACAAGGGTTGACTTTATTTAACAGTGTAACTGTGTGAGGATAACATCAATTTTACCTTTTGAAAAAAAAAGGGAAAAAACACGACTAAATTCCTTTGTTTCCCTCTCACAGATCAGACATACTGACCTCTCACTGACTCAGGAAATAAATAAATGTTTATTATCATAGCAGGTGTAAGAAAAACAGTTATTCCCATGGTTTCTATGGTTGTCAGGGAACCATTTGTCAGGCCATAACCCTCAGGACCAGCGAAAAATCAATTTTTCATGAGGCTGATGTGATATGAATAGACTGTTGGGCAGTTTCCACAAACCGTCCCTATTGGCTGCAGTGGGATTATTATTTTATCTCTGTGCCATTAGGTTTTGTGGGCTCATTCTGGCACCCAAACGGGGCCAGCAAATGGATCGCTAGTGAGCTGAGAATTGAACCCGAGCTAACAGAGCCACGGAGCTGTGTCTAATGCAGGACCCTGATGCCAGGTTACAGTGAATGGTGCCATTGTATGTCCCTGAGATCTCTGTGCCCCTCTAACAGTGAGCTACTGTCTGGAACTAACCAGGGGGTGGGATGAGTCAAGCAAACCCCCTGGTTCTCTTTCTGGCTGGCTGCTCCCATCACACTAGGTTAAATCACACTGTGCAGGTAGCAGACCTGGCTGGCAGTTGAATTCATGGCCGATGCAAAAAAGGACAGAAAAACACAAGCGGAGGTGAGGTGATCTGAGTTGGGATGAAGGGGATGGCATTTCCAGTGCTACAGTGTAGGAAATCTCTCTGGTTAAATCAGAACCACACGCCCACTGATAAGGGGAGAGTGGTTTATGTTTTCTTTACTGAGTGAAGTATCTGGAGTGAGGGTCAGATGAAGAGCTCTGTGAGCTGGTGTTCATTTGACTCCAGGGGGTTAACTCTGTGTGACAGCAGATGTGAGGAGATACTGTAGGTTGACAGTCTGCAGAGCACGTCCTCCAGATGTTGTGGGTTTAGCTCTGGCTCTTAACCTTTTGTCGCAGGTCACCCTCACATATTTGCTTGTCCTATGTGCCGTTTACTGTGGACGACATGACACAAAACTTTAAAATAATTTTCTCTTATGTTCTTTCTCTCCCCTCAGGGTACGGGTCGTCTCCCAACCAGCGAGTCCTCTCCCGCCACAGGCTACCTGTCCTGCGTCCAGAAGCCTGAGGCCGTGGTGCACGCCATGAAGGTACTATAGTACTATAGTATGGTATTATTAGATTATTAAAAAAAAAAAAAAAGAAAAAAAGCTAACTAGTTACGTAGGAAGATGACATCCCCATTCTTAATCCTGCCTACTCTGATTGGTCAGTTGTTTCTCTCACCAGAGCATGAATCGCTGAACAAATCCAAATCCAAGTTCTGGTTCCAGATTCAGATTCTTGCAGAATTGACACTGTAGTCAAAAGTTTTGAATATTGTTGGAAAGCCTTAAACAAAAAAAATTAATTTGTGATGAAAACTATTTAAACACCAAAATGAAAAGTCAAGTTTAAGAGTTTGGGACGTCAAAAGTTTTGCTTTTGTACCACTACAGCATCACCAAAATGGCACTTAACACCACATAACTACGTGTCATGTAGTGTAACTGATCACTACACAAATACACTCACTCATCACTGTGTCTGCTGTCAGGTGCTGGAGGTCCACGAGAACCTGGACAAGCAGGTTCCTGAGGACTACGAGGATGATCTCAGTGAGAAAGAGAAGGCCATTGTGCGAGAGATGTGCAACGTAAGTGCAACACCTGCCTTCCTCCCTGATCGTTCCTCTCCCACCATCCCACTGCTGTAAACAAAGGAACCTTATATCCATAAAGTTCCTGTTTGTTCTCTCTGTCGGCCCCTTTTTATTTATTTTTTTTAGTTCCCTTCTACTGGGAGCAAATCAGGTCAGGCTTTGAGCTGCCTTCACTAATGAGGAACCCTCATTCAGACTCATTTGGTTTGGGATGACACTTGCAGCAGTGTCCTGGGCACGGCGCTGCCTCTCGCTCTCCTTCTTTCTCTCTATCTATCCCTCTATCTCTGTCTTCCCTCACACTCACCCACTCTCCCCCGCCCCTTCTCCAAAGCCACCTCTAAACTGGAAGCCCTAAATAGAGGCTCGTAGTTGAGCTGTCAGAGCAATTAAACTGGAGTGGCAGGGAAAAGAGCACTCCCTCCACTGCGCCCCAGCCGCAACCCCCCACCCCCCCCACCCCCCTCCATTCTTCCTCTCCTCCACACTCCCCCTCATCTCCCTCCATCTCTCTGTGTTGGTGCTGAAAGGCCTGGTCCGGGATAAAAAGGTCCGCTGATTAGAGAGAGAGCGAGAGCCGTGCTATCTGGGCCCGGCAGAGGTATGTGACAGGCCAGGAATCTGGGGAGCACTACAATAGTACCTCTGTAATATCACTGGGGTCCCCCGGGGGCCCCCCTCTCACTCACTCACAGAGAGATCTCAGCACCAGAGAGCAGCCTCGCAGAGACAGAGGACGGATACCGAGATAGCTCTACTGTAACGTGTGTGTGTGTGTGTGTGTGTGTGCGTGTGCGCAGTCTTTGCAGCTCAAAGTCAAACTGAGCATTTGAAGTTTTCACTCTTGAAGAAGAAAGTCTTTTTTTTTTATGCCTAGCCTCACTCTTTCAGTCTCTGCTCTGTCTGCACGTCTCGCTCTTCCTCTTCCCCTCTCAACTCCTCTCTCTGCTTCTGTTTGCAGGTGGTGTGGAGAAAGCTGGGTGATGCAGCAGGATCAAAGCTGTCCATCAGACAGCACCTCTCTGGGAACCAGTTCAAAGGGCCGCTGTAGCATGGCAACCAGCGAGAGATGGAGAGAAAGAGAGAGAGAGAGAGAGATCAGGATCTACAGTACCTGCACTCACCTGAAAACACCTCTTACAACCTGCGCCTACACGACCCATCATGCCGTGCTCCCTGCTGCCTACAGCACCTAGCATTCCTTCAGCAAACACTCTCTCAAGACTGGCTGACGTAGCCACTAAATGGACCTGTTAGTCTGTTATTCACATGTACAACTTTACGTGTACAACATGTTTTTATCTCTCCGAGCTTATGTTGACAACTGGCAGCTAGTTTCACTGATTCGCCACTCTTCTTTGCTGGTTTGGAGGCGTCCGGCTACACAATGATCTCTCTCTGTAAACAAACAAACAAACACACACACACACACACACACACACACACACACACACACACACACACACACACACACACACACACACACACACACACACACACACACACACCACTTATAGTCCTTCAGAGCATAGCTATGCTACATGAAGCTAGCGGATATGACATGGTTTCGAGCGCAGGACTGATGAGACTGCAGGAGCAGAAATCTCTTCTCATGTTGCCGGGATGTGAAGGCAACACTGTGGCGGTATCTTCAGATAAGTTTTGATAGTACCTCCTATAGAGACCCTAGCTCCTGTCACATGTATCGCCCCTCCCACCTAGTGGTCAACAAGTATAACTATAATTAGCATTCTAAAGTGTTAACCAAGTGAAACCCACTGTGACCTAGCGCCTTTTGCTCATAAGACAAGTCTATGGATAATGAAGTCTAGAGATCACTGTTATCTTGTGTATATTATGTATAAAACCATGGCACTACTTCATTGTTATTGTTGATTTATCTATTTTGTATTCTAGCGTGGCCATGTGATCAATAATTTAGTTTGAAAAGCACACACACAACCGGACCTTAAACAGGGTTTGCTTTTGGTATAAACTTCATCTCTTTTCTTTTTCGTCTTTTTTTTTTTTTTTTATTATTCCTTCCAGATGAATTGCTTTTATTCCTTCTCTCTGTAACCTCTGAAAATGTATCAAGGCCATTTTTGAATCAAACCATCTCAATGAGTTAATGGATAGATCATTTTCTTATTTTGTGAAATTAACTAAAATTGTATGCTGTGTGCATGCTTGACAATCATTTTCTCAGGTTGGGAGGGCTACAGCTTTACCTTTGCCCATCTGTGACTGCGAGAGTGTGTTGGCGCACGTGTGTGTGTGTGTTTGTTTGTTTGTTTGTGTGTGTGTGTGTGTGTGTGTGTGTGTGTGTGTGTGTGTGTGTGTGTGTGTGTGTGTGTGTGTGTGTGTGTGTGTGTGTGTGTGTGTGTGTGTGTGTGTGTGTGTGTGTGGAAGGAGACTGAGCTTCTGTTGCAGCTGTAGCATCTGCCTGTGAATCCTCTTTCTTATTTTGAACCCTGGTTGAAGAATGCTGAAGACATTTGCTGAATCCTTTCTAAAAAAAAAAAATTTAAAAAAAAAAAAAAAAAGCCTCGTCCCATTAACGCTAATAAAAGTTTCAAGCTCGAATACTAAACCCTGAGTTCAGTTTGGATGGCTTCTTGGATTGCTCTGAATTCTTTGGTTGTCATTTTGTATCTCAGTAGATGAAAAGGTCGCTTTTCTTACCTTTTCTGTAGTCATGGATTCAGCAGGTGTGTTTATGCAGCGCATGTTTCTTAAAGTTGAATCTTTTTTTTTTCTTAGAATATGAGCGATAAGTCTTCCCTTAGATGTCTTCTGAAAATCACTAACATTTAAAATAAGTATTTCTTGATGTCAGAATGAACAAACAACTGTTTGTCAAAGTATTTATTGCCAGGTGTTAGATAGAGATGGGAGTGCTATCAGTAACCGATCAGTCATATTTTGAATTGATCAGATTCACAGTGATCTGATTGATTAGTTTAGTGACTGACAGCTCAGGCTCTCCCATCTCTAGAGTTATTTGTTCCAAATTAGAACATTTCTGAGGCTGCCCGCCGTGCGCCTCTGTTCTCTCAAATAATGGGTCAAAAAATAAATCAAAGTATGGTTTTTAAAAGTGTCCTTTTTTCTAGGAACTCATTTGAAGCCATGATACAATTTTGAATACTTTATATATGGCATTTGATTTAAGATGTGCCACATTTTTTTCTGCATGGTGTTTTGATTTGGAACCCAATTGTCTTTCCTTTTTTTTTTTTTTTTTAAACATCTATAGTGTTTCTTTTATTCTGCCTATATGCTAAAACCACAGTACAGAATCCTAGAATCTACAGCGTAAATAAATGTCAATTCCTGCAGTAACTAGCATGGCTGTAACTTCTTTTCATGAATTTCACTGATGAGATGAATTTGGCAGGTGAAAAGAACATTAAATAGGCCACTTTTAGAACAATTTGGGAGAAAATAAAAAGTTGGTTAATGATACTGTGAACTGCTGTCTTTATTTGATGAAGCAAACATTTCTGCAGGCATGTTGTTTTCCTTGGTGGATGAGCTAGGCTGCCCTCTGTTGGTACACACCTGGAAATAAGATTACAGACTCTTCTGTGAAGTTCTGTACAACAGTGATTTCCAACCAGGGGTACATCTGCTGTTGTCAGGGTCAAGGGAGTAGGTTTGACATCAACATTAGTAGGGACGCAACAACACATAGAATGTTAATAAGCATTTTGTTTTAATAAAGTTACATTTTACTAGGAGTTTTTCATATATGTTATAAACTTATGTATTCATATATCCAGAGAATGTATATATGTTATAATAATATATCCTCTTATAGGTGAAACATATGGTAACATCAGTCGATATAGGGACATATATGTCATATATATGTCATAAGTCATAGTATACTTGTGCATAAAAAGGTCATAGTGTAGTAAGGCATAAAAAGTTATAGTATAGTAAGTCATAAAAAAACGCCATGGTATAGTAATAGCATAAAAAGGTCATAGTATAGTTAGATGTAAAAATTAATTGTATTATAAAAGGTCATAGTATGGAGAGGCATTAGAGTCACCAATAAACCTAATGCGCATGTTGTTGTACATTGTAAGGTTTACATTTACATTACTTATTTGGCAGAGGCTTTTATCTAAAGCAATTTCCAAATGATGGACATACAGTAACTAAAGCTTCAGTGCAGCAGGAGACCTTGGTGTAAGTACTCAGTACTACATGTAATTAATAAGTGCAAGGAGATCTGATAAAGAAGTGCACAGAAAGTGCATTGTAAGTGCTAGTTAAGCATGTTAGGGTCTTGGAAGTGTTGGGAGACGAGGTTTGATAGCATCTGGGTAGCTTGTTCTACCGTAGGGGAACCACAGACGAGAAGTCTGGACAGTGATTGCCTTGTGTGCAGGGATGGCAATGCCAGATGACGTTCTTTAGACAAACAGTGGCTGAGATGAAAAATATCTTTAAGTGCTAGTTTATAATAATTTTTTAAGAACATGTTCCTTCTTTAACATGTTTGAGTAGGTTAGGGTTGTACATGGTGAATCCAGTTGCAACATACTGATCAACACATTTTCACCTTATAGAGACAGCAACCATACAACTCAGTTTTAAGTAGGAAAAGCAAGTTTTTATTGTATTTCACTGTCCTAAGTGCCACTCCGACACAAAACCACAGCTGCGTGCAGGATACAGAAAAGAGAGGCCTGACTAAGGCACATACGGATAGAAAATCTCCAAAAACAAATCTGTCTAAATGAAACATCAGATATGTACAAATATACCTTAGACTGTCCAGTGTTAGATGTCAGGTTGGTTTGATAACAGGGTTTCTGTTGTGTACTTCATGTGAAGCAGTTACACTTAAAATAACGGAACAGGAAATTAGAAGAAGAAGTTTGATACAAAGAAAAAACAGACAAACAGCGTCTAATGGTAGCAGAAATATCTTGTGACATTACCTCAGTGTTTTCACTGAATAAAATGTAATAAGTCAAAAAGAATAAACATCATGTTTAAACACACTGTACATCCATGAACATGTTTGAATAAACAGCATGTCTTTCAGTGTGACAGTCCTTTTCATATCTGACTACTGCATGTTAAACCATCTCATGAGTTTTTTCTCAGCAAAAGGGTGGGAATGTGGAGAGAACAACAACACTGGGGTGACTGAAAATTCATGAAAACCAAAACACATCATCAGGGTGATAGAATACAGAAGGAAATATAAGACTCAGCCTTTGATCCACTCAAAGGTAAAGTAAAAATGGTACATTTTATCCCCCTACGATTAGTGAATGAGCATGTCTGACAACACTAAAAAAAGAGAAACAAAAAAATTTCAGGTGCCACTATTTCCTGGTACATTCCCAAAACAAAAGCAACGAGTGGACAGTGTTTGTTACAAGATCCTGGGACTGGGTACACTAAGTTCCAATCCTTCACATGATTAAGTGCCTTATTTCAAAAATATTCGGCAATATTTCAGCACCACTTCTGGTTCTCATAACAACACTGTCCAGACCTCACTTTTCCTTTCAAGTCTATCAGCTGATAAGCCTGTATTCACAACCCCCGGGAGCTGTTTATCAGAGGAGGTGAAAAAGCTCTCGTTCCTTTACTTGCACCAGAATGACAGAAGTTCCTGGTTGTTCTCCCTCTTCAGAGAGCTTTCCCTCCCCAGTTGCTGCTCAGCACAGCCTCAGTTCATAGACTGTTATCGCACTCTCATCTCATCCACCCACCACGGTTCAGGGGCATGCCAGGTGGAGGGGGCAGGGGGACCTGTGACTGTCCTGGGGGCACAGGGGGCGGAGGAGGGTACCCAGCAGGTGGAAGGCCTATACCTGGAGGGGGTACGTGCCCTGGTGGCATGCGTGGAGGTGGCGGTGGAGGGTAGCTGTTGTAACCTGGAGGCGGATAGGTCGGGGGCAGGCTGGGTGGTGGGTAGGTGGAAGGAGGAGGTGGAGGGCCTGGAGGTGGTGCTGCGGGTGGTGGATAGACGTGGGGGTGGTATGGCGGAATTGGAGGTGCATAGCTGGGCGGCATGGGGGCATAGGAAGGCCCCTCTGTCTTCATCATTGACTGCAGGCTCTGGAAGCCCTCCCCAGACATGTAGGAGCTGGTGGTGGACATGATGTAGTTGGAGGGCGGAGGTGGAGGAGGGCGATGGGGCAGGGGAGGGGGCTGGTGTGGAGGTGGAGCATGAGGGGGAGGAGGAGCAGTCTCACTTCCTGGTTCTGCTTCTGTGGGAGGTGCTGGAGCTGGAACTGGAGCTTTTCGGTCTAGTGAGCGACAGGAAACAGCAAAGTGAAAACAACTTGTTAAAAATTTGGCATCATCTTGCCTGTAAATAATACAATGCTACTCATTCCCACATGATCTCAAATAACCTCTCCATTCCCAGACAGTGAGCGCACAGCCAGACCACAACTGCCAGGCTTCAGCCACATAGGAGGTCTCATTATCGGGCTCAAGCACTAATCAGATTGGTCTGGGAGAGGTTAGGAGTATGCGTGTGTTAGGAAACATAATGTCCAGACAAGTTGCTGGTTATGTAAGCAGACTGAGAGGACTAAAGACTTTGGGTTGCTTTCTAAGCTCAAGTCCCAGGTAGGGGGTCCTGGCTGTTCATTATGGGCCTATTTGGTGACACACGCAAAGAGACAGCAGGGTGTTCAGATGATGTCAACACATAACTATGCTCTACCCTTAACTACATCTAAATCATTGTAACTTCCTCACAAATTTAACAGGAGATTAGAGAACAAACAATTACCTGAGGGAGGCTGCGATGTAGGCAGAGGGGGCATTGGGCTCTCTAGTCGAGGAATCTTTGACCCAACTTGTTCTGTAAAAACAACAGTGAATACCAGTACATAAGATGCAAAAGCTTTTTAAAATCAGGAGGGCACTTTGCTGTAGGCTTGAATATTCATAAAATCTTACAAAAACTATCATGCTAGTTAGCAAACTTTTCTTGAAGGTATTTCAGAGGATGAACAGACATTTGTAAGATTTCAACTACTTTAAAACCCAAAAGAGCAGAATTTTGGCTGCATAAGGTTTAACAAGAGTGTTACCTGGAGCCTTTATTTCATCTTTGGGGGATGTCTGAAACAAAGAAAAGTGAATGCAAATACTCAGTATCATTTTGAGGTAGGTAATGTTGAGTGTTGGTGTGTGAATCAAGGTAAACGCACACACAAACTGTAGGATATAATTAACATTTTAAATGAGTAAATACAGAAATTTAAGCTGGGTGGAAAAGCAAGGGACTTTCCATTAGCCTTAGTTTTAAGACATCATCATTGTAATTCAGGTGTACTCACATGTGAGCGTTTGAGCTGGCGTGCAGGGCTGCCACCTTGAGGGGAAGTCTTCTTTGGTGGTGGGGGAGGAGGATTGGAGGCTGGGGGCTGTCCCTGTGGAATCGGAGGAGCAGGGATTGGAGGAGCAGGCGCTCGCTCCTTCTCCTGCATCTGCTGAGGGATGGGTTTGTTGCCCTGGGAGTACAGGTCCAGGATCTGGTGGCAAATGTCTGGAAGACAGAGATGTTTTTGTTGAGACAAGTCTGAAAGCAGATGAAACAAATATCATAGAGAGGTGTGAAGTGTCATGGCTTTATGATGAGCACCTTCAAGCAGCTCAACTGGGACGTCTTGGACAAACTGCTCCCACCAGCGGCGTGACGACTGCTTGGCGGTCCACTCCTGGATGTCAAATTTACAGAGGCGTCCAGCCAGGTACATGACGGCTACTGCAATAATCTCTGGCTCCCATTGCAGGGACAGCATGGTGCACAGGCTGGAAGGGACACAGGCAAAATGGTTCCATTCAGATCTGAGTTGTCAACAAAATCCTTGTGTAAAGAAGATTTGGAACTTTAAAAGACATCACTTATATTCAAATTCTTATTGTATACTCTCGGAAATGATTAAATAAGTCTTTTGCCATTTTGTCTTTATTTGTCAACACACAGCAGAGAGGCAGACAGGAAATGTGGGGGAGAGAGAGTAAAGGTGTTGACAGGCAACAAAGCCCCCTGGCTGGATTCAAATCGGGGCATTGCGGTTATGTGGTATGCGTCTTAAACCACTGTGACGCCCCCATACACTACGTTCCTTTATAAATAATCATTTCTCAGACTGTAAAGCCTGTTTCAGTATTTATCCAGTCATCAATACACATTACTTACCAGCTGACGGGTAAGTTGGTAGAGTTTTAAAGTAAAGTAAGTAAGTAAATTAAATGCATGATACACAACACTACAGAAGAAATCATCTGACATAGAGAGTGAGATCGGGGGACAGTGTTTAAACCCCAGCTGCTCACCTGTCGTTGACAAACGTCCATGCCATTTGCAGCACCTTGCACACTTTATTCTTCTCCCCTGTAGCAATGAGAAAAAACAGAGCATATGCTTTACTAGCACCTAGCATAATAATGTATCAGACTGTGTGTGGATCTGATGACATACTTTCTGACATACCTTTGAGCTGCTTGACATAGCGCAGCAGGAACATGTAGGGGTGCTCCACCTGCAGGTCAAATTTGATAGTCTGGAGCAAGATTCTCTCCAACACCATCACCTCTTCCTGTTGAACAAAATACAAATATGTTAAGTATTCCTGTTGGTAGGACATTTACAGTATATACTGGTAATTTAAATGGTCCTGAGTGGAAAAAGAATCCTACAGCAAAAGATTACTGTGTGGTTGTTTGTTACAGCAGATTAAGTGCAATTAGGCTGCAGCGTGTTTGTTTTTCTTTGTAGAGCGACATGATATCATGGCAGGGCTCTGTAATGCTGATTTATGACAGATTTTAGAATATTATTTTCTAATCTGAATTCACTGACGAGAACAAATTCCCTGACTGAGATAGTAAGGTACAGTATACTGACAGGGACAATGTTTATAGACAACAGAGTATAAATAAAAGAAACTGCACCTTTGGGTCATCGCCAAACTGGGCAAACTGCACATCATTCAGTAAGCTGCGAGCTGTTTTGATGATGTCTTTACATTTCTTTGGGGTTTCCTCCACTTTCCCCGCCAGGAAAAGACAGCATGCACCCGTCACCTGTTGAGACACAAATCACAACAGTAATCCTACAAATTTAGTCCACTTCCAGGAATTAGAAAAAAATTAAGTTATCAACTGACCATCAATTGAACTTACATATCTGGGGAACTGCTTGAAGGAGTGAAACATGTAGAAGCGGTGGAAATATATGATGCCAGTTGCCAGTGTGTCATAGTGTCTTGATGACAGTCAAGGACATCACAGAAACCGTTTACAGTTCTTTGCAAATTTGTCAGATATCAGCAGCAATGTAGAATAAATTCTAACAAAAAGGTTTGACTGTGCTGCTATTATCATTAAATACATTAATTCAGCACTGCTTTCTATAAACTACTTGCATGCATGTCTTTGGAAGAATATTTTATTTGCAAAAGAGTATAGTAAGAGTAACCAGATGTGGTATTTTAGTTGCATAATTTCTTCAAAAGTTGGATGCTGTTATGTCTTTCTGTCTGTTGTGATTTTATTTATCTTTTAACCCCTTTCCCAGTATTGAAAACTGTCAATAATCAATCAAGGATACAGGCCAAGTCGTGTCCCCACATCAAATATGAAGCGGGCTCCTTCTCGCCGATACCGAGCCTCTGTGCCGGGGTCAAGGCCCTCAGACTGAGATGGGGTGTGGGCCAGATCCTTCTTGTCCCAGTACCAGCATGGCTTGATGTGGTCCAGTATTGATTGGCCAGTCATTGAAAAGTTCTCCTTGGATTCCTTCATTGGCTGAGGAGATGCTACGTTGGACGGACCAGCTGCGCTGGACTGCTGAGAAGGAGAAAGGCTGCAGTTATGGCCATTCTTAGTTATGAGCATTTAGCAATCAAGAGTAGGACTACCTCATCACAAGAACAATGTTAGGTAATCTGGAAAACTGTTTGAATGAACAACACTGATGTTCATCCAAAGAGAATCAGGGGTGTCATACCAACTCTGTGGAGTATATAGTGGAAAACGTTCATATTTAGACAGCCTATGACAACCCTAAATCTTGAGTTGGGAAACTGCCACCTTTATTTTAACTTGAGAATTTAAGCACTCTACAGCCATTAACATACACAACCTCCATATACGCAGGATGCAGTCAAACTCATAAGCCATTTCATGTGATCCAAACTGTGTGAAAGGAAGGAAGAGGGATCACTTTTTATCAATATGCCTTCACCTCATGTCCCGTTTCAGTAGAGATGCTAAACTAGCTGTTAACAGTTCAAAATAAACAGGAGAGTGACAAGGAAAAAACATAAGCCGACAGGGACGTCATGTTTGGCATGGCACCTCCTCTCCCCTTCATTCATTCATTCATGGGTAACCTCCGCCTACCGTTAAACCTGTAACTATGAATATAGCAAAATATTAATTGTACGACATGATTACTAGATTAATTTGGATGTCGATGGCAACGAAGACAATTTCCCCGCGATTAGCATAACGAACCCGTTAGCTTCTCGCTAAGATTAACTAATGTTAGCTGTGCTAACGCTAACTTAAAGTTAGCTTCATGGGACCAAATAACCAGACGTGCGTAGAGCTGTATTGTGCGAATATGTATAAACCACGAGATACGTAGGCAAGGTCACACACCAGGATGCTAAAATTAATTAAACATTCGAAATAAAGGCAGTCGAAGTTGTAACTTTAGCATGTGAGTGGCTTTGCCGGCCACCGCGGCTAGCTAACCTCGGCTAGCAAACTTGCTCCACTCGAGGTCTTAACACCGCTGAGGCTCGGAGCGCTGGAACCTGCCGAAAGTAGTTAGAATTCACCCCGAATATTGTCCGTGTGTTTGTAACGAGACACGAGTCTTACCTTTAACATGTAGCCGTCGGAGTATATCACCCAAAACAGACAGCTGTATGAATAATCCGCAGTTATTCACAAGAAGTTGGCTAACAAGTGATCAACAACAGTCCCCATCGTAACAAGGGCATCGCCATTATTCAGACCGTCAGTGACTGTTGGTCGACGTCATTACGCAGGGCATCTGGTATGTCTGTGCTGTGGTTAGTTTTCTTTTACTTTTCCTCTGCTAAATTAATTCGACCAATGCTTAAAATAATATCCCTGCTACTACAACCCCCCATAAGAAGGTATACGTGTAATAAATCAAATTTTTAATGGTAAAAATGTTATTTCCAATAATATCCACTAGAGGGAGACACATAATTACTCGTGTACTTGCGGAGACGTGACTGGATTTTTGGCATATGCAGTCTATGATTTGACAAAATACTTGGATAAAGATGCTTCACTTTCAATCTGTGAAGAAGATTTCAAATTGCAAATCATAAGAAAGAAAACATTTTCACACATCATAGCTTGAATATTTTAAGACAATACTTTGAATGCTTACTTGATACTGGATTTGGACACATACTGTTTAAAATTGACAAGTGGGTCTGTGGTGCTGGTTTAAGCGTGTAATCCTGAAAATTTATAGAAAAATGCCTCCGTCTACAGATTTTCTTGCCAGAGTAACAGATAAGAATGACACTGAGGCAATCCTACCATAGTTTTGGCTGTGTGTGTGTTTTTTTGTCTGATATCTTAAGACATATATTATAATTTGTGTCATTACAAAAATCTGATGTTTGACTGAGAGTGTAACATAAAAGGAATACCAAAAAACAATATCTTGTTTTATGAGTTACAGGTGACATGTTACAGCCAGGTGTGACCATGAATTAAACTTTACATGAATAAAACAGGAATAATTGGTTGCACATCAAGTGAAAATCATTGATATTCTTTGAACACATGTAGGCTATGGCTATAAAATGCAGAAAAATCTACAAGAGGAGTAACTTTGGCAAAAAAAAACAAAAACCCACAGATTTAATGGTGAAGGTTTTATGGTGAATAAAAAAAAATATTATGAGTTAAAACAAAGTTTTTTTTCCCGTTTGACTTTTGAAGTTGGTATGACTAAAAACTCATGATATTCATCATCACCTCTGAGTGGTTTAAAGGTTAGTCATTGTAAGTGCAGACTACATGTAACATCTTGTGCCCTCTTTGTTCCCCTCTCAGCCTCTCTTCAGAGAAAAGCCAGCATTGAATCATTTACTTCTTCCAAATTAAAATTTGGAATCTGCATGCATTATATATTCACCCGTGCTCGGACAAATCCTCTTAACTGTGGGAGAAATTGTCAGGATGTGTCCTGTAGAAAAGTAAGAGCCTTGTCTAGTTGTATTGCCAGTAGCAAGGGAGCATCTCAATCTGTCACTCAAGTCCACACACACACACACACACACACACACACACACACACACACACACACACACACCAACCACAGTAAATCAGCTTATGAATAATATATACTTGTACTTTCTTTATTAATATTAAACATTGCATAATGAAGCACCGACTATAAGCAAATCCCAGAGCAATATTCATATTACCATGAGCTGTCCTAGAGTGGACCTTTCATTGTTTATGTCAGTCCTGTCACACTGTGGTTAAACACATCAAAATGGCTCCTTTGACCAGTTTGTACACTTCACCTCAAGAACATTGAATCCTCTTTTTGTTCTTAAAAATTGCATTATATGCACTTTTCTTTCATGTATGTTGGTCTATTTTAAGATTTTAATGTTATTTTGGTATATTCTTTAGAGAGTAAACAGATGGGAGAGACATGAAAAATGGAAGATAAAAGGATGTGACGAAGGTTGTGACCCAGAATCAGAGCCGGTTAAGCCGCGTGTACTTTTGTCCACTGATGTGCGAGACTTAAACTTCGTCCTTGGGCTCATTTTTATGTTTTAACATAAATTATAAGTGTCTGGTATCTCCTTAAAACTTGGGTCATTTTGAAAAAGAGCTAAAGTGTCGACATAATGTCTCTTGTTACTTGGACAAAGCTTTTATTTCCACATAGCCTCATCTCTTGAGTAGGTAATGCCCTGCGGTGTGTTCAGGTATCTCGCATTCAGTGATGGCACTTACCACGCGAAATGCATGTCTCCTTAGAGGCAACACTTTGGACTTAAAACCTTTCCTGTGTCCACAAGCAGGGTATTTGTGGTATGCTGGCCCTGTGCAACCCAGCTTAAACTGCCTTTGCCCGGAGCCAGCAGATACAAGCTATAATGGAGGCATTGATGTATTATTGAGAAACCCATGGGTAAGGATCAAGGAGCTGCTCGCAGCCAGAAGGGATGGCAAGAGAGTGTGTGTGAACTCAGGATAATGTTTTCCTTCAGCATCCAATGTGTCCACGACTGCTGTTGCTCTCTTGGCCTGATTCGAAGAAGAAGACATTTCTTGTAATATCACATACCGAATTTATGCGCTCCAGTCAAAGCAATATGCTTGACAACATACTCGGCCTATCTGTGAAAGATAGCTGTTGTGCCGTAGTGTTTCCATGTGGAGTCTGCTGAGGTTATGTCTACTTGAGCCAGAGCTGAGATGACATTTCATTTATATAAATAATTACTGTCCTGAAAGTCCCCTAGGCCTGCCCTGAAGCAATCAAACTTCTAATGCTCTTAAAATTGCCCACCATGTTTTATTAATGGCAGACTATAAAATGTATTGCTATAGCTTGCACACTTCTCTACTGATCCACAAGGAAATAGTGTCAACTTTAAATGGCTGTATTAGCCTTTTATTTTTATGCAACAATGTATTTCGACCAAATTACAGCACAGCACATGTTTGAAATGTATGGTATGGTAAAAAAAAAAAGAAGAACTCTTGAGTTTATTCTTAGCTGAGCTGCCGCCTGTACAAAGCACTTATCTGTGCACACACTGATCTAAATGAATACAGTGAATCATGTGCAGAACGATTGCCCATTAGTGCCATTAATTGCCACAGAGTGAACCTGATCTGCTCTTCAAAGACTCTCTTAGAATCTGAATTGAGGCTTCATCCTAAAAATAAGAATAAAGTATAGCAGTGCCGTGTTAAGGTATCACCCCCTAAACAGATTTGTAATGTCTCCAGACTGTGCCAACAGAGGGTACTGTTGCCTC
Organism: Seriola aureovittata; assembly: GCF_021018895.1. Taxonomy (NCBI): domain Eukaryota; kingdom Metazoa; phylum Chordata; class Actinopteri; order Carangiformes; family Carangidae; genus Seriola; species Seriola aureovittata. Next base: position 6,371,928 of record NC_079382.1, read on the forward strand.
ACAACATGTTTAAATGATCCAAACAACAAAGATTCAGCATGCTGCCCCCCACCCCCACCCCCCTCTGATCCAACATGAGGAAATAGGTGTGCTTTGCATTTATATTAATCATGTGTAGTGGCGTTCTTTGGTCATTTACATAGCCCAGAATGTCACAATAACATATAAGTATCCATTATTTAAATTAAAGGTGACCTTTGAACCCAGGTGGTTTGGTTAGTCTGATCTAGGTGTGCCTGCTCCTGATATTTTAGAAAAAATTCTGATATGCCTGCACAATTTCATCTGGCATTGTTTGAAAGAATGAATATTGTAATAATCAGTAAACTGATCAAAGCATGTAGATAAAGAATCATTTTGATCAAGGGAAATGATGATAAGACTGTTGGACATGAAGCTCTTGTGGATTGAATGACCATTTGAGCTGAATGATAAATGTTCAGGTGGAGGATCATTTTTTGTGGTAACTTAACACTCCTTCAAAAGGCAGACAGTACGAGCGCGACTTTGACTGGTAATTACTTTCTGTGTGGAGCCCATCGCTGAGCTCCGGGGAGCCACCGCTATCTGCCCCCGGTGTCCGTGTGTTGTTGTCCGCCGCCCTCCTCACATGTCTGTGGTGTCTAACGCGCAAAAACGTCACGGACTCACTTGAACTTGAAACCCATCCCACTCCACGGAGGCAATCCCCCGAACCACACGCGCGCGCACGCACACACACACACACACACACACACATGCATATAGTCTGCACACGCACAAATGCGGGGTCCTCCCAAACAGAGCCTCTTTCATCGTGTGAGTCAACAAGAAGTAGCCTCGACACTGTAGGAAACTGGGAAACATTGGACCTCTGCTTGTTGGACTAGGAGGAGGAGGAGGTGTCTTGTCTGCCCGCCTGCTCGTGCTCTCTCGCTCTCTCTCTCTCTCTCTCTCTCCCTCTCTCGCTCTCCCTCTCTCGCTCTCCCTCTCTCAATCAGCGAGGCTACTGCCACCAGAGCCAAGAGTTGCCGTTCCGCGCACCGATGCCAAAACGCGCAGGAGGAGTCAGTGCCAAAGGGTCATTTTAGCGCACCACTGCTGACATCGAAGGACTGTAGGGAATCCTAGAATAAACAGCAGCCATTTGACCCAAGGTGATATAATCATATCATTAGAATTAAGAGAGGGGAAAAGGCGAGAGGAGCCAAATAAGAGCCAATACCTTTCACCGGTGGAGTGCACCGTACTTCATCTGTCGCCACGGTCGCTGCAGAGGTGGGCAGTCCAGGATTTTTATCTGAAAACGATCATTGCAAAAAATATTATCTACCTGCGCACATATCAGCTCATCGGCCACTAATAGCCAACTGCTTCCTAAAACTACACTTTGGCTTCCTTAATCCAGGTGTTGCGTCCTTACGAAGACGCTGCCGGACATTGTGGACAAACTGGTCTTCCATCCTTATCGCGCTCCTGTCCGACTCCTCACCTTCCAAACGCGCATCAAGTTGCAGCTGAAGACTGACTGTGAATAGCAGAGGGATTAGGAGGAGGGAAAGTTGGTCTCCTGCGATCCAGAGAGAACCGACACCACGGTCCAAGCCGACTCCAAGTGCCGTTCACCGGGCGATGCCAGAGTAAATGCCGGGGCAATGTCCCGCCGCAAGCAGGTGAACCCGCAGCACTTATCGTTGACGCACAGGGAGACAATACAAGGTGAGTTCAATTCTTTCGAGTCTTCTCACTTCATATATAATTAAGTTTATTGGTTTAAATGATTTATAGTTTATCGTTGTTATTAATTCTGATTTAAAAAAAAAAAAAAAGCATGTATTGAGAAAAAGATTCAAGTCTTGCACATGCTTTGTTTTAAGTGTTTGAAAAAGCGTCAAACAAAGAAGCTTAATACCGACAATAACTCTGATCGGTGAAAATAAATTCACCATGTGATAAAGTGGAAAACACTGAGATGGTTCGTTTTAACTCACGTTTACACTGAATGGTTTTACACTTTTAAAATTTTATTAAGACAATTCAGTAATATTTCAAACCCGCAGCTTCTTGACTTTATACCACGAGAGATGATCTAATGACAACAACAGTGGGACTGTCTGGCAAAGTGTGTGTGAGTGTGTGTTTGTGTGTGATTGAATGTGCACGCACGTGCGTTACGCGTGTATGAGTGTGTAATCCAACATTTCATCACAACATAATTTAGCATTTTTTTCCCAGCATATTGCAACATGTTCCACTGTTTCTATGTGTCTCTACTTTGTTCAACATTTCACTGATTTTTAAATCCAGTTATTCATTTTGTGACTTTTACACCCGGTGACTTGTATCTTAATTTAATTGTATTTTTTATTTTAAATAATAACCCTCTCGCTCCTGCTCTTTCTATCAAACACACACATATATATAAACACACACATGCACACACACACTTAAATTTATTTCTCTTGATACACACAGGCCTATCTGTACTTTAAGATAACATTTTAAGAACATACCAAAAATCAAAGTGTGCGAGAAAATATGTTCAACTTGCAAGAAAACATCAGACACAAGAGAAGAACAATCTGAACTTTTATTAATGCGATATTTTAAACGCAGGGTCAGAACTCGTTTGATGCTCTCAGAGCTGCGACCAAAAATGTGATTAAATTGCACAGATTAAATCTGAGGCAGGATTTTTTATTTTATTTTGGAGCATATGATTAAAAAGTCGTATAATCCAATTTCTAATCGATTATATCAATCTAACCTTCATCTCCCAGCGCTCTGCTTTGCCTAAATCCAATTTCATAGAGGCCTAATCTGGGTAATTCATTGCAGAAGTTCATGATGTAATCTTTGGCCAGTCTGTTTTGTGCTGAAAAGGCTTGTGCGCATTCCGTCCCACCCGACACATTTAGCATTTAGACTAATCATTTCTCCCATTCACTTCGCCTCTTTCTCTGCCACTCCACTCACTTTCCTACTGTCGACTTCTCAGTCCAAATAATTACGGTAATTTTCAATCGCAAAGAGCAACCTGAAATCTAAATGTTTGCTCCAACCAGTGGTTTTGTTCTCTGATTAAGAAAGGATGATGCACCCTCAGCACATTTTAGGCAGATGACAAATATTGATCCAACTTGACTATTGATCTGACTGTCTTTTTCTGTGCTGTCACAGTCACTGTCTGTCACCTAATGAAGATGGACACCGAGTTGATCCCCCACCCCCTCCGCAATACATTTTCGACTGTGCAAAATTTCAAACATCACTACAGTTTCACCTCAGGCGTGTGTGTGCGTGTGTGCTTGTGAGTGTGTGTGTGTGTGTGTGTGTGTGTGTGTGTGTGTGTGTGTGTGTGTGTTTAACATTTACCTGCATGAATTATGACAAATAATTGCAACGTTTTCCATATTTTCATTTGGCCTTAGGGGACTTGTACAAATTTGGACTAACAGTTAAATGTTTGCCTCCCCTCCTTCCAGACATGGGTCACTTTGTTTGACATCTCAGTAGCATATTAGTCACAGGCAACCTTACAGCACCTGCTGTGCACTCAGCATATTCTTAACACTGAACCTGTGGTGCTGAATGGTAGATACTTGCATAATTAGAATCATAATTAGTTGTCACAAATTACCTTTAGATTTCTTAATTTCCTTGTTTGAGCTGAAGCTGCATTCAAATGCCTCCAGGATGCATCTGTTCTTGCCTGAAGCTTTTAATGACGAGTTTTTTCGAGCTCCTTTTAATCACCGCTGACCTGTCTGTGGAGACTTGAAAGTGTCAAACAGTGACTAAAGTTGAGATATTTGCAGATGCTGGCAGAGCTTTGATGCTCAGCTCGATCCTGCAGAAGTCAGTGTTGTGCTAAAGCGGCTATTAGAGCATGTACTGTAGGATGCTGAAATGCTGGGCCATCTGGAGGGCCTGAATCTTGTCCTACCTGTTCTTTCACATGATACACTCTGCCTGTTGAACTGTGGCCTCAACAAGCAGCGACAATGACCTGAAAGACACAAGTACAAGAGTAAGGAAGTGCTGGACTTGCAGGGTTTTTTTTGTTGTTGTTTGTTTGTTTTTGTTTTGTTGTAAAGCCACCAAGGCGGTTAAATGCAACACAAAAACTGGACTTTCATCAGACACCTGAAAAATCCTTATTATTTAAATTCAGCTGTTCTTCGTCTTTGAGGACAACGTGTGTCTGTGAGCAAATATGTGCAAAGATGCACTTGTATTTGCACAAAGCACTAATGTTTACCATACATACAGGATATCTTCATATTGATACTGCAGCTCGAGCTTTGATGGAAGCGTTTAATGTACCTGTCATTCACTGCCTGGAGTCTCCATGATGCTCTGGGCTGTTTCCCTAAACTGGGTGCGTCTGGAGAGGACCAGGATCACAGGCTGGAGGATCTGAGGAGCGCTGGGGGAAAACCAAACTGTAATTTTATTGAGTCAACATATAATGAGAGCTCTGCGTATGTACAGGTAGAGAGCGTTTCAGAAACTGATTAAAAGAGGATTTCTATTTTCTTTTTTTTTTTTTTTTTTTAAATATTTTTAATATCACCTCGTCACTGGGTCGCCTCAGTCTCATGGCTGTGCAGCATTTCAGTATCAGCTGTCAAGAGCAGTCACAAGGTATCTCCTTACACAAGTAATAATATGAAGTTTCTGCAGGGTGCCAATATATATCAACCACATGTCAGATCAGGGGTTACTCAGTGTAACTGAACACAGCAGCCCTGTGCCCTGCAGCCATGGGCCTATGGGTCATGCTCTACTTGGGAGTGCAGAGAACCTGAATATCAGCATATTTCTGGACAGGCGTTTAGTGGAAGACTATGTACTGGAAATATACTTGCCAGGCCAAACATCAAGAGGGACGAACGCAAGTGAGTGTAAACTGCCATGAATTCACGCAATGTACGAGTATGCGCCAAGGGCAGCAGAAACACACACACACACACACACACACACGCACACACACACACACACACACATATAGACTCAGAATATACTGTAAAACTGAACAAACATCGCCCTCTAAACTGCGTGCAAACTACACATGTTCACACAACAACAAATCACATGTAACAAGCTATACTGTCTGAGGAGAAATTGACCTTCTGTTTACAGTTCATCCTTTGTTTAATTAAGATCCTTGCAGGGAAAAAGGCAAACATCCCTTCCAGGCGTTTTGAGGCTCTTTCAGTCAATGATTCAACTTCGAGTCACATCCATGACAAAGAGAGACCTTTCATAGGAATATCCTTGCGAATTACTCACACATTAACATGAAACGAGTGGTGTTTAGCGTCACAGGCCTCGCTTACTCAGAAACCCGGTAATTTCTGCAATCTAATATCAGCATTATTGCCGGGAATTGTATTCTGGATCCAGCCATGGAAATGCCTCGTGATCACTATTCATTCTCAGAATTGGCATGCTACTTGTGAAACAGTTAATGTTTTCGTCTTTATTTGCACCATATGGCTGTCAAATGCTAGAAAGAAACCCACCGTACGCACTGCAGCTCCACAGTAAATATTCACACACATTGTGGTAAGCGGATGATAATCTCACAGGAGATGATTGGTGAGCGATTTATGATTTACCATGAGGCGTCGCAGTCTGTTCTCAGATTTTCTTCCTATATTATTGAACACATTTAATCAATTTTGCAATGCTATAAAGCCTCGTTTGCTATTGTTATTATATCTCTAAAATTGTTTGGCAAATTTGATTTACACCGGCGAATGTCATGCCTCACAGCTGACAAGTCATTTGTAGCGATTTAGTGACAGGTCACAGTCAGTTGCAGAGCCGTATTTTGCTCACTTTCAGGCTGATAATCTAAGATTTATGATAAGAAATGAGACTGCCACAGATTAAATGGTGATAAGATAATGAAACACACAGGCTTGGCCTTACACAACGCACACTGTTGCAGCTTTCCTTGGCAATCGCAGCCGAGAAAAAAGGGATAGGCTAAGCGAGGCCGCTTGTTGTTTGAATTTTTGATTGCAACCATCTGCAATGTGGCTGGTGTCATTTATTTTCAATGACAGCGTGAATTTTACCCGACTTTCCCTGTGGGGTTTACACATGTGTGATTGTGTGTGATTGTGTGTGTGTGTGTGTGTGTGTGTGTGTGTGTGTGTGTGTGTGTGTGTGTGCATGTTTTTAGCTCAGCAGATTGAAGGGGAAAACAAAGAAAGAGAGACAGGTCTGAACCCATACAGTGTGGTCGACTGTCATATGAGTGCCCCTGGCCTTACTCTGCCGTTAACCAGCAGAACAGAGTGTGCAGCTGCTATTAAAATGTTGTGTAAGGTCAGAACTTCAACAGAAACTAGTTTCACGGTTTTCGGTTATGCCGCTTAGAAGAATCTCATCACATCACAACATATCATTAAATAAAAACAAATGTTTCACATCCAGCAAAATTGCATTTTCTCCGGGTCTTATTCAACTCAGAGCAGAACAGAACTTGTCAAACCATGTTGTAAATTTTTCTTTGCCTTCACCTTCACCCCAGGCACAATGAAACAACAAAAAGAGTCATCACAGAGACATTGGAGTATATAAGGACAGACACAATAATTAGGTAATAGAGGGATTTATTGTGGGCAATTAATGTCAGAGGACATATGCACTTCGACATGTTTTACCTACCGAGCTTGTTCTACCTGGCCCCTGCTGTGGAAAACACTGACGATCACATCACATTTACTGTATCATATACCAGTTGTGACAGTCAAATTACAATGCGTCTGTCACCGAATTGTATGGCAAACATTTCTACTATTTGGAATTTAAAAAATATCTCATCTGCAAATGAAACAATTCCTCGACTTTGACAACACTGCTTCTTCATTAAGTTCTTTCTGGCCGGGCGTTAGAATATTTTTCTGCCTTTTATATAAATGGAAATATTGGTGAAAGAGGCCCATTGTCTTCAGCTGTGTCTCCCATCTGGTACACATTGTGCAGTGGCGGTGTGCAGCGGCAGCAGGCAGCAGCAGTGGAGTGACTAACTGACTCTCTCCTCATCAAACTGATAGGGGGTGCTCTAAGGCTGCCTGACTTAACTCACACTTGATAAGGCAGAGTAGCAGGACTGTCATTGGGTGAATGTAGCTCTGCATATGTGTGTGTGTGTGTGTGTGTGTGTGTGTGTTAGAGAGCACAACAGAAAGAGACCAAGAGAGAGAAATAAAGTAGGTGTGGTATCGTGTTAGACAGCTCGGTTTCATTGCTATCATCACACTTTCTCAACGATGGCATGTTTGACAGTGCGTCTGCTATGCTCCCTTACCTATCAAGCATGTTCCTCTCACATAGGAGTTTATACAGAGGAATTAGACACTGTCTGTCACGATGATAGGCTACATTAGTGTGTTTTTCTTTCGTGTGTATGTTTCCATTTCAGTGTGTTTGTGTGTCCACGGTCGATTTTTTTTTTTTTTTCCCTTCAAGCATTCCACGCTCGGTTCCTTCTTGCACATGTGTTTTTCTCACACAGGTGAGCCTCGGGACAGATGAGCGAGCGGGTTTCAGAGAGGGGTGCGGTTTTTAGAAGCTGTCCGACTGATATTCCAGTGGCATAGTGACGGTGCCAACGCCTGCTAATTTACTGCCTTCTGCCCCCAGGCCTTGTTAGTCATCCATAGGTTAGCAAACAGGCCCTATTCTACTTATCTCTCCCTTTGACAGGGAGAAAGTCAAGTTCAAATGCCCAGGTGTCTGTCAGCTCGTCGACTTGATGTTGTCTTTTTCTCATGCACGACGAATGAGGATCTGGGTCTCATGCCACCTGCCTTGCTTTCAGCGTCAGAAACGAGAGCACGCCATGTTGTTAGCACATACATCTCCTGCATAGTCCCACTTATATGCATTGCGCATACGCTCGAATGCATGCACGCGCACAGCTAACGTTGCTTAATGTGAATTGCGGTCACAAGCTGTGAACTGTAGGTAAATATGTGTTTGTGTTCCTTCTTTGCCGCCAAAGATTATGAGATGGAAATTATTTGGCAGGCATCCAGGAACCCATCGCCATTTAGAGAAAAGATATTTGGCATCGGATCATCACTCCAGGGCGAAGTGAGTGGACTGGAACATGTGTGTATGTGAGTGTATGTGTGGGTGGTTGGGTAGGAGGGGCGATTCACAGTTGCAAAGACGTATTTGAAATATTAAATTTGGTAAAAATTAGTGTAATGTTCAGCCGGAACTCTGCCCGAGTTTAACGGTTGATGATTGGGAGTTTAGAGGAGAAACGCCTCCCTGACAGTTTGAGATGGGAGATAAGAGAGTTTAGGATCTCGGCTCTGATAACTACACACCGAGACACAGGCGCACACAAACCAGCACACACCCTCTTTGTCTAATCTTTGCAATTATTAGGGTGTCATGTTTGGAGAAAGAGAGAGAAGAGAGGCAAAGAGAGAAGGGGTGGGTTGTTGTGTGGTTGGGGGGTGTGTGTGTGTGTGGGGGGGGGGGGGGGGATGCAGGTGCTAGAAGTGGAGGAGCAGCAGAGACAGGCAGGCGCTGCTATGCTCCTCTCCCAGGTATAAACATCTCTCCCTGGGTACCCACTCACTCAGACGCCCCTTAAATCTCTGGAGCTTCAGGTTTCCTCCGGGCTTTTTAGAAGAGGACACATTTTCATACTGGTACATCAGGGTAGTGGTTTAAAAAAAAAAATGGAGGTTGTCCATGAGGGATTTACGTTAAGCTGTGGGAGTCAGTCTCTGCCATAGGGGAGGAGGGAGGGAAGAATGTGTAATGGTTATTAATGACCGTGTCAGATCTGTGAAGAATGAGATTTACTCTCTTAACAGGACCCCGGGTTTGGCTTTATAGATTTTCTGTCTGTGGAGAATACAGTGTTCGAACTCACCTGTGTGCTGCTCCATTCATGCACACACACACACACTCAGACATCTTACAGTTTTTTTTTTTTTTTTTATCCTCATTTTTCTTTTCTCTGTCTTATTCTGTGATACACACAAACATGAAAACACACACACACACACACACACACACACACACACATTCTGGTGGATGTGGCCTCCGCTATGCTACACTTTGTTCTGCACAAGCTGGGGCTCCCACGTGGTGAAGGCAGCCGTCTAGCTATGACAGCTTAGTGCAGCGATGGCTCTCACCGGAAACCCAGCCTGCACTGTGAGATGAATAGCTTCCTGGCCACACACAAACACACAGGCAGATACACACAAAGACACACATTCGCATACATACAGTTTATGTGCTGGGTCCCACCCACGCAGATCTCTCACAGATAAGCTGCGCAGGTGTTTGTCTAGGCGAAGCAGGTTCACAGCGGAGTTGTTTTATGCCATGAAAGTGACACAGTTGTGAACGTAATGATCATCTCGTGTGGTAGGGAGAGATGGCTTTTATCAGGTAAAGTCATCAGGAATAACTAAACCTCACTGTGTATTTTTTCTCTCACTGTCTCTCACTCTCTTTCTTGTTTCTCGCTTTAGAAAAAAAAAACTAAAAACAACAGCATTGATTTAACTTCTTTTACCCTCCTCTTCTCTTCTCTGCAGCAGAGGCCAATCATGATTCAGGGGCGGGATCTACGTCTCCAGAGCCATCCACCCCCAGCCCTCGGAGGGCAGGATCCGGGGAGCATGATCTGCTGACCTGCGGCCAGTGCCAGACCAACTTCCCTCTGGGCGATATCCTGGTCTTCATCGAGCACAAGCGCCGTCTGTGCCGGGGCCCCGGGAGCGGCCTGGGGTCTTTCTCCAAGCCTGGGGAGAGTGGCGGGATCACGGGCATTCCCATTTCTCCCAGGGCCAGGTCACTAGAGCTGGGGAGAGGGTCCATTCCGGTGGAAGTGGGCATCCAGGTGACCCCCGGAGGAGAAGAGGATGAGGAGAGGAGGCTGACGCCGGCCAAGGGAATCTGCCCCAAACAGGAAAGAGGAGGTATGGAGACTGGAACACACTGTAGGAGGATGCAATTACAAGAGCCAATAAGCAACTCAATTGTGTACACACAGTCTGAAGAGAGCTCCCTTGTCAGTATAGATGCACACGTATTAAACACACATATAGATGCAAGAAACATGGAGTCACAGACACACACACCGACACGCGCACGCATCTCTCACCTGTCCAAGACAGATAACTCTCTTTAAAGAATCCCAGCTGCTTGTTATTTTGACAGTGGCCTTCAGGAGGGATTAATGTAGCCTGGGATGATTTCATTAGAGTGAGTGAGAGCTGCACTGTGTGTCTATTCTGCTTCATTCTAAGTAAAACATCACACACACACACACACACACACACACATGCACACACACACACACACACACACACACACACACACACACACACACACAAATACCAAACAAACACACACTAGCAGGCCTGAAGGACTTCTTCAGCTGAAACCAATTGTGAAAGGCGAGGAAGAAGGTGATAGAGGAGCCGCCCCCAGTGTGTGTGTGTGTGTGTGTGTGTGCGTTTGTGTGTGTGTTTGCGGTGGTTTTTTTTTTGCTCATGTGAGTGCACATCTGAGCGTTTGTAAAGAAATTCTGCAGCACATAAAAAAAAAAAGAGGTTAAGAAAGCTGATTAAAATTCATCTGTGTGCGTGGTGAGGAGAAGAGGATTAATAAAGCAGCAAGGCCGTTCATCTGGCTGAGGGGGGTTGGGGGGGTGGTGGTGGTGGTGCTGCTGCTGCTTCTGGTGGTGGTGGTGGTGGGGGGGTTGTAGACTGCCAGCGCTGCAGGGAAACCAGTTCAAAGTTATCAGAGGAGACAGTCACCATCACACCCAAGAGCTGGAAAGGCTATCCAGGATTACACAGACTCCAGCAGACTGAGAGGGACTTGGTTAGGAAAGGGAGCCAACTGTGTTGTAAAAGTTACCAGCTACAGTCACATAGAAAAAGATTATACGATTAACACACAGACTAGTCACCACCACACACTGTGTGTTAAACTGGGATGTTATAAAAAATGTCTTTGTAAAGGGGAAACTCTCATTTTGTATTAAGTTGTACATGTGACGTTTTCAAAGATATTAGGCTCTTAAAGTATGGAGTAGTACCTTCAAAATAAAAGGTATGAAACAGGACAGTGTCGCAGACATGAATAGATTCATATGTGCGAGTGAAATATTACAGTTTTAATTAGGTTAATAAGATCTTGCACAACTGCCACCACACATCGAAATGAACTGAGCGGTTGTACTGGTTTATACAAACAATGATAGACAAAGAAGAATCAATGTAAAAGGTGTGAATGAAGACTTTATGTAGATGCCATGACAACAGGCTCTTGGTTCATTGGGTTCAGAGCAGGTGCAGGTTTTTTTTTTTTTATTACATTTAAATCCCTAGATTAAGCAACAATATTTTGCTGATCAGATTCAGTCAACCCCCAAAATGTAAAACACCAAAAACACAAGAGAGGGGCTTTAAGTTTTTCTTATACTCGTGTATTAAAAGCAACTTTTAATTTAGTTTTGTATGTCACATATACACTCAGTTTTTACTGTAGGATTCTATAAGATTTAGCAGGTCTGGGAGATATTGCAAAAACATTTTATAAAAGAAAGCCCTGGGAAAAAAGATTATACTTTTGCACATTTTGTTCATTTCACAATCAAAGCTGCTGTAGACATTTTTGTCATCACTGCAGAAATCAGCACATATGCACAGTTCCTGTGTGTGGCCAGCAGCTGTGTGTGGTCACCAACTTTGCAGTGGGAAATTTTTTTTTTTTTTTTTTTTTTTTTTTTTTACTGGAGCAGATCACAAACAATATGTGACAGAACAGTTTGGGATGTCACTGCTAATTTCAGGACATAAAAAGCCAGGGCATTATTTTATACAGACAGACATACAGACAGAGTACAGACATTTTCTCAGGAGAAAACATCTTGCTTGTAAAAAGTAATAATTAATAATCAATCAATTTGACAGTGCCCCTCAAACATTCCACTGTAGACAGTAACATGGCTTTTATCAGTTTAATTTTTCAGCAGACGTTAAACGGCCTTTAGCGGCGAGCTGCAGCAGGAACATACAAACATGGAACTCATTTGGAAGCTTATGCAATGAGAAAGACTCAGTGCATTTTACATGGCATTTTGTCTGGTAGGTGGTCAGAGGAAAAACATTTAGGCAGAGGTAGTGAGTGAGGCAGCCTGTTCGAGCAGCAGTCAGTTAGTCACTCAGACAGTCTTATCACTAAGAGAACAGGACATGAAAGCACTCGAAGCCCCAAATGAAAGAGAGGAGGAGAGCTTTGTTCAACACATTAGATGCCACTCAAGGCAGTCTCAAGTTTCAACCAAATTAGATTACATTATTAGGTCTAATTAAGTCCAATGTGTTAGCAGCACACACTCTCCCAGACACACACACACACACACACACACACACACACACACACACACACACAAAAATGGCAACATGTATCAAACTTACATAAGAACAGAAATGCACTGTAGTGTGCATGAAGTGCTTGTGCTGTATGCATAACCTTTAACCTGCTCATCTCCTGGATTGTTTTTTTTTTTTTTTTTTTTTCACCTGGTTGTGTTTTATAACATCCTGTCTGGCCTCTTTGTCTGTCAGCCTGCTTGCTTAAAATGCAAACATGCTGCAAGGCTAGCAGATTCAACCCCAAAAGGTGCAAACACGCTCACACACAAACACACACACACGCGCACACACACGCACACACACACACACACACACACACACACACATACATACATACACGCAAGCGCACGTGCATTCTTTCGTACACATGGCGTAGATGAAAAATGGCCCTTCTGTGCCCTGTTTTTTTTTTCTTTTTTTTCCTGAATTTCTCTTGCTGATGCATGCACTCTGTGTGTGTATGTGCAGGATTTGTAAGAGTATTATAATATGTGTGTGCGCTTTGTATGAATTTGTGTATGAGTTTGTGTGTGTGCGTGTGTGTGTGTGTGTGTGTGTGCTGTCTGTGAAGAATGATGCGTGTCATCAGGCAAGCGAGAGGTTGTCGCTAGGGGAGCGTTTCCATGCTAAGACGACCCTGGCCCTGCTTTGAACTCCTCCCAGGACGGCTGCAAGGCCCCCTCGGAGCACTTTAAGACATCCAGTACATAAGGGTGAAGTCACATCATGACAACCTCTCCCTCTCTCCGTCTGTCTCGCCCTCTCTCCCTCACAAACACTGTGTATAGAGATCACACAGTAAATATTTCATGAGACGATGTGAACGACAGCGACATCCTCAAACAGCTCGCTCTGTTTTTCTCGCCGTCCACTTCTGATCTCTTTGCTGTCATGTTTGCGGGCAGCACAGTCATATCACTATATTAGGCTGAAGATTTAGCCCTGCTTCGTTGTTTTTTTTTCTCGTTTTTTTTGTAGGTGGGAGGCAACTTACAGGCCTGATGTGATACCGATACTGGTGCTCTTAACTGAAACAAAAGAGCCTCTGGATTTATGATGAAAGACTTTCAATGAGATACCCGCTACTTTGGAACTGTCACACCTACATGCAGAACAATTTTGCAGGTGTGAAAGTGTTAAAGTGCACAGGGCCCTTTTAAAGTGATACAATCAGGTTTTCTTCTTGAGCTAATGGCCAACAAGGGATTTTCTTTTTCACTTTAAATGCGTAATAGTAGTTTCTGGATGATAACCTGTGATACATTTTACAAAACATATCAGTAGTAACGATGACCTTTGCGCTCAAAGAGGTCAAATCTGCAGTGTTTGACACTTGTTTCACTGCTGCTGCCACTAAATAGCTGTGACACCACAGTCCTCACACCTCTCCACTGGTGTGGATTTGAAGGTGTCTTCTCTTCTCCTCTTGTCTCTCTCTGCCCCCCCCCTCCTTTTTTTTTTGCCCCACCACCCAATGCTCCTTTAATCACCTGGCTTGCTCTCATTTCCATATTAAATAGGCTTTAATCATGAAAAGCAATCAGGCTTTTGCATATTCATACCTTCCCCTGTACGCCGGCTTCCCTGTCTCGCTCCAGTGCCAAGCAGCCAGTAATCAGTAGGCAGGCGGCGTAATGCCATAGCCCCGGCCCATCGCATGAAAACACACACACTGCGTGAGTTAGAAATAACTTCACATGCTACTTACGTATTATCTCTACTCCAAGAGAGAGAGAGATAGAGGGAGAGGGAGAGGGGTAGAGATAAAAAAAGAAAGATGGCGAGACTGATCCCTGATTTGAGCTGCGAATATTTGTACAGAGGCTCAAGGAAAAGTCGATTTGCATAATGACTTTGTAGTTTTGCATTAATCACATTTGCATATGAAAATGCGTTAATTACTCCTGATGATTTTTTTTTAAAACTTGCTTCATTTGATGTCCAAGCTCTGGGGTTGTGATTAGGGGTTACATGGTGGCAGTTGTGTAGGTGGTGTGTGTGTGTGTGTGTGTGTACACTCAGTTGAGTGTATGTGTGTGTGTGTGTGTGTGTGTGTGTGTCTGCAAGTGTGTCTCATGTGTGTTCATGCAACCCTGGTGCAGTCTCTGTGTGTTTATGTGTTCTTACATGAGTGTTCTGAATGCTTGCCAAGGAATTTATCTTGTGTCTGCTGTTAGGCATGTGTGTCTATTTTCATTTTTCTCATTTGTGTGTGTGTGTGTGTGTGTGTGTGTGTGTGTGTGTGTGTGTGTGTGTGTGTGTGTTTATATGTGTTTCCCAATTTCTTGGAGTGGCAAATATTTCTTTATTCCGCTGTGGGGAAAAAAAGAGAAGTACATTCCTTTCCCCACTGGATAAAATGAACACACACTCATGATACAGTATCTCCTTCTTGTGTATGTTTTTTTTCCCATTATATGTTGCAATAGGGAAGAAAAGAAAGTGAGAAAAAAGATGTAGTGATATTAGAGGTATTTTTGGAGGCCTTGACTATGTTCCATACATTCAAATTTATAGATTACTATCATGGCATTGCTTAGAGAATAGAAGAGAATAAAAGATACTCCTGTAGTATTTAAGATTTAAAAGCTTTTTCCTACACCAATGCAACACACAAACCTGGCTGGATTTTATTTTTGAAAACATTTTATGCAAACAAAAAAAAAAAAAAAAAAATCAAATTAAAAAACAAAACAAAAACAGAGTACAACCAATGCAGCAAAAGTCTGAGACCGCTTTCCCCTTCCAGTGCTTTCAGACGTTTGGACTATACATTGTACATCCAAGAAGAACATTCTGCATTTTGTTTTTGTGCATTTGTATGTATATAACTGCATGTCCTTGTGCAGAATGCTGCATGTGACTCACTCTGTATAAACAATTGCAGTAACCCCTGCACCGCCACTTGTAGACATGAACTGGCTGAATCTATAAAGTGAATGATTTACCACACAGAAATGTGTTTATCTGTCAGTGTAAGAACAATAAACTTTAATGTTTCATTTCTAACAAATTAACAAAAGAGTAAGAAACATGTTTTGCTGTCTTTCTTAAGATTTGCACATGAGCAGTGATGTTGATCCCGTGGAAACACATGACAAAAGACAAGCTTTTGCCTTAGCTCAAAAGGCAAAATAATTTCCACTTGTAGTAATTGATTCTCCATTTATATGTCCCTGTATGAGCATTTGGGTTCATGTGTGTGTGTGTGTGTGTGTGTGTGTGTGTGTGTGTGTGTGAGTGTGTGTGTGTGTGTGCGTGCATACAATTACAGTATACATATTCTTGCCCGTGTATGGGCCCCTAGTGTTGTTGGCCCATAACACTGCACCTCAGACAGGACCACCCCAGGGGCTGTCTGACTCTGCTTGTGTCTGTCTGTCTGCTCTATCCAGCAGGGTCAACTAGGTCTGTAAGGGAGCTGCTAAAATGGCACAGCTGCACACCTGACACACACATACATACATACACACATACACACAGGTAGAAAACGCACATTCACACTTTTATGCAGAAAATGGAAACATGCATGCAGGAGTACACACACAGATAAGAGCCACAAACACACACACACACACACACACACACACACACACATACACACAAAACATATGTGCATGCAGGAATGCATACAATGACTCTCATCTCACATTAAGGCCTGCATCTCCCACCAAACACACTCATGCGCTCACAGACACACGCACGTACACACACAGCTTAAAGGCTCCCACATGAAGGCATCAAACGCTCCACAGTCAGCTTTATGGCACTCATATGGCAGCAGATTTGATATTTTCCTACCACAGCGGGGGAATAAAACTCGCCACTAATTTGGACTGCGAGCGCCACCGCTAACTTTCAGCATGTGCCGACTGACTGTGTCTTCCAGATGTGTGGACTCTTTGCTCCTTAACAGCCTTACTTAAGAGGCATTAGAAACCTCACACCCCGTCCCTGCTACGCATGGAGAGTGATGATGGCGCTCTGGTATTCAACACAAACACGCTGCTTTTTGTGTGGCGCTTTGAGCGAAGTGCTGATGTGAACTTCATGGTCTTGTTGCTATGGACCATAAGTTGTCTTGTGTCAGTGGGAATCTGTGAATGTGTTTATGCTCTTTACATAAATAGCTATAATCAAGGTAATTTGACTGCTGCACTGTCGTTATTGGAGCTACCTCTGGCTTCTCCTCACTGTTGGGGACATTTGATAACAGATGTGCTCTCATCAGCGCTGAGTAACAGAACAACTTTTAGAAAGAACTTCTAATGTGTATGCACACTTTTAAATACATGTGCATGAAACACCTTAAACCAGAACCTGCTGACCAACCTGTACACCTTTCTCCTGCTGTGCTCAGGACAGACATGCAGATAAAAATCCTCATGTCTCTGTAGGTGTTTTGTGCAGTCTGTCACACATTAGTGCATAACATATAATACCCCCTTTTCAGGAGTAAATGGAGAGATTTTCTGACCAGGGCGTTCACTCCCATTTTTCTATTGACAAGTAGTGTGTGTTTGCCTTTGGGGGGAAGGGGCTACCATTAGTACTTGTGAAAAGGAAAAGAGATGGCGCTTGTTAGCCAGTCAGACAAGGGTAATCATACTTGCTACACTGTTGTTGTTCCTTTCCTCTTATCTTATTAGCTTCCTGCTCTGATTGGGTGGGATTGTGGGAGAAGAAAATGAGGAGACAGCGTTTATGGCCGTATTTTTCCTTTTACAGGCTGCTTCACCACAAGAGATATTGAAAGCCTTTCATGGTACACTTACGATTCCCCTTATTTCATCCACTTATTTGTCTTGAGCAATTACTACCAGAGAGAGGGAGAACACTAGACACAGACAAACACATGACAAGCACAAGCTGCTTTTATGTTGGTTTGTCACTTAACTATAAATCAGAGGTACAACAGGAACAATATCTTGTTCACAAACAAGATAGTATCACCAACCTTCATACACGCTATACGACACTCACGTCCACTGTAGCTATTTATTGCTGGGGAATGCAAAAATTTTTCTAAAAAATATAATTAAATTTTAATCTAGTAACAAAGAGTCACACAAAGTTTGGAAAAAAAACAACAAATTTTCTAACTTACCTCGTCATGCAGATGGATTTGGTTTAATGTGCCCAGGTTTTTCAGATACCCGTCTCGGGATTTCAGCCTCTGCCCCAGCACAAGAGAGATGAAGGGAATTTCATCTGTTGTGCTCACACTGACAAAAAATAAAATGACATTTAAAAATTTTAATAGCAACATGTCTTTCCTATAACAGTGTCCCCATTACTAATAATAATGATTCACAGAACACACTGTCAACAGTCTTTAGAGGGACGGACTTTTTTCGCCGTCTTTTTTTTTTTTTGGGTAGAAAGTTTCATTTCTGGTGAAAACTGTTTACAGCGAAATTTGTGCATTATCCAGAGACATTTTATGTGGAAACACACATTGATTTTGAATAGCGCAGACATATTTTTTTTGATGCTGTGAGCATCGCAGAAATGGATGAGTTAAGGCAAGAAGACCTGACCAGCTAAAACCAAAACTATTCGCATGGCTACATTTTTAATATTTTGGGTGGACAGACCCTTTAAATGAGAGGACACAGTTTTCACCAGGCTTTATTCATTATAAATGTGTTTTTTAATAACTTGTGTTACTTTTTATATTCACTTTACCCTATTAAACCTGTACAGCCATCTACAAGTAAAAGGAAGAGACATCTGCTCTCGTCTGTTTCTTGGATGAAAGAGGACTTGCACTGTCATGTCCATAGATGGCATTGCAGACAGGGGAGTTAACTGCTCAAGGTTAAGGGGCTACGCTCTCCCTCCATACTGGCGTAATTCATACTTTTTCCAGAAAGCCCTCTTCTCTGTGTCTGTCTTTCCCAGAGCAGAACAGAGCAAGCCAAAATGAAATAAAGCCTAAGATGTTATCAGGGTGATTGGTGCCAGCGGAGCTTGTCTGGGCCTGTGGTCTGGCGGGGCAGTGCTGGCCCGTACCAGCGCTTGTATATGTGTGGGTGTGAGTGTGTTTTGTGTGTGTGTGTGTGTGTGTGTGTGTGTCCTAAAGGCACTGGATAGATGAAAGCTTTCTTTAACCATAAGCTATGCAGGAGCCGTGCCAGAAGCAGGAAATGTATCAGCGTGATAACAGCCAGAAAGACAGAGAAAGAAAACGAGAGAGAGAAGGAGAGAAATGAGAAAGAGAGAGAGAGACAGAGGGAAAGGCCACACAGAACCCAGAGGGGGAGGCCTGGGGCCAAACTCAGCCCCATCACACACTCACATGTCACTTCATAAATATGTCTTGGGTGTGTATGTTGAGAGATGAACCTATATAGGTACGGTACATGTCTGCATTTATATGTGTGTATGGGTGTGTGTGTTTGTGGAGCATTTGAGGTTAGGTGCATGCCAAGAGACGGTCTGACACACCTGTGCATGTTTTGGGACCCATAAGAGAGAGAGAACAGAATTCACCTGGAGACATGTCCGTTGCAGTGTTGATGAATTTGTGCCGCCGGCCTTCATGGTATCATAAAACCTTATAGAAGAGACAGATCAACAGATAGATAGACAGAACACAAGGACAGAGGGTCTCACATTACATTATGCACATAAAAGCGAAAGCTGATTATCTTCTGTACAGTCAACTGATCACTTTACATCAGAGTAATCAGCTGATAGATAATAAAAGAATTTTATCTTCATTTTTTGAGGGTGCCACATTTATCATTGCAATAATGATTCAAAGTTTGACATTTTGTGAAATACGCTTATTTGCTTTCTTGGCTATAGTTAGACGATGAAGATAATTACAATCCTCATGTCTGTATGCTAAAAATTGAGCTACAGCCAGCAGGCAGTTAGCTTAGCTTAGCACAAAGGCTGGAAACAGGGCTAAACTGCTTGCCTGACTCTCTCCAAAGGTGGCCTATCTGCACTTCTAAAAATTAACACGTTATATTTTGTTTGTTTAATCCGTACAAAAAGTGTAAAAAGAATGGGACAAAATTCACAGGAAGTCACTGCTCTGCAGCAAGAAATAGTGTTGTAGATAACTCCCCATATAACCACAGCTCTTGTCATCTTTACACTTCGGTTTTTCCACAGATCTAGCAGAGCAGTTGAGCAGCTGAACATCTCTGGTCCATTTATATTTTTAACACTCTCCCCTTTTGTTGCTTCAGTTTAGTAAGCTAACACTAATTAGATAGCTTGCAAAATGGTGTCAAATGATGCAACACGCCTTGTGCTCTCTCCTGCCTCACAGCCTCCGCTTTGTGTTGGAGCATGAGGAAAAAGCACTGTATCCTCTCACAACCTCAAATAGCCAGAATTAAATATTAAACTGGAGAAATTGTGGAGTAATGGTGAAACAGCTCATGAATGTTCATGGCTCTCTCTCTCTCTCTCTCTCTCTCTCTCCTCTCTCTCTCTCTCTCTCTCTCTTTCTATGCTGTTTCTGAAGCATGTGAGGGGCAAGTTTTATAGCAGGCTGATTGGGTTGGAAGGGCTTGTGTGCTGCATTCAGGGCCACGGTGGTATTTTCCTGTGGGCTGCTAGTTAAGTGGGACTGGCTGCTTGGCTCCAATGGGCAGGAGCCAGCTGGGGACCATTACTACTGCTGAAAGAATATAGCACCCCGTCGCAGCCTGGTAGACCGGGATACACACACTGAGCATGGGCATATGGATGCAAACACATGCATACAGTACATGCACATTGCCATATACACACATACTGTACATCACACACATCACTGTATTTTTCTATTTTCCTTCTCTCTT
The DNA here is from genome assembly GCF_021018895.1 of Seriola aureovittata. Lineage (NCBI taxonomy): Eukaryota > Metazoa > Chordata > Actinopteri > Carangiformes > Carangidae > Seriola > Seriola aureovittata. The sequence goes on from NC_079382.1 coordinate 6,392,155, forward strand.
TATACTCTCTGTCTCTCTGACACACACACACACACACACACACACAGAGGTAAGGTGAATTCACACACAGTATATAAAGTGTGACACGTCACTGCAGAAGGTGCAGCCTTAGAGGAATTTGCAAAAGGACACGTGCTTATCAGGGAGATGAGCGCCGCATCCCTGTGTGAAGCGCTTTGCTTTTGTTTAATTCATTTCGTCAAGGATGAAAAAATAGAGACACATTTTACTTTTTCTTAAAGAAAAAAACACAACACAATACATTTCACACACTGTTTGTATAAAATGATTGATCCAATGAAAAATTTAATAAACCCACAAAACAGAATTCGCATGTCACTCATATGTCAAAGTCAATTTCCTATTCACTGGCAGTGAATAGGAAATTGACTTTCTGGACAAAGTGAGAGTCCCCTGAGGGGTATAACTGGAGCTCATTTGGATGTAAAACCTCGAACAAACATTGTGTGAGTCCACAAACTCAGTCTCCATTTCACTGTCAAAGCAGCTTGAGTTTTTGTGTTTTGATGCCATCACCCATCCAAACATAGTTTTTTTTTTTTTTTTTTGTTCATCTGTTGCATCATTGAGGACATTTTCCCTAAAATATTTCCCTCGCTATTTACTTTGTTTATCAGTGGTAGATTTTTCCTTTAATTCAGCATGCTTGCACTCCTAGTAATGGCGCCATTGCATCCTTTTTTTCATTTTATGTGGTTTTGTTTTCCCTGCTGTGTCATGGTAAAATGGGTAGGTGATGGAATGAGAGATTAAAGTGCTTGTACTGTTATTGAAAATGGAAATGCAGGTGATAAAGAAAAACAAAGCACACTTTTCTCCTCTGCTCCCATTCTGCCTACCATTCTCTCTCTTTTTCCCTCTTTCACTGTCTGTCCTTCTTTTTTCTTATTTTCCCTCTCTCCCACCCCCCCCCTTTCCTACTTTCATCCTCTCCACCATCTTGCTCCTCTCTCTTACATCTTGTGCATCTTGAGTGTCATCCATTTGTCAGCGTCACATGATAGACAGCAGACCCCACAAGAGACACATGCCCCCAAAAACACACACATACACACACACACACACACACACACTTGTGCACACATGCATACAGGCGCTGGGACCAGTTAGGGGCTGATGGCGATGAGTCAGGCTTAGAGAAATGCCACAGAGAGCTTAGCTAATGCACTTTATGGAGCTCCCTTTTTCTTTTCATTCTCCCTCTATCTTTTTTTTTTGTCTGTATCGCTCCCTTCTTCTCCCTCCCTCCTTCTTTCTCCCTCTTTGTCCTAGAAGCTGAGCCAAAAGTCGTAGCTCTTTACTGACAGAGAGGTCTTTCCAGTTATTTTTCACAGCGCGTCCCCTGTGCCCTAGCTGGGATAGCTCGCCTCATGGCGGTAACGTGCTCCCTTGGTTCGTGCTACATGAGAGCCTCTTCCACTCATGCATTGTTGTACAGCTGGAGTCGCTCAGTGTGTGTGTGTGTGTGTGTGTGTGTGTGTGTGTGCCCGTGATCAAGTTGTTGGAGATACCTGATCCCTTTTATTGTTCATTTGACCCGCATCCCAGGAGGCATGAGGGTCAGGGTGGAGTACACAGATACCCAGTACAGGTGCTTAGTGTGTACATGGGAGAAAGAGAGGACAGGGAGCGAGAGATAAATGTAGTTATAGGAAGTGAAAGAGAAAATATTTTGAGCGTTGCTTTCAGCCCTGTGCACTTTTCAGCACAAACACATTAAGGAGCACTGTTTCTTTAAATCCTCTCTTGGGCTGTCAGGCATTTCAGCTGGTCATATTGGCTGCAGACACACACACACACACACACACACACACAACACACACACACACACACACACACACACACACACACACACACACAGATGTATATGGTTAGCAGGCCAAAGCTGGTTTGAGTTAGCATGGAGCCAGTCACACTGTGTGAGAGCCTTACCCCCTGCCTGCTACTGCCACCCTCCACAGTCTCTCTCCTTCTTTCTGTCTCTCCATCTCCCTCTTTCTTTCACCACATATGTGTGACAGTCAGCTGCTGCTGCTCGCCCAGACCATAGTTTAACGTCCAAGGTCCCTACTCCCTGTGAGACACACACACACACACACACACACACACACACACACACACACGGTTGATCTGCGTGGCCCCGTGTGTCTCCTGATTAGCCCCCTTCATGACAAACAAGCCATCAGAGCAGAGGGGAGCGGAGCACGGAAGGAGGAGGAGGAGGAGTAGTAGGGATGGATGGGAGATGTGAGGAGGAGGAGAGGAGCAGAGGTGTAGGCGGTGGTGGGGGGTGGTGGGGCAGGGGGTGAGGAGAGGAGGCTGGGACCCCTGGGGACCCCTAGATCACAGCCATGCTAATGAGGAGCTGCTTTGCCAGCAGCAGAGGTGTCAGCTAACCCCTGACAGGTGCACACACGCGTACTCCCAGGGCCTGTGCGGGCGCGGGTACGCCTGTGTCTGTGAGAGTGTGTGTGCGTGCACAGAGAGGGTAGAGGAGAGGAGGGGCTGCAGGGGCAGGTTTCTGTCCCAGTGGCCTAGCCTGCGGCGGCTTTGTTCTGTATGCAAATCTGTCGCCGTGGTGTTCTGTCGCCCTTGATGGAATGTCGGAGCAGTACAGCGAACCTGAACCCCAGGAATGCTGCAGTGCACATACACATATACAGTAGTCTCACACACACACACACACACACACACACACACACACACACACACACGTGACACCTACAGTAGCATAACCTCTGTTTCCCGACTCATCTCCTTGTTAACAACCACAACCTGCACTGTCTTCTGCTTCTACACTAAAGCAACATTATTATACACACTCCAAACTTTGCTCCCTGGATGTAATATGTTTCACTCCGAACGTGGTACGGTAGAGAAGTTGGGTGGCTGGCGTTCAGATTCTACTTATTTTCAATTAAGGGTTTTTTCCCTGAGCTTTGTGAGAGTAAATTTGGCATCAGTGAGCCTTCATTACCATCCACTCACTGTTCACTGTCAGCTGCGAAGCTCCAGTTTGCCCATCTTGTCGAAGGCTGAGCTTGTGGATTTTTGTTATTCTTCTGTGGTCTTATTATAAGTCCCCCTGGATTAGAGCATCTGATAAAGGCCCCAAAATGTAAGTGTAATATAAATGGAAGGAGCTCATGCTCCGAACTGTAAATCAGACTCATGCTGGAGGGATGGCATATGTGAATTCCTAAATTAAACACAAATCCACATGTCTACACCATACGCCTGGTGTCTACTTCAGCCCCGCCAAGCTCACACCAACTTTTCTACACTGGCCATATGCGAACAGTCAATACCATGGCTCCCCTTCATTCATTGGCATTTTGTTTGTACTTTTAAGGAAAAATAATGGCTATAAAAGGCAATCTGGAAAGAATAAAATCTGATGTAAAGCTCAGATCTTAGTCCCTGAAGACTGGGTTAATTGGCCCCGTGGTTTAGTAAAAAAACCAACCCAGGAGAGAAGGAGAGCATTATTACTGGCCCACCTCAGCTCCACGCATGTGCCAATGTTTTAATAACTTCCTCCAGGCCTCCTGGCCCTTAGCCCTCGTTTTGCTGCGCAGGGCAGGGCAAGAGCTGCCCCCGCTACGCTGCTCTCAGGTTTGTATTGTTTCTCTGTTTCATGGAAAAGTCTGGACACCTGGGCAGATACATAACTGATAGTGGGTTTTTTCGAGGTGAATCCCATCATACTGTAGCATTCACAAGCAGTATTGCTAGCAAAATGACCAAAAGCAACGCAATTCAGTGTGTAATGCAGCACCATATCACAGAATCCTGCTGCGACTCCATTTCATTTAACCTCTCATCATATTCACTGAAACAGTGTGTGTGTGTGTGTGTGTGTGTGTGTGTGTGTGTGTCATTATATGCGTGTCTGTGTGCATATGGTGTGCCAGAGTAAATTGGGCGATTAGGTCCAGCATCAGTGATTGCGTGGAGAGGAGAATGTAACTGTTCTAACTGGTAGTTGACCTTGGCGGTCAGCGGTGGAGGGGTCCCTGCCTGCGTGTCAAGCAGACGACTATAATTACCACAAACTGAAGCATGACACGGCCCACCGTGATTCTTTAATGAAGGCTTTTATTGGCTGGAGCACTGAGCGGCGACAAATACTCACACTCTCCCGGCATGTGTGCAAGTGTGTGTGTGTGTGTGTGTGTGTGTGTGAGAGAGAGAGAGAGAGCAGAAAGAATGGAATGAGGATGTCTGAGAACTTAAATGCGGTGTATATATCTTTGTGCATTTGCGTGTGTCTCATAGTCATGAGGAAATATGGAAGTAGTATCATATAGATTTCTAAAGGGAGGATTTACTGGTTGTTGGAAGGAATCTGGGTGGAGCTTAATGTTATACCTGTCCCTAAAGATTTTCTTGTTAAGGCTGTAGGATCCTCTTAATTTGTAATTGTTTTCCATCCATCCATCTATCTATTAATCTATCTATCTATCTATCTATCTATCTATCTATCTATCTATCTATCTATCTATCTATCTATCTATCTATCTATATGATTTGTTATTCCAGTCACTTCTCCCCCCCCCACTGTTTTCCTCCCCTCCCCCTGCTTGCGCGCTTGTTTGGGAAGTTGATAAAATTTGTCTTATGCCGTCATTAGGCTGTAGCCATCAGCTGCCACTCTATTAGCTGCCACGCTTCCTTTAACAGCATATGGCTCGGCTGTGTAAGATATGACAAGATGCAAATGTGTTGCTGTTGCTGTAGTGGTGGTGGGGGTGGAGGGCTGTGGGGGTGGGGGTATCTGATTGGGTAGCTTGTAGTATTGATGAGGCCATGTGCGCAGACCAAAATACAGAAGAAGAAGAAGAAGAAAAGAAAACACAATTTGATGAATTTAGCGAGATCATCAGTCCGTCTCCCAATCTCACATCTTCACTTCATATCGATTCTCGTGTGTTGATGGGATTATACAGCTCCCAAGTCTATAGACCCCTCTCAGTCCCTCGGGGCATGTAAATAGCCTCCGCGTGTGTGTGTCGGCGTGTATGTGTGTGTATGTGCGTGTGTGCTCAAGCACGCCTGGCCCTTAAAGTCCCTCCACCTCTCTTCTTACCCTCTCTCCTCCTCCTCCTCCCTTCCCTCTCTCGCTCTCTTCTCCCCATCCAAGCTGTTAAGCTGTCCAGCTCTCTGCTGCCAAGCGGTCGTGTGAAGCCCAGCCAAACTAAACACGGGCAGGCAGCCCGCCACTCGCCCCACACATACATACACACACACACACACACACACACACACACACACATACACACACTTGAAAATGACGTTCACATACGTGTCCACACACACACACACACACGCACACTTAGTAGCTGGAGTCAGGTCATGTCCCACCCCACACAAACAGTGAGAGTGATGGCTGCACCAGAGCCCCACTAATAGCAGAGAAAAACAGACAGAATCAGTAAATGAGCCCCTCATTAACTTTTTCTGACCCCGTCTCCCCTGGGGAAAGCCAAACCAATCACACCGCCAAATCAGCTTCCTGTACTAGACACTGATCCAACATCAGCTTTCGCTCATCTGCTCTGCACGGTACAAGTGTGTGTGCGTGTGTGTGTGCGTGTGTGTGTGTGTGAGTGTGCCGAGGTGTGCTTGCGAGAGAGAGGCAGGAGACACAGAAGAAAAGTGAAAAGAAAACACTGCTGTGCATGTATCAGTGTCTGCATATGTGTTTTACATTCCATGACAATGGGTGGCTTTGAGACAGTCAGCCATCTTAAGGGCCCTTTTCTTGATCACGTAAGACTTTGGGCAGGAGTAACTCCTTCGTCTTTGTTTTTTCCCTCCGGGCTCTAAGCTTTGGGACCACCGTACCAACTTGACTCCGCTTGCGGTAGCTGCTGATGATAAAGTAGATGCAGATGCGTTGCAAGCAAACACAAGACTGTGGAAATGCCTCTTCAGTGCTAGCCTGTGTTGAATTAGATGAATCCCAACCTCAGCTCTTTATATGAGTCACAAGCAAGGCTGACAGGGCCATGCTACAGTGACTGATAGATTCATTTGGCATTATTAAGTCACGCCATTTAAAGGGGCAATTTGTCAGTGAGTGACGTACAGTTTGTGTGTGTGTGTATGTGTGTGTGCAACCACAACAGATCACTTTACTGTACTTGTTATTACACCGATGACGTAGAGCTTTATTTAATGTGGATGCTGTGTTAAGACCGGAGGGGTCTTTACTGTTTACACATTGTCTCCATCACTTCGCCTGCCTCTCCCCTTTGTGTGTCTCTCTTTCTCTCTAATGCCACATCTCTCCCTCCCTCCGTCCCCCTCTCCCATATTTCCTTTTTTCCCCATTGGTGTGTTTTTTTTTTTTTTTTCCATGGCTGCCTCCCCTGTCTCCATATGGAAATGACAGAGTATACGAGATGGATCTGTGTATTAAAGCCTAGCTGACATTAGAATTAGCATAATGTGTCATGGCCTTAGGGCAGTACCTGCCATCTGCATTAGCCTGTAGACACACACACTCAAAATTTCATACGCACACAGACAAAGCCCATAGAAGACCCTCATACACAGACACACACAGCAAGCTAATATAACTGTACAATTAATTTTCCTAAACATAACTCCACATCTATGCGCACAGGTTGTTAATAAAGAAGCAGGCACTTTGAAGTAATATACTGGTTTGGAATGTTGAATAAAATGTTTTTCTCTGCATATTTCATTTGGTTTTGCTTTGTACAACATTAATGATTTATTTCTCTCTTGGCCCACAGATAAAGATGAGCCATCCAGCTACATCTGCACTACCTGTAAGCAGACCTTCACCAGCGCCTGGTTCCTGCTTCAGCACGCTCAGCACACTCATGGCATCCGTATCTACCTGGACAACCACCCGGTCAACTGCTCCCTCACTCCCCGCATGGCTCTGCCTCCACCCCCGGGCGCTGACGCCCTCCCTCGTTCCCCTCTCCCCACTTTCCTCGGTGACACCAACAACCCATTCCACCTCCTCCGCATGGCCGCGCCCCTGCTCAGGGAACATCCCCCTCCTCCGGGATACATGGAGACCCGGCTGCCTGCAACGCCACCCTTTGTCAGCCCTCCTCCTCCCCCAAGACCCCCTCTAGAGCGGCTAGGCCCAGAGGAGATGGGGCTGCTGTCCCAGCACCCCAGTGCCTTTGAGAGGGTGATGCGGATGACCCCCATGGAGCCTCCTTCCATGGACTTCTCCCGACGTCTGAGGGAACTGGCGGGCAACACGACTAATAATGGGGGGCCCACACCTCCTCTCTCACCCAACCGTGTGCCACCCATGCACCGCCTGCTGAGTCCCACGCTTTTCCAGCCTGGCGCCAAGCCCCCAGCGTTTCTCACCTATGCCCCACAGCCACCCACCTCTCAGGGGGGACACGGTTCTTCCAGCCCTCCTGACTCCCAGGGTCAGAACCAGGCCCCGGGGAAAGCCAAATCCTGTGAGTTCTGTGGCAAGATTTTCAAGTTCCAGAGCAATCTGATCGTCCACAGGCGCAGTCACACAGGAGAGAGGCCGTACAAGTGTCATCTATGCGACCACGCCTGTTCCCAGGCGAGCAAGCTTAAAAGGCACATGAAGACACATATGCACAAGTCTGGGTCCATGAGTGGCTCCCCAGAGCGGGGAAACAGAGGAGAGGGGGGAGAGGGTGAAGAAAAGAGTAGAGAGGGAGATTCAAGAGGGATGGGGATGGACAATGAGGAGGAGGAAGAGGAAGAGGAGGAAGAAGAAGAGGAGGAAGAGGAAGAGGAGGAAGAACTGAGAAATGGAAGTCGGCCAGATTCCAACTTAAGTGATGACTCACAGGAATTCGGCCAGAATAGGGAGAACGGCCCAAGGCAGTCTCCCGAGGAGAAGCCCCTGAGCAGGGATCGAGTAAATGACAGTGGAGGGGTGGGCATCATGCACCCATACAACCATGTGGACAATCACCTTAGACTTAACCCTAACAAGAGAAGCCTGGAGAGACAACCTAATGGAGATGGTGGAGAGAGGGGCGAAGAAGAAAGAGAGAGAGAGAATGAGAGGGAGCAGGACAGAGAGCGAGATGAGCATGAGAACCAGAGGCCTGTGATGAATGGCAGAATTAGTGTATCTGAAGCAGACTCCTTCCCTGGGCTGTTCCAGCGTCGGCCCACCCCCATCACCAGCCCGAGCCCCTCCAACAACAAGAGAATCAAGATTGAGAAGGAACAGCTGGAGCTTCCCCCAGCCATACCCCTCATCTCCCCGGAGAATGTCTACTCTCAGCTCCTGGCTGGCTACGCTGCTTCACGCCACTTCATCAGAGAACCCTTCCTGGGATTCACCGATTCCCGTCAGTCGCCGTTCGCCACCTCCTCCGAGCATTCCTCTTCAGAGACAGGCAGCCTCCGCTTCTCCACCCCGCCCGGCGAGCTGATGGAAGGGGGGAGCGCCTCGGGCCGCAGCGGCAGCAGCACCCCTCACCTCCTGCGGGGACCAGGACCAGGGAGGCCCCCGAGCTCCAAGGAGAGGAGGAATGACACCTGCGAGTACTGCGGCAAGGTGTTCAAGAACTGCAGCAACCTGACGGTACACCGACGCAGCCACACGGGGGAACGGCCCTACAAGTGTGACCTGTGCAGCTACGCCTGCGCCCAGAGCTCCAAGCTGACACGCCACATGAAGACCCACGGGCAATTTGGGAAAGAGGTGTACCGCTGCGACATCTGCCACATGCCCTTCAGTGTCTACAGCACACTGGAGAAACACATGAAGAAGTGGCATGGCGAACATTTGATGGCCAGTGAGGTCAAACTGGAGCAGGCGGACAGAGGTTAAGCCACCAACCATTACATATACAGTCTACAGTGTACACACTCACACATACACACACACACACACACACACGCACACACACAAACACACACATACGCACACAAATTCCCTATAACCACTTCTTCAGCTATGGGGCTTGGCTGGATAATCTCTCTCTTAAAAAAATTTGAGACTGATTGATGTTCATTTTTTTTTCTTGTCACAGAAACTGCCACCTGAGAATATAAACAAAGGGAAACTTTAATGAGAACTTGTCTGGAATGCCCAACTTGGTGTTTCTTGGCATACTGTCTGAGGATTTTATCAGTTAGGAATCCATGGAGCCTTTCTACTGTGCAATAATTTCTGTATTTATTGGATTTTTGTAATGATATTTGGCATGTGCAGGTACATCTTTGTGGGATTTCATATGGAGTTAGTTTTGAAATGTGCTAAAAAAAAAAAAAAAAAATTTTTTTTTTCTAAAAGGCGATAACTGGAAAGAAGTCACCCTTAATACAAAAATTCTTTTTTTTTTCCTTTAAGGAAGCTTATTATGATGTGAGAGTAAAATTGTGTGAAGCAGTTAGCTTTTAAAAGTAAAAATAATTGTTTTCTATATTAACTGCAGCAGCGGACTACAATCCATTCCCTCATACAGGCCTAAAGCACTGAATGTCAGCCTGACAATAAAACATCATGCTGGATTTAAAAAATCCAGCACTGACCTGATAAGTTACTTTTAATTTATTCAGGGAATCTGTCCTTTTTTAGAAAAAAAAAAATATTGGCATGTGAATAATATCAAAATGTAGTCACTGTATTGCCGTCCTTGCTTCAGTTAGGACATAAATAACGGTTGCACTTAATGGAGGTACCCTTAACTGATGCTCAGAACATTCCCAATGTAGAATTAAAGCAACATATTTAATATGTTGAACAAGTTAAGACTACTTGTGATTAATGTGAGAAGGAGAACAGTCCTGTTTATGGTTTGTAAATATATTCTTTTTTTTAAATATGTTAAAGTAGCCCCCGACTGTACGTGAACGATGGCCTAAAATTAAACAATCAGAAGACCAGCTGCTTGCATCATCCACAGTATATGCTAAGTGTAACTACCATCCATTATTGCTTTATCAGACCTACCTGATCACCCCACTCCCACTCCCCCACCTCATGTGTGCTTACTCAAAGGCGGTTTGTTAAGCGAAAGCTACTTCAACAGTTGTAACACTTCTTTCTGAATCTCTCTCTATCTCCCTCTCGTGTCTGGTGTGGCATCTCTCTCTCTCTCTCTCTCTCTCTCTCTCTCTCGTTCTCTCCCTCTCTCTCTGACCCAGGTTGACTTCCCCTGTCCCCTTAGGACCCATAAAACGGTTTCAAATGAAATTCATATCAATATGTGTTAGCGTGCGTGCATGTGTGTGTGTTCTTCTCTCTGCAGCGTGCTCTAAGCTTCTCTCCGACGGCGTCTTTTCACAGTTGACTAGCTCAGATTCATGCATTAGGGCGGCTTTTAAAAGGAAGCCTGTTCATTCGCCTCACAAAGTGATATGGGTTTAACTCCCAGTAACAGATTTTGAGACAGTGTGCATGTTCGTGACTTTTGGGGATTACGGTTTTTATTTTCTGCATCATTCATCCTGAAATGAATCTGGTGCACCAAAAAAAAAAAAAAAAAAAAAAGAGGCTATATGAGTTATGATAATTTTGAGCACAGCTGCACTAGGGGATGGCCGGGCGACCTTGAGTAGGGGCTATTCTTATGGTAAAAATGAAAGATTGGAAATGAGAAATGAAGAAGTGTGAGAAAGAAATAGAGGGAGAGAGAGCAAGACCTTGACCTGGGAGAAGAGTCATTCAAATGAAATTGGAAGCATATGAAAAGTGTGTTTTTCTTTTTTTTTTTGTACCCAAATGTACATCTAGTGGCCACATCTTATAATGGACCATCAGAGTGAGACAGAGCGAGCGTGAGAGGGAGGGAGACAGCAAAGCCACATGAAAGGAGATTGAGACTACATCTTTCATTTTACTACTGCCATTCTCAGTCATCAAAAATCATCTTCACTTGAAAGTTTGACCTGCCCTTTAGGCCTATTATCAGGTTCTGTGTGCGCCATTTTGTTCCGACACAAAAAGGACTACAGTGGACCTTCAATGCAAATTCATCTTCTTGTGATTTATTTTTTAGAAAGGACGTGATGTTAAGGCAACAGCAGCTCTCCATAAGCTATTCAGTTACCACGCAGTTCAATATATTTTTAGTGAATTAACACAAAGAGAGGGAGGTCGGCTGAAGAGTTACATTCAGCTTGCTTACACATGTTGATGCATGAGTGCAAAAATGAAAAAAAAAAAGAAAAAAAAAATCTAAATCCTGTTGTAAATGCACAGTGTGTTCATCCCAGGAGAATCCAGTTCAGACTTAGGCCAAAACGAGCCATACGACTATGAAATATATCACATTGAAACAATGAACAGTGGAACCCTGTCAGAGATCCAAATCACACACGGACATTCAGTCTTACAATATGTTTACAGTGTTGAAGTATGCCATTAATGAAATACTCTGTGTAAGTGTTTAAAATGATAATAAAGTATTGTTTTCTCCAATGTTCTTTCAAATGTTTTTGAATGCCATAGCAGTTTTGTATGATTATCCTGGTGGAGGGATTTTATCTTCATGGATATGTTTCTGTATTTGTTCACTGTATGGGAAGATGATTTTTTTTTTTTAATGTAATATTGCAGAATCATGCCAGATTATTATTATTTTTTTCTAACAAGAGTGGTGCCATTAATGACTTTTGATCTCTTCAGTTTATTTTATTTTTTAAAAAGTTTTCTTTTCTCCTGTTGTTGGTTTGGTGAAGCTATCCCTCAAGGATGTAAAACAAAAATGATTTTAAAAAAAAATGAGAAGAGCTTAAAGCAGAACCTTCAGCGGGGGAATACAATGGTTTTGTGAGGGAATGCTTTTCCAAATTCATTCTATGAGACATCCATGGACATTGTGTTTTATTTTTTTTGTTTTTTTGTTTTGTTTTTTTGCTGTTTTTCCCCCATGGCGGGCTGAAGGTCTTGTGATGGCACTTACAGCTGTAATTTTAAATACATTTTCATATTTCACTTTTCACAACTTTCACTTACACTCTTTGTACAAAATAGTTTCCTTGTTCTTTTTGAGGGGAGTGCATCATTGTGAAAAAAAGTGATTTCAGAACAGTACACATCTGCTGTTTTGAACATATATGTATTTTTGTAATGTGTTGAAAAATCAATACAAGAAAGCCAACACTTCAATAAATGTTGCAATTGCTCTATGACTGAAACAACTTTTCACTCTGATTATTTCATCTTCTTCGCCATCACAAATAATATTGCAACAGCTACTGGGACCACTGCTGGTTTCAGTGTGCAGTTATACTGTAACTAATATAACTTAAAACAAAGCCCTACACTAGCCCACTTCTTGTAATGTACCACATCTGTATAGACAGAAAAATGATCTGTGATAGATTAAATAAAGATAACAATATTATTTCAGCCGGCGTGCACTGAAAAACTGGGAGGGAAAAGCTACATCGCTACATCCCACACAAGTGGATCATGCATTTCTACGCCATCACCAGTAACACATTCAAACCATCATAAACCGCTGCAAATAATTTAGTGTGACCCCCTAATCTGATGTTGGCTTTAGGGCATGGAACCGCCATTTTAATATCCACTGCCAACCAACAGTGGCCTCGTACAAAGCATATACAGTATAAAACTAAAAATAATATATATCCCCTGTTGCTTACTTTCTATATTGGAGTATTAGAGATGTATTTAAAGAAGTAGAGATTATAAAAAGACATACCTCTTTAACCTCCATATATGAAACCTTAAACACTGATGCTGTCTGTGTGCTAAGTTGTAGTGGCGTTCTGAGATACAGTAGGTGCATCATGAAGACACTGAGCATGTTTACGCTTGACAAAAATTCACAACGAATTTTTCTGATGCTGTCCAGACACTTACGCTGGAGATAAATCCCCTCTATGTAACTTGTAAGCTTCAATGAGCAGCTGCAAACTCACAAAATGTTCACAGAACGAAGGGCTATGCCAGATAACGTGAGTCCAGTGTAATAAAACATATAATTGAAGCTGTCTCCCCTCAGCCTTTTAGTCATTAGAGGGAACACAAACAGCAGTGGATGTTTGATCGCTGTAACGTGATGTATAAATGTTGTTGTTTTTATGGTTGAAATTTAAGAAATGGACTGCTTTATTGTCACAGAAGAATCTTTTGCTAGCTTGCAGTTATTTGGCATTATATTTGGTTTTATTTCTGAAGGTAGTGGTTGACAGTCTCATGCTTCATAAATGAGTCCTGGCATGAGTATGGGGACCCATCAGGTATTTCTTGAAATCAAGCCAATGGCAGTCAAGCCTGTCTTTGCTTGAGCCTCCAGTGCTGTTGGATAGGATAGCAGAAAAAAATAGTGCATGTTTGTGTGTATTTGTGTGTATTTGTGTGTGTGTGCGCGCGCACGCTCAACGAGAGAGCATGAGAAGAGAAAGTAGAGACACAACAATGGAGAGGAGATAGAGGAGTGAAGAAAAGAAAGGAGGCTTGTGTAGGGCGGGTTTGTGTGAGAAAGTCAAATCAGGAGGAATTCTAGACGTTTGCCAACTCTTGCCACACACAACTCATGAAGTGTCTCGGTGTCTCAAAATTATGCGTGATTCACCATAGAAATATAATTATTACATCAAAAATATTCAGAAAATAATCAAACAAGCAGATACAAATTGCTTACACAGATTACGTTGGGAGGATTTGGTGTTTTGTAGGAGGGATCTGATTGTGACTTTCCCAACAGCGTGTGCGTGTATGTGTATGTGTGTGTGTGTGTGTTTGTGCCTGAAGGCTGACATCTGGGTGCCATGTTGGTGATTCTGGTCTTCTGGTCAGCAGAAATGTGCATGTTGAGAAGATGTCCCATTCCCACAGCACTTATCCTGGCATTGCTCTAACTATTGACATAACATTTGGACTAGCACGACTCTCTGTAGATGCTTAGTGGCTGCAGATGTTTTTAATGATTCAAAAAAGGTAAAACATTGATTAAAGCTCATAATGTCAAACGATCCTCTCTGCTGTTTATTTCTCACTTTTCATAGATCTACTTAAAACACATGCATGCATGGCACTACTCATATTTTTCTTATCAAAGTGACATGCTGGAGAACAAAGATGTGTATTTGTCTTGCAGAATTGTAAATCATATTACAACCTCTAACATCTTATTACACGGCTTATTTTTGGCAAAACCTTATGCCCACACTTAACTGTTTATTATCCAGGGCTACTCTCTGTATAATCAAAGGCCACACAAATGTGTGCTCACAGACCCATTCCGGCCACTTCTCTGCCACCATGTGACGTGAGGTTGAAAAAGGCTCTTTTAAGCTTGTTTAGGAGAAGGCTTCCTCTTGTGTGCCCAGCTCCGTGGGAGAAAAGTGGCCTCGAGCGCCAGTGGTGAGGAGGTGCCGTATCCTCTTCACCAGAAAGCACTGGGCAGAGGCCCTTTAGTCACAGACAGGGAGTCGCGGAGCTGGAGATGGGAAATCACGATTTGGAGTAAAACCACCTCCTTGGAGAACAGGGTGTCAGCAGGGATTGCGGTTCAAGCCCTGGGCCACACAGAACCACAAGGCCACCACGGAGACCCTACTTTCCACTGGATCACAGGGCTCAGGCCCCACTGGCCTCTCTGCAGATATCCAGTTACTAATCTACCGGCCCTGACCAGTACCCAGTTAAATGACGCTGCCCGCCCAACGAGCAGAATGGGCTTCTCCCCGCGACACAGCAACCAGAGTAAATCCAGCCCAGCTGGCTGCTCTTGGAAACAGGGGGGAAGAAAGGGGTGGAAAGAGACAGGGAGGTAGGAGAAGGGTGGATGGAGGGAAGGCAGGAAGAGCAATTTAGAAGGGTGGTCAGGAGACAGAGAGCAGTGTGGTCGAGCGTGGTCACTCAACAACTGTGACTCTGGAAGATTTCCCTCCTCTGACCCAGAGCAACAAAGGCTTTGTGGTCATGTTGAGCGTGTAACTAAAGGACAGGAAATGCAGACTTTTTCAGAGGGAGGAAAAACACTGCAGCCACTCAGGGGAAGGTTTTGGTCGTTTATGGCGCAACCACGTTGTCAAGAATCAAAACGGCACTCATCTGAGAAAAGAAATGACAACTTTGGGTTGCCTCCTGTATAATCAGACAATTCCTTAACTTTAGGAATCTATTGTTTGACAATTTGACATTACAGTTTCCTTTTTTTTTTTTTTAACTCTTCTTCATTGCAAACAATTATATGGCAGTGTGGACAGACATGTCTGTGATGTCATCCACTTTAACACTGATTTCCCTTCAACTGATCCTGCTGTTATCACTAAAACAACTCAACACTGGCCGTCACCTCGCCATGGAGAGACAGTGAAGCAAGACATTTGTTTATCTGCGCGCTCCCGCCACACCCTCACCGTCTGCATATTTAAGTCTTCTCTTTCAGTCTCTTCATCACTTCTCTATATCTATTTTCTTTTTTCTTCCCCGTTTCCTCTCCCTCACCTGCCCCCTCTACTAGATAGATTCTTCTCAGATAAACTTTCTCTTGGTCCCCCTCCCTCTCCCCTTCTCCTCCCCTCCCTCTGTTTCACAGACAAACTCTTTTCTCTCTCTCCTTCCCTCTGTCCCACTGTCAAGTGTAATTCCATTGGTGTCAGACCTCCCAGGTGGGCTCAGACACAGGTAGATAGCTACCGCGGTGGGGAAGCGTCTCTGCTGTCGGCTTCCTGACGCCCCAACCTGCTACCCCCACCCCTCCACCACACACACACACTCACTCTCTCTCACACACACACACACACACACACCTTGCCTCAGGGGGGTCAGTGTCATTGTTGACATTGGACACATGCTTGTCGTGGTGCAATATTAAATCTTCTCATTTGATTTGGACTGTAATTATGTCGTAAAAACAAACTGGCTGTGAAGCCGTGGCCCGCCAGTGTGATCTACTTTCATCAAGTGCAGACTGGCTTAATTATAGAGTGCGCCATACACCCATCTTTCACTGGGCAGCTTTTCCTGCTGCTTCTTTAAGCCATCACATTCTTTTATTGTGCGTTAATCACAAGGCAATTGGGCCGTTTGCAATGGCTGGGGGTAGATTTTAACACTGGTCTGTACACATCCTGCATATTCTGGGAAAAAAAAAGTCAAGAGTTAAGCAGTTGTACATGGTAATGGAATCCGATGCCTCCTCTATTTCTGTGGCGCTCTTAATGATATGGTTTTCATACCACAAAGGTATTCAAATGCAAAAAAAAAAAAAATCTCTGCTGAGAATAAAGGATTTACTGTTCTTTGTGCACTTCAAATTGACTGTGTGAGGTTAGACAGATAAATAGGTACATTTGACAATAAATGACCAAATCTCATCAAAAGAACTCGCACTGATGTGAACAACTGTAAATAAAACTTAGATCTTTTGCCCATGGGATTTTATTTCTGTTTCATTATCTTAAGAGGGAGCCGTAAAACACATGAAGGACTAACACTCAAGTATGAAGCTCTATGAATTTTATGAGCAAATTATTTCCTCATATAGCCCTGGCTTTTTATCTGGATTTTACAGCCAGACATCTGAAATACATGTTTGTTTAGGCCTACATTTGCCACATTTGCCACATGGCTAAGTCAAACCAGATTCCACCTTCACATCAACTTGCACAGGAGGATGCCAGATGCCAAATCGCAACATATGGCAACATGTATATTCATTTTTTTTTTTTTTTTTTTTTTCATGCAATATGTTTTGGAGCACTGCTTCAAATCAGTCAAACGATTAAACGGTTTGCAGTGTGTAGCTATCACATGTTATATCTCAAACTGATCTTTCAGAACTGTATATGATTAAAGTGAAAACAGCTACCATTAAGAAAAAGCAGTTGATTGTTAAAAGAATAATAATATATATATTAAAAAAAACAAAAAAAAAACAACCTTCATTCAGAAAAGTGCCAAAGATTAAATTATAATCTTGATGCCGATGCTCAGTGGCTACCAGGAAGGGAGCACGGCGGAGATGAGTGTGTGAGGCAGGGATAAAGGATGGAGCTGTCTGGGGACTGACCCCTTTATGTCTTAATAGTTGAGCTGAAAAAGAGGGGAGACTATGAAAGCTGAAGGGTCACCGGGGGAGAACTCCCTCGTTTTTGTCCCTCTCCACTGGTCTTTTATGATGGGTTCATCTGTGTTGTGACAGGTGTGTGAAGTGGGCACCTTACTAGAGGTAATTGCCATTTCTCTCCTGTGGGTCATTGTTTGTCCCTATGCCTGAAAAGACCATTAGAAAAAAAAAAAAAAAAAAAAGGTGGGTGGGTGGGTGGGGGTGGGGGTGGGGGTGGGGGATTTAAGTTTGTTACAGAAGCAGAGAGTCAGAGATGAAAATGTCGTATTTCTCTTGTTCTCTCAGGCATGAATTGAATAAAAAATTATAATTATGAAATATTCAAAATATTTCTAAAATATTCTGAAAAGCTGAGTGGATCCATTAACAGTGTGGGGCTTTGTACATAAATTCAGACAGTAAACACACCCTGCTGATGCTGCTGTGGCTTCACTGCAGAAACCATTATGGTGCCACTGAGGAGAGTCATAAAGGTGATTAACAGCTGCTTCTAATTAAAGATCAATGGAGAGTCTTTCTGAGGTGATTTGTTATATGAATTAGGATGCCCACTGTCCATTAATGACATCAGGCAATGTCACTGTAACAGATTGGCTATTGATTCACCCTTGTTCGAGCCACAGCTCAAACCAAACTATAGATCACAACCTGCCCGAGCCAGTGGGATTTGTTTATGAACGCCTCTTTATTCACAGCGTGGTAAAAAGTCAGACTCTCTTTAACAGCTCCCACGCCTCGACTCCCCAGATGTTCTTTTGGTTTTTTTTTTTCAAGAATGTACGGCTTTTATTTAATGTATAAATTGCATTAGCGGATGAATAAGTGGCACACATTTTTCTGATGCTGGAGTTGAGGTAGTTGCTCCCACATCCTGATTCAGTAATAGACATTATAGATCAGCAATGCATCACAGCGGGTAAGAGCGGTGGAAGAACCAAGTTGTTGAGTTGATTTCATATGACCATTATCCTAAATACCTACTGTGGGTAATTTTATGCACTTTAAATTTTAAGATGTACAATTGAACTATACATCAATAGATTTGGATTTGTCATAAAAGCACAGGTATAATTACTGACATTCTTTTTTTCTTTTTGCCATTGTATGCTAGTGCACAATACCAGAGCCCTGGAGCTGGCACTCCTAAATGGATTGCAGCCATTAATGTTATTATTAGACGATACACCTGTGTTTGACTTAATGTATATGCTATGTTCAGGTTTTTAAATCACAGTAAATATATACTTTGACAAACACCAATAGAGACCTCTTTATTTGAATCACCTGCAAGTCAAGCCCACCAACAACTTTGAGAAATGTCAGTGAAAATGATCAAGTACAGTTAGGAGCTGCTGGCGCCTATAAGAAACAGGCAAAAGCAAGGATGGAGGAAAAGTGCTCTGAGGGGCTTCAAGGTCAGGTCAGCGGGGAAAATCTCAATCTGCTGAGTGCTTATGTAGTGATGGTCCATCCCCTGCTCAAAGCTGGGTCCGATGGTGGAAGTTCACTGTCAAAGTCAGCAGGTGGTGGCTCGAAGCCTTGCTCTTCCGTCCCACACTCGTAGTTCCCATGCTCATAGCTGTTTTCCATATGTGACAATTTACCTGCCTGGAGCTCTAGAGGAAGAGGGACAGGTGGGGCAGGTTTACTGGAAGCAAACCGTCAAGTACAAGGTCTTGTGGGTGTTTCCTAACTAATTCGAAAGGCGAGAACTTTAACGGCAAGATTTAGTACAGAGTGACCATTGCACTACCCAGAGCAGTTCACTCGTTAAGACACCCCGAGAGCTCAAGTGAATCCGGGTTTTAGCACCGGTTGTGTCGTTGCAGGTTGAATAGGACTTGACTGAGTCTGCAGAGCAGCTGAATGTGCAGGCGCAGCTGAGGAGTTAGAGCTGTAAGAAGCTGCTGCCGGTCCTTTCTGAACAACTAGGCTCTTTGCGGGGAGCAGTTTGAGAGTGAGCCATGATCTGAGACAGTTTTAGAGGCAGCCCCAGAACCAGAAGAAGCAAATCCACCAGAGGAAGTCACTTCCCATCTGGAGCCAGCAGAAGCAGCCACCACAACTGCTGCTATAGGAGGAGCTAGGATCAAAACTTTTAGGCGGCAAGAGATAAATGAACATAAGATCATGAACAGCTTCAAAATTTGGAAAACTGTTTTTTTGTGTTCTTTGTTCACAGGGTAGCTGGAACTTGTTCCAGTCAATGTAACAATGAGCAAAGCTCTGCTTAAAAAGAGACAAAGCATAACTACTCACCTGCAGTACAGAATTGAACTTTCAGCCAAGATAAATACTCCTAACTTTGTGTTTTTGTTTCTCTAGATTATTCTGGTGATTTGTTTTTCTGCTCCATGTACCAGTTTGATTTAACATGCTGAACTAAGACCCAAACAGAACACATTTTTTCATTCTTCTGAATGGTTCAAAATGATTCACTTTTGTTAAATAGTGTTATCTACCCATACTGTAATTCCACTGGGGCAGATTATTTTAATTTAATCTAACTGTTCAGCAGTTTTAGTTTGTTAAAAAGAAAAGAAGCACAGCAACATTTTAACAGGTTCAAACACAAAGAGGAGATGTAATGTTATGGCACAGGCAAAAGTGCAAGAGGCCCTCATGAAGAGCAGACATTCGATCCCAGAAACATTTGAACCACAAACAAACCTGATGAAATCATGTCAAATGTAAATCTAAAACTACAGAACAGCAGTTTCTTGTCACATATTCATAGAAGAAAAAACACTGTCCCAACCCGTAACCTGAAGCACATGCCCTGAAAAAAACTGACAACCTGCACGGCTATATGAGAAATCTAAACGTCTGTGTTGGTGGCACATCCCTTCATTAACATCTTACTCCTCTATACTCAGCTTGAGAATGTGCCAAATGTGCCGTGGTTCTGCATTGTGACAATTTCCGGCACTTCAGATGTGTATTTCCTGGCTTTCTAATCAGAATGCTATTTTGTATCTCAAAAGGGGCTCCATTCAGCCCAACATTAACAGCCCTCGTCTGTGATAATGTGGATGCTTCGGGCCATAGGCCACCAGCTGCATCCACTTGTCAGTCTTTGGTACAGATGCCCTGTCTGTCTGCTGTGGCGAATGAAACTCATGGACTAAATTGGCACTTATTGTGCAGAATGATTTTATGTACGCATTTTAATGTGCCTCATCCAATTCCTTAACATGGTTTAATTTTATATGCTGACAGCCACCTCAAGTTTTAAAGTGATTTAAATGGAAAGCTCCTGTCCCTCTTCTAATTTCTGTCTTTGAGTGGCCAGTGAGACCAAATGGAGAGGCTATAGATCTTTGTATACTCTGAAGCAATTTATCCAAATCTTCTGGATTTTCTGTGCATCATATTAGTTTCTCATACAGATCAAATGAAGAGAACTCAATTATGATGGATCAATAATTCAGCATTCTCAATTATGCTTTAATTGTAAGAAGCAATATCATCCAATCTTATTGTGTGGATAGGTGTTTGTTGTTCTGCCAAGCTTTAGCTGATTGTTTATATGAGATTAGAGCTGTGTATCAAGGAAAAGATCAGGCAATGTCACAGAGGCTTGGATAGCCAGCAAGTGACACATGTGTAGACACACTCCCACACACACACACACACAAACACACACTCGGATACACTCCCAAATACACACACACACACACACACACACACACACACACACACTCTCTTAATGACACAAACACATAACATAAAGCCAAATGCTGCCACTAAAATTTGCATGGTGCTCAGTAATGCATTAGTGAACATCACTTGGCAATCTGTTCATACGGGCTTAATTGGATTTTAATACCGCCTCTGATCTTGTTTTCTAATTAACGGCGGTGGCTGGCAACCAAGCAGAACCATGCACCCAGCAACACCTTTGATCCCGGCCATATGGAGTTCCTCCAAGCACGCCGGGGATGTAAAAATCCCTCACCTAGATGTGGCGAACAACAGGCCCCCGAATCAAAATGGATGGGGTGAGGAGAAAGAAGGAGGGTGGAGAATGGAGGAGTGTGGCAAGGGGTGTTGAAGAAGGAGGAGGAGGAGGAGAAGAAGGAGGAGGAGGAGGAGGAGGAGGGGGTGGCGGCGGCACAAGGTGGCGGGTGGGGGTGGGCAGTGGCATGTGTCATACACACATCCCGGCGGCATTGTTATTGATTAATTTCTTTCACGATCAGTTGTGATCACAGATACATAAAACATGAGAGGGGGGACTGAATGCCTGTACACCGCATCATCCTTGCTGCCATTCGACACCCCTTCCTTGCTACGGGGAAATGTCAATAGCTCTTCTAATCTGTTTACTTCTCCCCTTGTGGCCACTGCTTTATGCTTTTGATGAAGGGCTGCCAAAAAATGCGTCCTTTTCTACCCTTGCTTTTCCTGTTTTGGCAGAGACAATGTGGGTATTAAACTTTACATCTGCGCAGTTATTCTTATATTCTCATACTGGATACCACTTAAGACCTGAAGAATTTTTTTTTAAACCTCAAATTATTTAGTATTAAGGCAGTTTCGGGGCTCATTTCTGCATGCACGGCTTGACATGGCATCAGCATAATGACCAAAGCCATCCTGCAACCTCAGCACCACGGATTTTATGTGAGGCAACATATCATAAGAGGAAGTGTCTAATTAATTAAACTTGATGGTGTAATCAATGCTGGGGGAAATTCTTCCTGGAAAAAAAAACATAATAATATCAAAAATGTAATAATATCATATCAAACTAAATATCTTTTAAGTGTTAACCAAACACGCCTCTGTAGCTTACATGCATCAATCAGTCAGACGGGGGTGTACAAAATGAAAAGTGTCGGTCTTTGCAACCATCTTATTAATACTTCAGTATTTCATCAAAGGACTAGTTCAACATTACATTCATTCACTCTTCTGCCAAGAGTTAGATGCGGAGATCGATACAGATATGTGGCTACTGCCAAGCAGCCAGTTAGCTTAGCTTAGCACAAAGACAAAACTCTGGCTGACCAGCATCTCTAAAGTTTATTGATTAAGAAGTTGTATGTCATTTGTTTAATCCATGCAAAAAAACAATAGTGTAAAAACAACAGGCGGTGTGTTCACCATGCATGGTGATTTTAGTTATTCCTTCTTTTTTAATTGTATCACTTCTTTGTTTTTGCGATACGCATGAGGTCGTGGAAATCCTTGAGCGCCATACATGACGTAGATACTGTACTGCAGACCAGCCAGTGTGTTCTGCGAAGGTTATGTCATGGGAAGTCAGACAGCTGGACTTAGTGTGTCTAGTCTTGACAAGTCTTCTTAGAAGCCTTAACAGTTGTACTGAGTGGTGGTTGGGTGGGGTGGGGGGTGGGGGGGTAGTGCGAGGTCACCAGTGTATATCCTCTATGGATGGATAGAACTTTGAAAGTGAGCATAATGATAATTCACAAAACAATATGTCAGTCATCCATGCATGGTGATTTTGGTTATTTCTGCAAGCTGCCATTTTACTGCTGTCTGACAGAAAACTGCTCATTAACTATGCATATTAATTAAAAAACCTGAGCAAATGGGACGAATTTCGTATCTGCAACAGTTTGATTGACAACCAGGGGGATGGTGTTTTTCAAAGGGTGTCAGATTTCCACACTACTGACAGTTACATTGTTTTGTGTACGTTTACATTAACACGCCCCGTATGAAACGATATGATTAGAGCGGAGAGAGTGATTCTTACATTAGTGTGTCTTCAACTGATGATCATTGCTGCAGCAGATCCGATTAAAGAGTGCTGGGGTCCACGCTCGCGCTCTCGTGCTGCTGTTCCGCAAATCTCTGTCTTTAATTCATACTTGCGCAGAGAGGCACTGTGACATCAGATGGCCTTCTACGACAATGGCAAAGAAGAAGGCCTGAAAATCCCTGCCAGTGATTGCACCAAATATAATGATGCCTTTTACATGCCAGTTGTTTGTCCTTCACAGGGCAATTATTTGAACAATGTGCATGTACTCTTTTGAAGAGGATTGTGACATATTGTGCCCTGGCTAATGACTAGAAATGCATTAAGACCAAAGTGGGGCTTCTAATAAAGATGGTTGACAAGGCCCGAAGGCCTTCTCTTTCTTTTATATGGAACTCTTTCTTTTTGTGAAAAGAGAAATCCTTGCCCTCCTTAAATTATCAAATTGTCCTTCGACCTTAGCATGTCACAAAGTTTCTCATCTTTCTATCAAAGACACTTTCAAGCACACTGAGCGACGTTTTTGCTTAAGTGGCATATTTGATTTTGGAGTCCTTTCTATTTAAATCTTAATGGATGACAGGAATGGAAAGTGGCCTCAGCTGATGTTTGAAACAATCACACGCTAATGACAAACTCGAATTCTATCATGCTAAAACTGTTGCCAGGTCTACATACTGAAAGTCCAAAGAAAAACTAATTACAAGCTTTACTGACAAGCGTTTGAACTGTCAGACTTCGGTTAAACACATTTTTGCGTAAGATACATTAAGCTGTGTCTCAACACCTTTTGCAGCACTAATATAGCTTAAATTGATAAGTACACCACTGTACAATAATGTTTTCACTCTGACTTCTTGTTTGTTCAAGTCTATTCAGCTATAGATTAAAATCTTCCTTTGATATAAATAAAAGTTGTTTGTAGAGCTCATTACATTATAGTCCGTAAAAGTATAGCTCTCCCATGCTGGTTTACAGCATGTTACAGTATGTAAGTCCGTTCACATGTCAACTTTTCCAGTGGCACAAAAGCTGCTCCACCAGTTTGTCTGGCAAGAACACACACGGGCCTGTTTTTCAAACTGTTATCACAGACAGAAGGTTACAGTATATAACGTCTCCTGCTATGATGTTATTTCAAGAACATCTACATAAGTTATTTTTAATTGCAAGAATCTGTGGAAGTGTTTAATAGAGTCGCACAGAAGAAGTGGAGCTACTGATCCATTTAAAAGCACAGCATTGAAACTACAAAAATGTGGGCCATGTCGCTTGGATGGTGCAAAGAAAGTGTGTGCGTTTCATGAATATGTTAAAATATGTATATTTTGCTTAAATAACAAGTCGGGCTGTGATGACAAATAGCATTACCCCAAGGAATTGTCTCACTTAAGTGATGATTGCAACTTATTTTTCTTATGATTAGAATCACACAATATTTGACTGAAGTTTGGAGAGAGATGGAGTGAGGTCTGGATACAGCAGAGTTGTCATATCAGGGGATCAAGGTTTTAGCTATAAAATGCCTAAGGCTGCACTTTGCAACAAATGGAATAAAAGCTGCACCTTAGAGCCGACTTGGCCCCTGAACAGCAACGCTCAGTTTGTAAATCAAGATTATAATTTGACCATAACATGATAATTGTGGGATATTGAGATGAAAAAAAGAGCAGATTTAAATTGATCCCAGGCTTAATCACAGAGAGTAAAAGAAAGATGAAAACACCCACAAGGGATCATCTGTAAATTTCTGCTGAAGGTAAATGTAGTGTGCATGTTCTCCGCACACAGTACATATGCATACAACAAATATGTGTTTGCCTGGGAGTCTAAGTTGAGGTCTAATTATGGGTTCCAAAGAATAGACAAAAAAAAAAATTCCTTCTCTCCTCTTCTCACACACGTCCACATACACATGTATGCACACTGCAACGTCCACAGCGGTGTACACGCCCAGTGTACTTAGCCCAGGGTGATTCTGGCACAGATACAGAAACCAAAAGACAAGTCATATCAGCAATGCAAACCATCCCTCGGGTCAAAAGTGATCAACATCAGTGGAGTGCTACAGCGAGTTTTAGACTCGGGAGCCGTTACGTTGAAGCGCCGGCATGAGCCACCTTGCTCAATCAGCGTTGTGAAACTGGGGGTGATAAACATGCATTTGAATATAAATTTGATTTATAGTGTGTGGCTGTGTTTTATTGGCTGGGTGAGTCGAGAAAGAATTTCATGTTGTGTCCTCCCATGAGGAGATTCACACAGAAAAGAGAAAATATTTGAATGTGAAAATAAGTTTCAGTCATTTGTTGTATAGGGGTGATAATACTAAACAAGTCAGCACTAAATAGAAGAGTAGTAGTCTTTTGTTTATGTTTCATGTTTATGCGAGAGGACGAGAATACAGGTTGTCTCCCATACCAGAGGAAGGGATTTCAAAAGACCATGGTCAAGTCAGAGCCCTTTTGTCAAATGGCAATTCACTCCTTTTCTGCCTGCCGTCAAAGAGGAGATTAAGTTGTCAAAATGTGGGTCCTGGTCCAGACTGGTCTTTTGAGTGGATATTCACTAGTCTGATCTCCGCCACTGCTAATAGACAGAGCTCAAAGGGGAGCAGGGAGAACAGAGGAGGGAGAGGGGTAAGAAGGCTTTAGGATCACTTTACCTGGATTCGGCAGTGTGGCGCTGGTGGATTAGTGCCCCGGGCCTCATGGCACGCTAGTCTGCAAACACCCCCATAACACTCTTCCACAGGTACGGACGCACATGCACACACATGCTCATTTACAGCACAGTGGCCAGTATACACACACACCAACAGTTAAGGTTCATTCTGCACATCCACATGCGGTTAGTCCTCACACCCAAAAGACACCAACACTTTGAAATGCCTTCTCGTGTACCTGCAAACATGCCAACACGTATCCATATGCTGAAGTGCAAAACAAATTCCCAGTGATCCCTGTACTTTCACAATATCTCAGGTCTTTGCTGCAGCAGCAACCCAGATAAAACAACTACTCTTAATTAATTCCACGGGCTTATAAAACTCCTGCACTGATTTCTGGCTTGTGTACAGTTGGGATGCCTCACGCAAACTTTCTTCGACATCCTAGAAGCTTTTAGAAGTCTGTTCCTGGTCTGATACCACTCTGTAAGGTCACTCACTCATCCAGAACTGCAAAACCATAACCCATAAAGGAGAAAATACAGGTTGTTCTTGGCAGGGAGGAGAGAAACCCACCACAGCTCCATCCCTCTCTGCCGCCTCTGCCTGCTCTCCCCCCAGTCACTACCTGATGACTTCTCCATCCGTTTTAATTGGTAATTATTTTGCGGGGTTTAATGCCTTTATTCAGACTGTCAGTGTGGAGTCAGGAGAGGAGGATTAGGTGCCCCAGGGGGACGAGACACTGGCACGGCCAGGACAGCTCATTTTTACACGGGCAGGGGAGGAGGACAGCTCATCTTTGATCCGGTTGGGGCTTCGCAGGCCAGAGGGGTGACAGCTGCACTTTCTTTAGCCCACATTTGAATTTGAATTCTATCTTAGGATGCAGCGCGCCGCGGACTTGGCAGGGCAGTGGGGTAATCTGCTCGGCACAAACGCCCGGGCCTTTTCTTCCTGTGTGCCCTCGCAGAGATTGGAGTAATTAAAGTTAAATGGAATGCATTAAAAACTCACTTGTGCCGAGGCTGTGGCGGCCGTGCCAACAGTGAATGGGCTGGGGCTGTCCTTTTACGCTACTCTAATCCTGCGGAATATATGTGTGCCCCGTGACTTTGATGCTACGCTACCAAAGCATCGGAAACGGCTACCAGTGGAGCTACAACTGACTGCTGGCTTTCACCTCAGAAGAACATCTTGGAGAGCAAATTCAGCTGGATTCTGACATTGGCAGGAGGTTGGATGGAATCAGCTCGGGGAAGGCTATTAGCACTTTCCAGACTCACATGTCACTCTCAGATTGCCACACTTTGATGTACAGCCTATTTAAATACCCACACACCGCCTTTCAACTGACCTGTGGAAATATTTAGAGTGAATCCCAACCGGCTGTCCATAGCAGTAACTAACACATAAAGAACTTGTCCTGTCAGTTGTTTTACAAAAGGTTGGCCTGTGCATGAGGAACAGCTTTTACCGCAGAAGAAAATGGGCACTCCCAGTTTGTCAGCCATCTTGACATGGACAGTAATTGCCACAAAAGACAAACCTGCGCCCTAGCGCCGTAGGCTGGGAACCAGACCTGCTCTTCAAGGTGGATGTCAAAAGACTTCAGGCTTCAGACGCAAAGGAAATTATTGCCATCTTTCATTTTAGAGGAATGTGGACAGAGACAAAGGGGGGCAGGCTACAAAACTATCATCATAATCTCTACCGGCTTTGTGTGTGATCCTCGAGCCCTTCTAATGAGAGGAGATGTGAGTGGGGTGGGGTGGGGTGGGGGGGAGTGTTTAGTGAAACAAATACAGAACAGAGCAAGTGGTAAAGACTAATCTGTAAATCAGGAAGAAGAACATTCTGGCACACCCACTTGGTACAGTAGCTTAGTGGTTCACTGTCTGAATCAACACACATAAATAAATCAATCAATCAGTATATCCAGAAAAGAGGCTTCAAACAATCATGACACACGTCTCCCGGGTTTCACAGAAAATGCCTACAGCCAAGAGCATGCACACATTTGTCTGATAGCACTTCATGTTACACCAAATATTTCCCTTCAGGCCCTCGAGGGACCAGGTGTATAAATACGGTGGCCACCTATGTTTGACACTGCTATTTGACATTTGACGTTACGTCGGTACTATTTCAAACCAGACAATATTTTGCCCAAAACAAGACAAACAAGAAAATTTGAGCTCGCATGACGCTGACCTCCACAGTTTTCAAGATTTCCTAGATGGTCTTTTCCTCACAAGCTTTCCTACACCCTTCCTGGTGACATTAGACGTCTGCTATTCCTCTCTCTGTTTTCTATGACAAAAGCGAAAATCTTAATCATTTTATAATCCTTTATGATAAACATGAGATCTGAACCAGGTATTTATCCAACGCAAGATCCATAGGAATTATGTCAATATGGACAAATCAGCACCTCATGATTTACATCCAGTGTCAACGTTCTGTCTCCTCTCTTGTTGCCTGGAATATTTGGCGTCAAGCAGCTAAATTGGATTTTGAAGACAGCTGATGTGACAGAGTCTTCAGGCAGATTAGATGAAAGACCGGTAAGGAATGGGGAGACAGACGGGGTGAACCCACAAACCAGACAGAGAAGTAGACGGGCAGACAGACTGAGGGAGGAAGACGGAGGGAATAGGCAGATGCACAGATCCAGACAGACGGAGAGACAGCCATGCATTGTCCTAGCTCATCGGACAGATGCGTACACCCATGCATCTGGGCATTTCACCTGTGGGTCACGATTCAAGTGCATCTGCAATGCATACATCATTTCTTAAACTGCAAAATCAGGGGAAAGTGCCATGATTACAATCATACTACTATTGTCTGTAATAAACAGGAGAGCTGGTGCTTCTGTGGAGGAGGGATTCAAGTGCTCATTCACTTAAAAGTGAAAAGAATCCCTGAATAACTAATTAAAAAGCATCTGAATACCAGTGTAAGACCTTGGTTTATACTTTAGTGGATTTGATTAGTGGTGATTTGTCTATTCGCTGACAGACGCTCGATGTTGGCGAGATAAAGGGAAAAAAAAGCCAAAGCTTTTGGTGTGGAAGTCCTATTATTCATGGGCAGCAGTCGAGTGTGTATTTCCATTAGATGTGTGAAGGCCTCTAAGGTCTAAGAATGCACTTTAATAGATACCTGTCAAATGTAATTAACTATGTTTTTCCTATATCATACACTTTCCCATCGCCCCCAGCCAGAGGCTCCACAGTGTGTTTGTGTGTGTGTGTATACGAGTACACATGCATATGTGTGTCTAAGTGTGAGAGAGACAAGAGTCTGTCTCAGCGCCTTTTGCCACCCAGCGATTGGAGACAGTTTTAATTGCAGCATGACAACCACAAGAAAGGACCAGAAGCCCCATAAAAGCCAAAGCAAGCTGGCAGCCGTCCCACAGTGGAAAGCTAGCCATGCCATAATTACAGGTAAAAAGACCTCTAGCACTGCAGCTCAGCACCATGTTTATTTGACACCAATCATGCAACTATGCAGGTATCCCAACAATAACGTGTTCTGTCCCGACAGGACTGCGGTGCCTCTCAGAAAGACTTGGACATCACCGGCAATCAAGGACTGTCTCGTGGCTTGGGGAGACTGAACCGTCATCAGAACATGAAAGCGAGCGGCGAGACCTTGATTTTAAAGAGCTCAGATGAATTCACCAGTGCAAGTTACATTGTTCCCAGTCAGAGAGGAGCCTCGCACGGCATCAATAATTCATTTTACAAGACTCTCTTCTGCCTCCAGTGAGCAGGTCGATTTAAACGTTTTGATATCCACATCCAAGGGTGTAACAGGCCGCATTAAAGACACATTAGCAAAGTTAGTGACACCTCCCGCTGAAAAGGGAATTGAGTCCTTTCTCAGCTAAAGCAGAGCTGATCACCTGTGCTCATTCTACCAGTAGGTCTGAGCTGTGCCATCTTCCTTTCTTTGTAGTTGTAGAGTATTTAGTTTTGTATGAGCGGAGGAGTGTTTAATGACTGTATGCATGATAGCACACACATTTAGCCTGGCCTATGGGAGGAGCAAGGTTGCCTCTCAATATGACAATGTGGGTAGAAAAAGGGCTCCTGGGTGATGAACGCTGCATGTTCTTAAAGAAATGTGCTGCGCGTGAACTGGGGACCCCTCCTTCAGCGCACACTTGGAATTGCTCAGCTCATTCAAATCAGACTTCATGTCCCAATTTTTAAGCAATCACATTGGTATTCATGCCAACACATTTGCAGCGTAAATCACAAACATTTTAGAGACAGCATTGG
Source organism: Seriola aureovittata (assembly GCF_021018895.1). Classification (NCBI taxonomy): domain Eukaryota; kingdom Metazoa; phylum Chordata; class Actinopteri; order Carangiformes; family Carangidae; genus Seriola; species Seriola aureovittata. Next base: position 6,421,927 of record NC_079382.1, read on the forward strand.
TCTCTATTTGGAAATCCAGACCCCAGCACATAAATCTCACCTCTGTAAGTGCTTTACGAGAGCACAATGTGTGTTTTATGTGTTCTTTATGAGTGTGGAAAGGCCACATCTTGAATGACACTCACTGCCAGAGCCATTGGGGAAAAAAAAAAATACAAAAACCTTTTACAGGCTCATTTTCTATAACATATGCTCACTTTCCACTTAGAATGAGTTTGTGTAAAAATACAGGGCAACATGTTTCCTCTCGCTGCTGCTCACCTCTTTTGCTGAGTTATTCATTCACTGGCTCCGTTATTTACTTGTATCCTGGTTGTGGTGATTTACTAGTCAGGTAATGACTGTCGAGGCAATTGGCTGCTAAAGTGGTGAACCGGGGCTCAAGTGAAGGGCAGTGTTTATCATGGTATTGACTTTCTGACGAGAGTGTCACAGACTCTTTTGTCACTGATAACGCTGGGCCACTCTTAGAGCTGGCCGACGGAGGTAACATGACCCACAAGCTCACACCATCCCTGTTGTGTAATTCTTTAATCATGTTCTTTGTTTTCTCATTTTTGTGAGTGAATAATATGTATACTGTGTATGCTACATATGGAGCTAGAGCCGGGGGTGATTAGCTTAGCTTAGCATAAAGACTGAAAAGAGTGGGAAACAGCTAGCCTGGCTCTCTTTACATCTCAAAAACACAGCAACCAACCCCTGGTTGCCTGGCAACTTCATAGTAATAACAAGACTCAAGCAAGTGCCATTTTTACATTTTTGTTTGTGTATTCATTAAAAAAACAAAATACAACGTGTTGAGGCATATTTCCATATAAATTAGGAGCGAGCCATACTAGTGATTGCCCCCAGTTTTTATGCTAAGCTAGGCTAATAATCCTGTCAAGTGAACTCTATATTTAGCATATGGGAGTGGTGTCAATGTTCTCATTTAACTCTTGGCAAGAGTTTTTGGGAGAACAAGCAAATCTCCCAAAAATAAACTTCCTTTAACAGCAGACAGAAGGAGGTGAGCCAGAGACATACTGCAACAGGTCATTCAACAGCTGATTTACCAAGGTAAACAGGGGCTGTTTGGATTAGTGAAGGCAGCTGAGGATTTCTGAACAATGCAATAACTTATGAGCGATGCAAAAACTGGGTCACCCAATCAGACAAGGGAGTTGTTTCTGTGTAGTAACACTCTCACTGTACATGTTGTACAGTATACTATAGATTACTGGTAGGACAGAGTTGACTGGTTTTTATATTACACCAAGACAAAGATCTGTTGTGGGTAAAAATTTTAACTATTAAACCTAAACAAATCAAATTCCACCATTGCATCTATAAGGTGCCATTTTTGACAGTATTAAGTTAAATTCAAATAAAAGTTTCGATTTGTGTTCCCAGGATGTCCATCTGTATACTTTTTCCAAAGTCGTATCTGATCCAAATTTAATACTGTCAAATTTAATACTGTTTCTTCATAACGGTGATTCCATGCAGTTAAATTCAATGATACATAAATTGCTGGCTATCTTGACAGCAGTACAAGAAGCAATGAATTATTCAGCTGTAGATACCAGCACATAATCTTTATGGTGGAAGGTAGTTACAGTGCTTGCAGGATGTTGTGATTATGTGGCTTTGTACTGCCCGAATTCACAAGGTAGCTCTCTAATTTTGGTATACTGTACGTTACTGGGTAAAAGCAGCAGCAGTAGGTGTATTGTATTTGACATACTTTTGGTGATGTATCAGAAGCAGCTCAAAGTTAAAAGAATGGGCCAAGTTGGGAGATGACCACTCTGGCACCACTGGCTAACCACCAGCATTTCTGTCTGTGTGAAGTCTGCCTGAGATTCAAAAGACAGGCTGAGGAGAGCAGGAGGAGACCACACACCATGAAAGGGAGGGAGGTCTCTGATATGTCGACAGAGAAGATGAACTAGGGGGAATTTCATACCTGGAGTGATATTATGTCATCTGGGTCAAATCATTGCGGATTGAGAGACATTACTGTAGTAAAGAAATAACTACTTGCCATTCATTTGTGTATAACCAATATCAGGAGTTGCAGTATTTGTAATAGTGGCACTGAATGGTACCGTTTTGTTTGCCCACTTTTTTTCAAAGTATGCCATTTTACTTGACATTACTCTACATTTCTCAGACACGTCTTTTTCGGCTGCACTGTATTCTTGGCCATAGAGGTCACTGTCAGTGATGACACCGGTGTCTCAGCTTCTTTTATGATGCGATTCCTAACTTGCTAAGATTTGGCTGAAAAGGACTGACAGACTGACACCAATGAAATAGGGGGAAACAGCTAAAGTGGCTCTGTCCAACAATAAAATGATCTGCCTACCAGCCCTGCTAACAAAAACTTGCTAATTGGCAAATTGTTTAATCTGTACAAACAACATGTTAAAAAAAACACAACTGCTTAGCCAGGCAATCAGCAGTCCCTTCAGCAAACACGTCACTTGGCTAACAAATAGTCCAGTGCATAACACCCACATTACACTACAATGTGTTGTTTTTACATTTTGGATTAAACAAATGAGATATAATGTGTTAATTGGTGAGCTATAGACACGCTGGTATGGACAGGCTAGCTGTTACTCCTTGTTTCCAGTCTTAAAGCTAGCTAAGCTAACCAGCTGCTAACAGTAGCTTCATATACCTTAGAGACATGAGAGTGATATCAATCTTCTCATCTTATTTTTGAATATTTATAGTTGTTTCCAGTTTTTATGGAAAGCTAAGCTAACAGTCTCCTGGCTGTAGGTTCATGTTGAACGCAAAAGATATGAGGATGGTATTGATCCTTTTATTTAACTCTCAGCAAGAAAGTGAATATCCCAAAATGTCAAGGTATTCCTTGAAGTTAAAATAGTAGCAGCACACAGAGTACCAAACACACAATGGCATGCTGTCTCGAAGAGCCACATAGGTGCAGTGTGCAAGTATCTGCATAAAAAGACACACAAAGACACACCCACACACATACAGTGTATGCACAACCCCGAGACACACGACATGTGCTGCTATGAGTTACTTAAATGCTTGTACTCTGCTGGTACTACAAGATATCCAACCATGCATCTCTCTGCCTCTGTTTTTCAGCACACACACACACACACACACACACACACACACACACACACACAAACATACAAAGACAGACACACAGACACACACTTTCTGCTTTCTCTCATGACTATAAATTTGCATATCTAGAAAGTATTTCCTGGTAAGTAGAGCAATGGCAGCTCTCAGGAGAGACACAGACAAAGATAAAAATTTGTATTAAAAAGAAGAAACATCTAAGCAAAAAAAGAACAAAACCACAGTACACCATTACTTTAATGATCCATCATGTTCAAAGGAAGCATATTCACAATCCTACTGCAATAAACAAGGGACTGAAACACTGGTGTAAAGTGCTTTTCATTTGGTGCTTGCATGCAGCAGATGTTTGCTCTTCACTCCTCCTTTACTATAGTTTTTTTTGCCACAGTGCTTAAACAGGTCATATCACCACTGCATGTTATACTGTTAAAGATCTGTTCAACTGATGATAGTAAGTTTCACCGTACACAACAGTGGGTTAGAGGTCAGATTCCCCTTGTATCTCCTCTTCACTATAGGCATGAGCGCGCACAGCTTCCCAAGTGAAATTTCTCTTTTCCTCCCACAGGCCAATGCATCGTAGGTCCAGGGTTCAGAGATTATGAGTCCCAGGAGGTGTCAACCTCATTACCCGAGAGTGCATCAGCCCAACCCAGAGGGCTTTCTCAGTGTTTACGTACCCCCTGACCCCTCTCTACTGGGGAAGCTCCCTCTATCTGTCGTTCAAGCCGTCTGTCACTCTCCAGTTTACCCCCTTCTTCCTGGGGCTCCAGGGTTCAAGTTCACTGTCGGCGCAGCCCAGACATCTTCTTCTTCAGGCTATCAGTCTAAAGCAAAACACTGCGTGAATAAGCCTTTTCTCTGTGTATATTGTATGGTGTGCAATCCTGTATGTCTTGGTGGAAATAGTGACACTTTATATGTATTATTCTTAAATGATCTTCCCATTGGTTGATCATGAAGGAGCCAGGAGATATATTTAATTCATCACTTGTTCTCTCTTGTTTTGGTTTGTTTCCAAGAGTTTTGTACATGCAGCCAATTTAGTCTCGAAAATAAAACAAGTCATGTCAGAAATCAATCAAAAAATGACGGGTTCAAAGTTCATTCTCGACCATGGAAACAAAAGTTTTGAAATGAGTCTCACCACAAGGCCCATTTAATACAAGTATTGGAGCTTTCGATCATATCACATGATCTTCATCAGCAGATAATGTTTTGCTCAGGTGTCATGTGAATGGTCAACTTTAAATCATCTTTGATGGCTTAAATGCAAAGGTTCTATGAACATTATTTTATTGTTTAATGACATATTTATTGTTCCAAGACAATTTTTTTTCCCCCTCAACTTCGGTTTCCAAGGTCAAGAATGAACTTTGAACCTTAACTTTTAAACCAACATGGACAAGAATGCCTTCAAGTGCTCAGCAAAAATAGAAAAATTGAACGTTTATAATTTAATTGCTACTGGGCAAACTGGTCTGATGGACAGCTCGAGCACAGCTTCCAAATAGACCCTGTGGTGAAAGTATTCTCTCAAAAATCAATAAACAACACTTCAAACGTGGAAGCAGTTACAAGAGTGACCAAACTGGATTGTCTTCAACTGATACACGGAACAGAAATTCCCAGTCCAGGATCCTCCCTTCCCTCTCCACCCTTCTCTCTCTTTAATGCCTGATTGTTTAAGTGATAAGTGACGGTGATGGATGAGCTGGGCTTTGTGTAATTATTGTCCTGGTTATCATTGTCACTGCTGATAGCATACATCACCGTGTCCCAGCCCATTTTGCATGTGATAAATAACAGTATCCAGCAAAAAATACATTCAAATCATTTGTGAACAGACCCCTGGAATGTAAACACATGGGCAGGCTAATGGAGGGTCCTGGTCGGTACGAGAGCGAGCGCTGAAGGTGTGAAATCCAGACTATCGTGTGATGGCGCGATTGTGATGCTTTTACTGCGTGTCTGTAACCAGTGCCAAGTGAGCTGTGCTATGGACTACACGCCCAACACACACACACACACACACACACACACACACACACACACACACACACACACACACACACACACACACACACACACACACACACACACACACACACACACACACACACACACACACAAACACACCCCACCAGCTCTCCACCACCTCAGAGGCCTCGAAAATACTTGGCCTTTTTCCTCACTCCCTGCGTGTCCTAGCCTATCCAATCAAAGCTGCTTTTAAAGAGGAGTCATTCAATCATTTTATATTCTTTGTCAGAGGTGATTAACAGATTCTAATGCTTTATCATGCATCTATGATACTTGACAGCCCTTAGGTGATGTAATCTTTGAGGATGATTTATGGATTATGGCAATTAGCGCTCAGATAAAGGCTATTATTAGAGTTCATTTACCTTTTACAGCTGACTGTGTGCAATGTAATGTCTTTTCGAGGAACATTTAGCCAGTACCTGTGTGAAGATAGAATCTAATGTAAGATAAGCAATGGGCTTGAGGAAGTCAATGTTTAATCTACAGGCTATCTAGACAGTGTTGATATGCGAGATATCATCTGCCATTTGCCTGTATTGAGTGCTATTTATATTAATAATAATAGAAGTTATCTTTGATCATCACAATAAAATGAGCATTGAAATTGTCTTTTTCTTCTCCCTTTTTGCTGCATTGCCTACGCTTCATGTCTCAGTTACTCTCGGACTAGAGCGAACATTGACCTCTGACCCCGAGCTCTGTGGCTGACTGAGCATTATGAGATGCTAATTGGCCATGCGACAATATATCAAACTGTGATATACTGCCATGTAAAATGTAGAGAAACATATTGTGGACTAATTAGCGTTGCCGATTCTTACGCCGGTGATCTCACCTTATATTTGGCAGGTCATTTTTTAAGCAGCTACTGTAACAAAATCATCTCTTTTATGTCCATTTTTCATGATGACTGTGGTTCTCCAAGGATTAAAAACAAAATGTTGCTTTGTGCAATTGCAAAGGACATGATTGTTTAATTTTCTCTGATAGTGTTTACTTACATTCCAGTATAGAGAATAATTATTGCATGGATTGTATTGATTATTGGGTATTGTATAAGCAACTTTTGACGAGGTTCTGTTGTCCGGTAGCTCAGATGCAGTATTACATTACTTTACAAAACATTTCTCAATTCACAAAATGTTAACTTAGTTTTCAAGCTAAACTAACATTAGAAACTGTCTATATTTATAATTTTTCTGAAAGAAAAACATGTTTTTTTGTATTCTACTGTAGAAAACACTGTACTGTAGTGTACCTACAGCAAAAGAGCAGCGATCCTTCCCGTCATCCCGTCATTTAATTCCATTTCTCTGCAGCCCGTAAAGGAATCTGTCCTCCCCTTTACCTGTTTGAAATGTCATCTGATCCCATCAATTACAATCTGCTCTACAGACAAACTCTCCCTCACACCTCAATGGACCTTTTAGGAGATTAGATGTCTGACAATCAACTGAAAGGCTAAAAGACCGGAGAGGAGTCACCTGTGGTCATTTGAGAGAACGGTGACTTAACAGCAAAAAGTGACACCAAACACCTGCGAGGACTCTCTGCTTGTTCGTGTAGTGCAATGTAGAGTGAGTGATTGTACAGTAAACTCGTCCTCTAAGGGGCAAGAGCGGTTTTATCCATTCACATCCATTTCATCTCACTGCACACGGTTTTCTCCGGACTACACCGAAATGAAACAGAGGAATCTCTAATCAGTGTCAAGGATTACAGTGTTTATTAGGTGTATGAATTTTAAAGTGTTTTGACTTTCTATGCAGCATTCCAGTATAAAACCAGCAAATTAGTTTGCTAAAATGCAAAATAAATGAATAAATCCATGTGTTTTTAAGCTACTCACTCTTTTTAGGGCTTGAGTTCTAACTCCGTGTAAGCTGATACAGTGGCTCGTTTGGTGAGAATGCAAGGTCACGTTAATGTTTTATATGAAGATCAGGTTTCAGTATAGGAATCACAGATTTTTGTTCCTTGTCAGCGGAGGAGACAGGGGGCAATTTAAGTGCCCTAAAGGCAGATCAATCAGTGCTGGTCTTTGGAAGTTGAACTGTTGGAAAGGTCAGACAGGTCAGGGAGCACCGAGAGTTCACCGCTGGCTGCCTGAAGCTGTCTCTTCGTCATGCTGAACAATAGGTCATTGTCACGGGGAAGTAGAGCCGCGCATCCCAATTTTAATTGACAGTCTCGGTTCAAAAATCACAGACAGTTATTTGGATGATTCAGAAATTAAATATATTGAAGAACATCTTGAGAGTATTTTGAGGGGAAATCAGGTGTGTACAGCTGCACACACTACAATGGATGACCTGAAATGACAGCAGCTTGGATACATGAGCCACTAAGTACCTCATAAAGCACCTTCACGCCTCTCCTTCTCTCCCTTTCCTTCTTTCTCTGTCTCACTTTCTACCCCCCCCTCCATCTGTCTCTTTCTATAGCACTGTCTTACTCTCTATCTCCCCCCTCTTCTTTTTTTTTTTTTCTTCACAGACAGATGATACGCTGTCCTCCTTCCAACACCCTCACAGTAGCATATTTCTCTCCCTGGAGCAAGTAACTCTGTCTCCTGCCTGTGTCCACACTCCTGTCCCCCCCCCCAACCCCAACAACGCAACCCAGGACAAGCATGGCCTGCAGCTTCGATGGCCCTCCGTGGAACAAAAACACACGCTGCCTCTCAAAAGCCTCCTTTATCCACAGCGAACAAAAAGACGGCTTCACCTCCACACTGTTCCCACCATTAGGCCCTGGCCTGGGCCCTTTTTCCTTGTCCTCCTCCTCTCTCCCTCCTGCCCGCATCCCCACTGGGTCCTTTCAGCATGGGGTGGTGGGGGTGTGAGGTACGCCCTTTATGTTCACATGTGTCCATGCTGGTTTACTCTGTCAGACTTGCCCCCCTCACAATAGACGTGCAAAGAGATTGACCAGCAGCTTTTGACGCGGCCACCCCCATTCAGATATGAATGAGCACGGGTGGAAAAACACACCTGCACCTTTATGTGTGTGGGTTCACAGTTAATGCTGGAGGGGGTATGTCTGCTCTGGGTGACTTGGGGGTTTGGATTTAAGCCTGAAATCGACTCTGAATCAGGCTGAAATGGGACAAATCTGTCTGAACTGGGCTGAACTTGACCAGGTAGACTCGGCTAGACTTGTGGAAAGCATTTTTTTCCACCCCTACGTGTCATAATATTTTGATATCATGAGCAAATTACATGTTCTCTTGTTCAACATATGGGAGCACCACTCAATCAACGATATCTAACCATGCAGTGGCAAATTTGCATTGCGTGAATACAAAGTGGGTCATTTGGAAGCGTTGTTGGCATGTAGACCCTGTCATAAAACCAAATGCGTTTACATATTCAGTAAATGCCCCTGTTCAATGTAATGTTCACCCTTATATTCATTTCTCCTTTCAAAAAAAAAAAAAAAAAAAAAAACCAAACGAGATGCCCGGGCCATTTGACTCTGACTGGGTCCATGAAGAAATCATTATCCCCATGACCCGGAGCTATTAATTTCATCTCTCACTCCTCCCTCTGTCTCTCATTTCTCTCATTCTCTAGACAAATTCATTTACATGAAAGACCTCTCACACTGGCACGGGCCTGCAGGTAAATGACAATCTAACCAACGATTTCATGCAATATTACCATTTCTCAGCTGTGCACGCAGTCCACGGGCTGTGGTAAGTGTATCATTAATAAATCTGCCCCTTTCCCATGACTGAAGGGATCAACATGTTTTAATTATCCTGCCGTGATTTGAACTCGATCAGCGTAGCGTTCAGTTACACAAACATTCCAGCAGCAAGCGAGATAAACACTCTGCCTCCGCACTCTGCATACAGAAAACGGTGCAGGGACAAGGTAAGACACGGTCAGAGTCTTTTTTTTCTCCCCCTGTTTGTCTTTCTGTCTGTCTGTCTGTCTGTCTGTCTGGGTATTACATTAGTAGAGCCGTATGGTTTGTTCAGTGCAGCAAGAAGACAGACAGTGTATCCTGACAAGTCTGGACCTGGTTGTGTCTGATCAGACACAGCAGTGCAGACATAAAAAGACCAAGGGGGGGAAAATTTATGAATCTCAATATGGTTGAAATATTTCAACAACAATAAGAGCACAGATGAATGCTTCGTTTTTGTTGAATTAACGCTGGATCCCTGCAGTGGTGTCAGAGGACCCTGGATGAATCTGCAGGGTCAAGACAGATAAAGATACAGATATACAGATGCTCAACATTCTCAAATATAACACGATTGTTTTTTAATACTTAAGTGTTCAAAGTTGTTGTTTTGTTTGGTGCTGCCTCCACCTTCGTGCGTAGTTCACAGTGGGAGAGCAGCATAAATACTTGGACTGAGACCTCAGCATTTCACAGGAACAGGCTCGGGCAGTAAGTCAGACAGCCAGTGCCTGCGTGTGTGTCTTCCCATCTCCTCATCAAGAAAAACTGCAGCCTTTTTTTTTTTTTTTTTTGCTGCTGCTTTGGTGTTTAAGTCCCGTAGGGCAATGGGCAGCTTATGTAGTTCACACAAACACACACAAAGCAGACCTGTAGACACACACACACACACACACACTCACACACACACACACACACACACACACACACACACACAACAACACTTACACTGGAAATACACTCAAGAAGAAACCTGTTATCAAAAGCTAGTCCCACTGGCTGGCTGCCAAAAGAAACGTGCTGAGGCGAACACTAATCCACTTTAAATTACAACGGTACTGAAAGCCTGTGACCACAGCCAAATATTGATATGGGGTCATTAGTTAGTTATGGCGGGGGACTCTTGCTGAGTGATCGGAGGGGAGGAGCCGGGGCAGAGGTGGGCGAGCAGGAGCTGTCAGAAGTGGTCAGAGAGGAGCAGGTCAGTACGGGGGGGATTATGGTATTAGCAGGCGGAGGGCAAAACTACACGCCAAAGTTAGTCGAGATAGAGCTGTAGCAGTAATGCAAGTAGTCATGTGACCACATATTCCTCTTTCCCCTCTTCATTCCCTGCTTTTAAACCCAGCCACCTTCTCTCTCTCTCTTGTGGGAAAGAAACTGTGTGTGTATGTCTGTGTGTGTGTGTGTGTGTGTGTGTGTGTGTGTGTGTGAATGAGAGACAACATTTGAGTGTGTTTTCAGTGAATACCGACCCATGTGCTTGCTCGGCTCAAAAGCATCACCACCCCCCCTAGTGGCACATCAGGATTTAGTCTTTTATTACTCTGCTCTTTCCAAAATCTATTACAAGTCATTAAAATAAAATATATCTAAGAACATGAAACTCTGCTTGTCTTCAGAACACTTCCACTCCAATTAAAGCCAATTACAATTATGTTTTATTAAATTCTGTGTGATTGAAACATCTTTTTTCTTTCATTTTTACCTGGTTTTATTTGTTAAATTGATATGGAAGGCACTTGGATTTCCTCTTAAATTGTAATTAGTATAGAGACGGATAGAAAATCTAGAGGAATCTAATCATTCAATTAGGACCATAGTGTTTCAGGCTAAGTGAAACTACATCAATGCCTTGACACAGATGATACCATTAATTTCCTTTGGGTTAGTAATTTGATAAGGCATCAAATTGGAGAGATTGCATTGCAAAGGGCATCATCACAGCCAAGCCAATTTAGACACTGCGTGGGGCAAGTGCTGCAGAAGAAGATTAGAGAATGAATGATAAAAAAAAGGATGGGTTGTGTTTATTTCTAATCATTTTCTTGACAAAATTAAGTCTTAAATCTTTTTTTCTTTTCTTTTCTTTTTTGTTTTAGCTTCAAATCTGCTTTGTGTAGGATGATATTTTGTCATTATCTATGTCTTCAAAGCAAGCAGAGGTCAGGAATGTTTGCGCAATTTGTCCTTGACAGACACTGTAATATCAAGAGCTTTTATTGTCCAATACCTTTTCACAACATGCTTACACATAAACAAGGAAACGGCTTCAGCTCTGAATGGCGCAAATAAGAGAAAGAGGGAGAAAAAAGCCTGGTAACAGACCACCAGTAAAGTAGAGACCACCTATAAATGCTTTCCATCGGTGGGTTCACAGAAGCACTTCAGCTGTAATACTTTAATTGCTCAGGGACTCAAAGTCTAATAAGGTTTCTAAATCGAGCTGCTTTATTTGTTTTCCTTTGACTCGCGGCTAGAGCAAAAATGCAGCCACTCTAATTGCAGTGCCGTCATTAAGAGCTGTGGGTATTAAAAGTTTCTTCCTCCAAAAAACGAGCATGTTGCAATGTTTTCTCTCTCTCTCTCTCCTCTCTCTCTCTCTCTCTCCAGAACTGAATTATGGGGCCCTTTCCGTCAAGGCCAGGTTCATGCAGGAAGTAATTGAGTTTAATAGAAGAAATAAAAAAATACTCTCAGCCTGAACAAATGTTGAAATACAGAAGGATAGAGTTCATTTACTGTTTTTACTAGTTGTGTGTGATGTTGTTTCATGACAATTATCTGGTCGCTATTAAACCAACCTCAGAACTGTGCTGCTAATAGAGGGTGAGTGTTTGCTCGTGACAGAGAAGGAGTCTTTAATTCTGTTGTTCATTTATTTATTGCTAACCGGCTGTATTAGTTAAATTGTCACGTAGAAGCAGTCAGATTTCCTTACCTAAAAACAAGACACCTTTCTCCAAAACTGAAGAAACAGGCTGCCTTAAAAACACAACATCGTCTCCAGGCTATTAACTGTCTCCAGTGATACGGAAATTAGAGATACGTGCATTCATTTGTGCAAATCTCACACGATCTTGGGGACAGATCTGTAAAAATATGTATTCTCAGATCTGTATTTTTATTCATATTTTAATCAAACTCACATCCTTCCTCTTTGAGCTGCTTACTTTTAATTGAGTTTGTATTACAGTAATTATCAAGTGAGAAGGAACTGAAGTATCTGTCAGTTCGACGTGTCACAGGTACACTCTCACATTGACATGGGAAGGGTAGAGGGGGGTCTCCTGCGTTCCCTGATGAGGCGCACAATCGCAATCACAACTAAATTAACACTTTCTATATATACAAATGTGCATGCACAGACGCACACACACGCGCACGCACAAACAGGGAGGCGCAGGGTGAGGAGTGAAAAGGCTGTTTTCCAACCCTTTTTATTGATCCTGTGACTTTGACAGCTACACCTGTTGTAGGACCTGTGAAATTAGACAGGAAAGAAGAATGCTCCTAAGACTTGAGCTGGTTGACGCCAATTAGTTAACTGTTTTGTCATCCTCTATTACTTCCATGCACCAAAGTTTAAGTGGAGAGAAAAGGAACAAAAGTTTAATATGAGTGAAGAGGAAGAGGGGGGTGGGGGGGTGGGGGTCTTTCTTTGCATTAGTTTCTCTTCACGCCAAGGTCAAAAAAGAAGTTTGAATGTTAAATGTGGATTTAAATAGTGTCAGCTGATATGTTTCATTATCAATGAATACATATATGTAAAACACCATATTTAATCTGGAAGATCATTCTCAATAAGTGCTGTCACAACTCTGTTTTTTCATGCTTGACATTTGCTCAAACATTTTCTGCGTTGCCTACAGTGCAGCTCTGTCTGGCTGCTATTTCATTACTAAATTTCCTACATGGCTTCACAGTTAAGCCAACCTTCCTTTATGCTACACCTGATCTACTTTTACTGCAGCCAGTCACAAAAAAAAAAAAAAAAAAACCCCACCTGAAGTTATTTCTAATACTTCGTCCTTCCACACCCCACCACATGCCTTTCTTCTTTTTTTCCCTCTCTCTCTCACTCCCTCTCGCTCTCTCTCTCTGTCTGTCTGTTCCTCTTCTGTTCCTACCTCCTTCTCTCTTTCTGTCTAAACTTGCTTTCCTTGATGAGTCCTAGCAGGGAATCACAGGCTCGGAAAAAAGGTAGGGGCCTGACAGAGATTGATGTCTGAGCGCTCCCCCTGATTCGCTGATTAAACCCATCAATCAATATGCAGAGGAGGTGTCCAATGCAAATGGATCCAATCAGGCGGAACGGAGTGGTATTGTCTGTGTGTTGTGGCGAGTGGTAAAGTTAGAGGTGGAGGACGGGCACTTCAGCCCGCTTTGTCTCACTAGGACAGGGACTAAAAATGGATGCAGGCTCAAAAGGAGAAACAGGACAACAGTTTGAGATGGTAAAGATTGAGGCTGGCTGTTAATTGTATTCCACCGGAGAAAACAATGACGCTGTGATTGTGGCAGACGTTCATTCAAAAGAATTACACTGTGCATGATCACTGGATCTCTCCTGTTTCCCCTCGTACCACAAACACACGCATACTCCCTCTCCTCTTGTGTAAACAGGAGAAAAATGGGCTCATCTGACTACAGCTGCTAATTTCACATCACACAAACACACACACGCTAACTCACTGTGTGTCTCTCTGATGCACACAAACCCGTGCACAGGATCGCGTGCATAAATCATCCGGGGCGGCATTCTCCTTGCGCTGCCCCCATCAGCTCATACGCACTATCACATTTTCCATGTCTCCATCTTCATCCAATCTTACTGTAATGGTACAGCAGGGACTGTGGCTGGATCTCCCCTCTGGGCCCGGCTGCTCCCTGAAGTATCTGCCTTGCTCTCACTTCAACCCTCATTTGAATACAAGTAGCATCCTTGGTCATTATAGTGGGAATGTGTGTCCTGCTCGCTTGTCATTGAGATTGGTGTGTGTCTGTGTGTGTGTGTGTGTGTCTGTGTGTGTGTGTGTGTGTGTGCGACAGAGAGTCTAGATGGTCGTGAAAGTGACACAGCCGGGATGGATACCGTTGTACCCAGGGGTCACGTTGGCCTCTGAGAGCTGCTCGGCATGCAGTCGTTTCGACTTGTCGAAAAACATAGCGGCTGTCGCAATCACCCTAACCAGCTTTTATTTCTGTCCAGTTCAAGTTCATTATTCATGATTGTTCCATCAGTGTTCTATCTCTATCATTCAGCAGTCTCACCCTCCTCATTCAAACCCCACAGAAAGAGAAGGCTGGTCATTTGTTTCAGTAAATGACACAGATGCCTCTCACTCTCCTCATAGACTTATTCCTCCCCTTTTTTGGGTAAAGGGTGGGGGTGAGGCGGTAGCGCATGTGAGGGAATGATACCATGACACGTTCTTCCCTCCCTTTTCCTCCTCCTTCATCTCCTCCTTCTCCCCCCCTGCCTCCCCCCCCATCCCGTCCACCTCTCTATCCACACCCCTTCCTCCTCCTCCTCCTCCCCAGTAGGAGACAACGAGCCCCCAAAATGGCTGCCTTGGTGCCAGGGGGACCACAGGCTGCTCTCCCATCTCCCATAATCACCGGGGCGATGCTCGGATGCCTCCCCCATTTGCATAATGCCATCCTGACACTTTCACTTCCGCCATCCATCACCGGCGGCGTGAGTCCCGCGGCCTGCTCCGTCGCTCCGTCTCCCCCTGATTGCGTCCTGTGTTTATCTGCCCAAGCACAAAAGATTGATTCCCCGCTGTCTCTCGGCCTTATGTTCAGCAGATAGGGATTTTCGCCGAATGATGAAGCACCCAGTCAGCTAATGATAAACAGAAAACACATATTCAAAAGGACGGTCTCCCCCCTCTCTCCGGCTTTAGTGTGGCTGCCGCTCGCCTCGCCTTCTCCTCTGCCATGTGTGGGGAAGGGAGGGATGTCAGGTTAAGGAAGTGAACACACTCTGCAGGGAGTTCAATTTGAAACGCAATTGTTTTCCTGTCAGTCCTTTTACATTTTTTCTGTTGATTTGCTCCAGGGGTAAGGGAAAATGAAGGACCGGGAGGAAAGGGAGATAGCAATTAAAATAAAACTGTCGTCTTGATGGCTGCTCTTGTTCTTCTACACACCACAGTGCAGGCGGATCTGACAGACCGTGCTTTAAGAACATATCCTGGCTGAAAGATAAAAGCATACATGAATGCAGCCCAGTAGCTTTTAAGAGGATGGAATTGGTACAAGAGGGTTCCTATACTGCTGCTCAAATAGGTACAAACCAAACCCAATAATGTGCATTATTCATTTAATTACTAAGCATCTAACATGATGTTGCATTTAACCTCTGTTTCAGCTCTAACATCAAATGAATGCATGTTGCAACAGAAGCATGACATTATTACATCCATTAAATCAACAAATGACATGTTTTGACATCATGCTTCACTTTAATGAAGTGGGCTGGGATCACATATCTTTAAATGTACTTGTGTGCGCAGTTTACAACGCGATAAGTATTCCTCCCTATGCAGGCAATGCTACTGTATGCTGGTGCAGAATGCCAATGCAAAGCATTTCAGCAAGTGCACTAAGTCTGCAAAGTTTCACTCCACGATAACAAAATACTATTAGCTGCTGTCACGTACAGGAGAAGAGAGATTATTTTATTTATTGAAATGAGATTGAAATGATAAATCTCTCTCCCCATGATAAAACACTGGGACTCATAAGCCTAGTGTGGGGGATAGGGATTAGAAAAAGATGGAGGCGAGAGGGAGAGAGAGAGAGAGAGAGAGAGAGAGAGAGAGAGAGAGAGAGGGAGAGAGAAGGAAAGAGAGGGAGGAGTGAGAGGGGAAGAAATTCATAATGCATAATAAAACAAAAGGTGTCGTGGGAAACATCACTGATATTAAAATCAGAGGCAGACAGATCTATATGAAAAATGCAGATTTGAAAATGTAAATAACCATGGCCCTAGGGGGGAGGGGGAGTGATTCAAAGATAGGATGACAACATGAAGAGAAAGGCATTTATATGGGGGCTTTGATGTTTCTCACATCCAAATTTATGCTACTGACGACCAAAATAATGCCACTGAAGGGGATTTTACACAGTGCACTGCTGGCCCTGTTTCATACCATGATGATATAAAACACATTATGCTTCACATTATCTCAGTGTGAGAATGCCTGGTAATGAGATGATTCACATTCAAGAGGGATACTTAAGATTGCATTTTAACATTTCCAAACAACAACATGTTATCTTCACATTAAAGCCCTGTTCCGAAACAAAGGCGTTTGATCCGTGCTCCAGTGTGTGTCACTTCAATGGGGGACCCGCACAGTGTGCCTAACCTTAGCCTTTGAGGATGACCCTCTCACTTTAATCCAAATGCATCCCAGATTGCTTTGATTTTCTGACGGGGTTGAGCTGTCAATCAAAATCAGGAGGAGAATGGACCCCCGTGTTAAGGATGAAATATCCCTTTAATAAAGCAGACTGTCCTCGTCACTCAAAGGGCAGGTGAAGATCTGTCGGAAACGCGCTCGCGTTTCTGCCGCCGTGCCAAAGTGACAGTGCAGTTAAGTGAAATATGATGGTTGCTATAGTGTTAGACTTATCGTTTCTGATTGTATAATTTTGTTGCGCATCCTGTTCGGATCCAGTTGCTGCCACAAATTTAGATCCTCTGCAGTGCTTCTCTCTCTCCCATGACATTGTTGCATTTGACAGAAGGTTTGTGGGAGTGTGAGAAAACTATACTAGGACACCGTGTTGACTATTGCACATCTTTTATGTGCAGGGACCCCCACCCACCACACACACACACACACACGCACACGCACACACACACACGTTTCCTCACAGGAAAAGGAGTGGGAGTCGCGCTGGCTATTTCCCCATGTAAATCCACCACACAACTTTAGCCTTGTCGCGGTGCTTTACAATGCTCGGCTACTGAACATTGCCATTAGGGAGCTCCTCTCACAGCCATTATTTTGAATATATTATTGTTCTGGCAGCGCTATCGCATGCGGCTCATCACCATTTCTCTCTTTTTTCTTTGTTTTGAATAGATAAAAGCTTCATGAGAAGAGAGCATCAAGTCACTTGAAGTACTGACGCTACTGAATAGCCGGATTCATTTGCTCTTGAGGTTTAGCATATGTTCTCCAGCCCCAGTCCACATCTTGCTCGGTTTTGAAAACAAGATCTCTCTTATCAAAATACATTTGCTCAAAGTATTAAGGTATTTCGACTCACTTCACATTTTCGGTACACGATGCTGCAAAAAAATATCACAAGTCGGATCTTATTTTTTTTAGGTTTGCTTTTCTCATATCCCACCCTTTATAAAAAAAGCTTTATCAGTTATTAATAAACCTTTTACAAACTTTATAGCTGCCTTATAATTCATTAATAAGAACAACTTTTGACACCTTGGAATGTAAGATCAGTTACCTGCAGAGGATCTTTTCATCAACAATTTATTAAACATTCATTAATGCATTACTAACATGTGTAACTGCACAACACTGGCCAACCCATAAAATGTCCTTGTCTTATATAAACCATAAGTGAATGATTTCATTAACCATTGATAAGGCCATGAGTTATAATGTATAAAGGCTTTATAAAGGGATTAGATAGTGGTGTGATGTGGAAGAGGAAATGAAAGCGAACATTCGGGTTTGCTCACTTTCAGTTATACCTCCAAATAAAGCGGTTTCGATAATCTGGATCAACTTTGTTTACAGCTTGCCTGATTGTCTAACCACTTGTGTTTCTTTCCACATTGGACCTCATTTTAGCAATGCCGTCATGTTCCCTGATCTCGGCAATTACTGTGGCGAGTGCAAGTTATCATAGAAACAATAGCCAAAGCTAAAAAAGAATAAGACCCAAGTTGTAATAAACTGGTATTATCCTTTAAATGAGAGTCCAAATAAGAAACACAGGAAGTACTAAAGTGATTAAGAGTGGAGCTGTCTGCCAAGTTAGCTAACGTGGACGTCTTAGCACTTCCACGTGGAGCTCTGCTGAGGTCAGTCTTCCTGAGTCCTTTAAGAGCACACAGGGCCGTCACCCCCGCCCCGTTCCACAGCTGCTTTTAGTCAGGGCCTGAGGTCCCTCCATCCTCTCCCTCCCCTTCCCCATCCCCTTCCATCCCTTCATCCCTCCTGCCCCTCAGCTTTCTGTTCTCTTGCCAGGACTGTAATCAAGCCTTCAGCTTGTGGCCAGGGCCTACCCCCATCCCAGCCCGAAAAAGCCACCAACAGACTAAACTATGAGAGAAATGAAGGGCAGAGACAGAAGGAGGCGAGCAGGGTGTGAGAGATAGTCATTAAAACTGTGCCCTGTGTGCTGAGAGAACGCAAGCATAATGTTTTAAATACAGGGATCGTTGCAGTTTGTTTGGGAAAACATTATTGTCGAAAGTTCTGGCACCGTCAAAGATGGCAGTGCAGGAACAGTACACAAGTAATCAAAAACATGTGCACCTCAGATTCCACTCATAGCATTGTCTGATTAAGGCCTTTGTCAGGACATTTGTTGGTGGCAAAGGGGTGAGAGCTGCGGTTATGAATATTGTGTACACAGTCAACATCCTTCAGAGGAATTAGCCTCTCTCATTCTCTCTCTCTCTCTCTGTCTGTCAAGGGGGGCTGCTTTTGAGATACATTCTCGGAGGGGCAACAGTACCTGCTTTTGTGTGCTTTCTCCCTTTTCCAGTTTCATCTTCCATGGCCAGAGGGGATGGTGTATCCACCATGGTCATGTCCAAACAAACCCCAGTCGTATTCCTCGCTGCTGCTCCTGAACGCGACGCCCTCTCAGATGACACAACTGCAACAGCAGCCCATTATTCTGGACAGCCTTTTGGTTTGCTCAAGGATGTGCTGTTGTCAGTGCTGCCTTTCAAGGCTGGGTCCATGTACAATCTGTCAAGGCCACTGAAAAACAATGCAGAGGATCATTACACAGATATGCAGGGCCATAATCCACTTTTTTTTTCTTTTTTTTTTTTGCATACAGACTATTGAGCACCGCAGAGCCACATGGGTTATATGGTGATGATAATACAGTTGAATTTGATCGAAAAGAAAGTTCATTTCCCATAAAAAAAGATTAGTGGGAAAGTAAATGCCAATATGGGCAAAAAAAATTTCAAATAAAGTTCGGTCCCTACTTCAGAAGATCCCTCTTCAATATTTTTAGCATCTAAATATTTGTTTGCCTTCTTAAACCGAATTTAAATAAAATAGGTTCACTTTATTTTCTAAAGACATTTGTAAAGGAAAATCCATGGCAGGAAATCCGCCCAAATCCTTGGAAAATCCAATAATATTTGCATAGAGCTTAAAACATGCAAAGTCCCTGCGTACGAATTAAGCTGGAAAGGAAAGCCCTGCTGGTTATGCATTAAAATGGATTGGAAGCGGGGTTTGACTCCTACAGGTAAAAGCCCCGGAGTGATGACTGATTCTGCACTTTGAGGAGACAAAAACCAGAGATGTCCCTTCACTGCTGTCCAACTCCTCACTGTGCTGCCGGATAATCTGTTTGGCAATGCTGCACGCTGCTCTGTGACCCTCTCCAGCTTTCACACCTACCTCGCGAATAGAAAAAGAAGTGCACAAAGAAATCCCTCTACTGTACCGTACCACAAGGCCATTGATGTACAGTGCAGATGTAATGCATAGATTCCATTGTGACAGGAACGAGAGGAAAGACAAACCTGGGGACAATAGCCCATAAGAACTTAAAGTTGAAGACTGAAACGTTGAAGGGTTTTTCTTTAGCTGAAGTTCTTCCAAGGCCAGCGCTGATTACAGGACAAGGCCTGACACAGTATGCCTGTGTGCTGTCAACTCGGAGAAAACAAACATGGAATTTATAGCACATTAAGAATTCAACAGGCAATCTATTCAAGCAATTAATGGCGTATGAAAATAAGCTCTGTTGGCGTTGAGAGCACTCCAACACGAATGTAGGCCACGACTGTTGTGTGCTTTTGTTTTCCGCTGATTCGCCCTTGAGGATCACAGTTCCAGAGCTCACACACTTCACAAAGCTTCCCTGCAAGTTGTTGTGCCCCCCTTTGCTATTCTTGTGTTAAAACATACAGCATATCTACAATTACAGTTCCTCCTCTGTTTGCCCACAAAGCACAGTCAAGGTGATTCTGATTATACTAAACAATGTTTGACAGTGACAAGATATTCAGGACATGCTGTCTTTTGTCATTTCAGAGCTGAAAAATTACACTACTTTGAGTGAGCTGTCATCTGACATTCCAAACGAGCCCGTGGGGGAAACGTAAATACACCATCCAGATATTCTTGCAGGAAAAACAAGCAATGTAAAACACTGGACATCCAGTTCTACTTAATTTTCCTGTTAGCTTTAGTATGTTTATCATTCTTATCTAATTACTGGTTTGGCAGAAATACTGATCCTGTTGCTGGCTGATGAGCTGGAACCACAAAAATCCACACACACACACACACACACACACACACACACACACACACACACACACACACACACACACACACACACACACACACACACACACACACACACACACACACACACACACACTCACACACACACACACACACACACACACAGAAACGCACATGGAAAAGCACAAACAAGCTTCAGGCCTGTGGGCATGCAGGTACTGTAAGAGTGACCTCTGACCTCGCCGTGTTATCTTTGCACTGTACTAGTGTCACTCACACCACATTGCTGCCATATTTGTAAGGTCAGGCGTTAAGTGCCTGTGGAGCTACTTTCCCTGTCCCTTTTGCATCTTCTACTATACAAACAGGACTTTCAGAAAAGAGAAAACAGCTTTCTGTATACACAATGCAACAGTTCAAGAGGCTCACATTTATTTCTAGAGTAAGTACATTACTGTCTGTGGTGAAAACTCACTTATGAAATTCTTCCAAAGCCCACTGGATAAACTGAAGCATTCACCAAGGTCAAACTTAGAAAAGTTTTTTTTTTTTTTTCCTTCGCTTTCACCTAACAACAAGACTGAAGCTACCTGGGCTACTACAGAACAAATGATTTAACAAATCTGTCCTTTTTTACAAGCCACGAAGAAGCTCAGGCCAGTAAATAGAGGAAAGCTGTACAGTAAACTGAGTTCTGACACTGTGCCCTGACCCATGAGAGGGATTATGGTGAGGCTTTGACAGCTCAGGAGTTCCACAACAACCACTTAGGACAGGAATCTGGCCTAAGGTCCTGAGGGAAAATGTGTGTGTTTTGGATCCCTTTTTTTTGCCTCAGGTGTTTCTCATGAGGGTCCGGGTAAAAAAGAAAACATCCATGAGTGACATTGATTTTGAAGGCGTCGTTACGTGTGCACCTCCTTAAATACACCTTACCAGGTGATTTCCAGGAGAAGGTTAATGTTGTACACACAGATTGCAGGCTGCGTCCTCTTATACATCTGCAGAGCATACTGTATGCAAAGTGTGGAGACAATGAACGTACAGCTTCAATCACCTCATTGTATGGGTGGCCCATTAAAGACAGCGTGTACTCACATACACGATGACAATTCCAGCAATTTACACATGATAATCCCAAAGATTCACACATGAATGACATGAAGCGATCGTTTCGGCTCTTCACACATGCACAACATTAGTTTCACATGTTGTAACCTCATGAAACGATTCTCAAGGAGAGCCTGGTACAGATTAACACAGTATACATTATAGACCACTGATGCCTCCCTGACATGTGACCAAAATTAATCAGATTTAGATTCAAGTGATCAAACTGTAATTAATCATGTGAAGAGGGAAATGATCCTTGACGCGGCTCCAGCTGCGAGATGCCTCTGTTTGGTCCCGCGTGCCCCTCTTACAGGGGGTCCACCGGGGCTACATTAAGAGGCTTTGTGCCAATGTCACCTAAATTACAGTCACTTAACACAACAGATGTACTGAATGTCGAGCAAATGATGTGCTCGGGCTGGGGCGGCACATTCACATGCATGGAATAAATTTTACCCGATGTATCAAATGTGTTTTTGTTGCATCCTCTCCCCCTCTCTGTGAATTTGCATTTCGCTATATGCATTGCATGCTCCACTAACCCACACTGTCTTGTATCTCAATCTCCAAACAACTCCATCGATGGCTCTTTTATTTGCCGGCCTTTACGGTCTCCAATGCGGTTTCTGCATAGGTAAATTAAGCGTATTTATTTCAGTGCATCAGTTTGAGGAGATTTTCTCTGCTCTTATAGACTCAGCAGTGGATATGCCAGACAAGCTTAGTTCTGAAGATTATTTTTCTCTTTGTGTGTCAGTCTCCCCAGCAGAGGCACAGGCAGATACAGGTATTCAGATGGGAGCCAACACGGACCGGGCCATTGTGCTTTCCTGCACGCAGGAACAGAACGTTCTGGCATTGCAGGTATAGAGGGGGGACAATAACCCAGGGTTGCAGGCACAAATTGCATTCATCAAGTTTATCAATAGCAAGGTGGGATTTAAGCCAACAAGCTCAACCTACCAACACCTCCTCCCCCTCTTCCATAAGTCTGGCTTTCAATGCGCAAGTTAATTCTGCAAACACTGAGAGGAATGATCTGCTCACAATTATGCCTCCTTGCATGGATATTTTATGAAACCGACACAGCTACTGCCACCACTCTGGCAACAATCCCTAAACATCAGTAAAGATCTCATTTCTGTGCATAAATACTGAAAGTAATGCACTGATACTATAGCCCCTCCTTTCATATCATAGAGAGAGGGAGAGAGACATTATAGGCCGTTTAAAAGATGACACCCTTCAACAGTCTGTAATTGTACTTTACTGGGAAAAAGAATAAAGTAAGAGGCGATATATTCTGAAAAATCATAAGCCATTATGCTCCAGAACGGGTTTGTGGGGTGGGGCGTATATCCACATAAAGCACTACCGAGAACCTCCAGCAAATTACCCCGCAGGCCTGTGAGGAGGGGGAAATATCACTAATTGCCCTCCATTCTGTCAGGTCAATTGACTCTAATTGGAAAAATAATAAAAAGCATACTACCCCGGGAGCAGCAAGCTCTGAAAACGACAGGGTCCTTTTTGGAAAGAGAGCAAAGAGGAAGGGGGGGGAGAGAGCTGAAATTCCTCAGTGCAAATATGCCATCTGAAATCTATCTTTGCCACTGCCATTCCTCCCTCAAAAACAATTACAGCGTGCCTTCCTCCTGCCACTCGGTGGCTATAATTACAGGAAAAAGGGCATGGGTTACATACCAAGTGAATATAATAAAATGACATCTGATTAGGCATTAATGTGCATAATCCGGCTGTTTTTACACCTTAATGTGTGATCTCTGATAGCAGTGGGAGAAAGAGTGTCTGCGGACTGTGTGTGTGTCTGTGAAGGGGGGGGTTGGGGGTGTCCTCTGGTCAGCTGCTGTTGAATTATCTCCCCGAGGAGCTCGGTAATTTGGAGTCAAATGAGCGTAGTGGTGAGGCCGGGCCACCTACAATAGTTAGAATATACAGTAGGAGAACAAGGAGGTATTGAATATGAGCTATGCCCCAGGTGTTGGCAGACAAGAGGGAATAGAGCTAATCTACTATCTACATTACTAAATTATTGGAGATGAATGGCTCTGCTAATATAATCTCCTACCCTGGGGGGATGATCCTAAGATTAAGGGTCTGACTCAGTATTCATTGCAGTATTCAGCCCCGTGAGTCGCTCAAAAGTTGTAATTTTGTTTAAACCCAGTGCTTACCACAAACCAGACGAAAGTCCAACTCCATCTTGCCCATCCTTGCCAGTGTATTAAATATCCTTTTCATCTCTTCCAAAACTGAGTAATTGATAAGTTTGATTACAGTGGTCAATTACATATCAGTTTTCCTCAGAACTTAAGGAATTTTCCATGATGCATTTGGCAGCTTTTCTGTATTTGTCCAAAGGTATTACCAGAAATCATATTCTAGATAAATGACTTGAGTTACTGAGGAGTTCCATGTGTGCTGTGTTTGATCTCAGTAAGTCATCAGAGGTCAGATTTCTCGCTTTTGTGGATCAGGAGCTGACCTGACCTGAACCGAAGCTGGGTCTCGTTGTTGTTAATTGAGTTATTAATCACAGCCAAGAATGAGATCCATCAAGAATTCTCTGACAAACAGCGTTTTTCATATTCATTCCAAATTCAGTGCGATCGCAGGTCTTGCAATGCTTGTGATTAATTCATTGGCATGTAAGGCTTCCGGATGACAAAGACATTCTCCTGTGAGACCCACTGGCACATCCCCCGCCAGCGACGTCTTGCCCCTAGAGACAAACTTAGGATAAAACAATGACAGGGAGCCCAGCAGCACACAAACCAGTGCCAAACAGTACACCCACCTGCTTATATGATCAATGAAACCTCACCGTATACTATCTCGACATACCACGCCAGCCACTGATGAAAGGCCTCATCGTTAGTGACCGTCTTTGATCGGCTCATCGCCTGTTTTGAAATGTAAATTGACGGGAAAAGGAAAGGGCTCCGTGAAGGAGTGGCATGCAGAGGAGAAAAGGGGACCCCACCCTCTGGGGAGATTAACGCCACCCCAGTCAGACATGTGTCAAGTGGGGCTTGATGAGTCCTGGGAAAATGAAAAAAAAAAAAAAAAAAAAGGTATGTAAAAAGGAGACAGAGGAAAGAAAGCCCTTTCTCTTCCCTTCTTGCATCGTTCTGCACATCCCTGCCTCTCAGATCATCATCTCCCGCCCTTATTCTGTCAACGCCCTTCTTGATGGTTACTGTCAGAGGTGCGCATCTCTTTTGTAGTGTGGTGTTTTGCTGCTGCCACAGTGGAGATGCTTCCTTCCTCTGCATATGCACAAGTAGGCAGGGGTGGGGTGGAGGGTGAGGAGTGGATGTTGGGTGGGTGGTGAGGGGTGGCAAGGCACGGATGCCTGTGGTATCTGCTGATCCTGACACACCTTTGGGAATCAGAAACCAAAGGACAGGGAGCATGATATCGGAGTAGAGGGATTTGGGTGGCGGTGGGGGGTGTTGCAAGGGCAAGGCACATGTCTGTGACATTGTGGATGACAGCTAACCAATGTGCTGAGAAAAACCTTAAAGGAAAAAGGGAAAAGATACAGAGAGGATTGGCTGCCTAAAGGCCTAATCCTAATCTATATTTGGTCAGTAAGGGTGAAGGAAAGACGAGACGTGGAAGGATTGGATTGTACGTTCTGTGCACGCCCATCCCATCGGTCATCGACACGTGTGAAAAGGAATGTCTCTCTTGTCACAGAAGGGCGGAGGTGTCACCTTCTCGTTTCACTCCTGCGTCTGTCTGCCTGTGCCTGAAAAGACCATTGCATCATTTGAAGTGACGATGAAATAGAATAGCTAAATAATGTCCCAGCAGGAGGCCGTTTGCAGAGATGATACAATGCGCAGGGCCTGCAAACTAATGGCCAGCTGTCTTATAATGAGCCCCGGCGATCCAGGCCCACTGATTACCTCATCGCCCCATCGCCGTCCCCAGTGTGGGACATTATGGGCACTAAGGGGGGAAGGCAGAAGGGGAGTAGGAGTGCAGAGGTGGAAGATGAGGGTGGGACTGTCCCTCTCTCTCTCACAGCTCACACCCCCCGAGCTCTCCATCACCACTAGTGAGCACCAAAACCCTCTCAGTTAACGAACCGAGAGCCGTCTAATTAGAGCTCAAAAATTCATGAGGGTCCTCATTAATATTGAATATCTGTTGTGGGCCACGACTTCAAAATAAGCACTTGCATATGCAGATGGAAGGTGAGAGAGAAGGAGGGTGGGAAGGAGGGATAGGGGGAAGGAGTGCATTGTGTGCCGCCAAAGTAAAGGTAGTGAGGTAAAGGTGGAGGGAAGGAGGTAGAGAGGATCTAAGGGGGTAGGGAATGGGAAGTACATGAAAAGAAGGGCGACGGATTGGGAGACAGACGAGGAGAGGAGATGGAAGGAGAGCAAAGAAGAGGAAAGGGGAGGAGAGGGAAAGGGATGAGAAAAAGTGAGGGACCCCAGAGAGCTGTACCTGTGGAGAAGAGTTGTAATGTTGGAGGATTCTCCTGGGAGAATATGCATGGTCTTTAATGAGGAGGGTGGAGCGCAATGGCGTAGAATAACAAAAAAAAAAAAAAAAAGAAAAAAAAAGGAAAGAAAAAAAACATTCTGCTCTTAATCCCTCGCTGAGAGGAAAAAACTCTTTCAAGCAGGTACGCAGAGGTATCACTTTTCAAGTCCCTCATTCCTTCTGTTTTACCCTGGAAAAAGGTACACAGATAAAAGATACAGTCATTTGAAGATTGTCTGCTACCAACAACCATCATTTGCCTTTGAGATAATTCTGGGTATTCCACTTCAGATTTAGAGGCATATGGGTAATGCAGAGGAGGAGGAGGAGGATGAGGAGGACGAGGAGGGGGGATACACTACATTAACTATATGTCAGCCACTCTGGAAAACATCAAGAAAGTCATTTCATAGTGAAGAAGAAGAAAAAAAAGGCTGACACAAATCACAATTTCTCCTCACATTGCTGAACTATTAGATGGTTGAGTTTTGTCTTCTGTGTCACTGCAACAACATTTCTATAAGAAACTGACTCCGGGGGTGGGTGGGTGGGTGTACATATCTGCCCTCGGGCCTCAGTACAGCCACCGGGTGTTGGGACAATAGGCTCCATTTACACTTTAAAGTTGCAATTTAATACACTTTTGTTCACTTTTAGCCGATATATGTGTCTTTATTAGTCACATCACACGCCAGAAATAAGTCTTGGTTGTCCTAGGCTACAAACAAATCAAGGTTAGCCTGCTCTAGAACCAGAAGCTGGTTAGCTTTGGTTAGCACAAAGACAGTGGGAAGCAGCTAGCTTGGTTGTGTTCAAAGGCAACAGCTCCTCTAAAGCTCACTGATTAACACAACATATCTCATTTGATCCCTGTAGACAATTTGTCATTACGGGACGATATCTTCTGAACTATTTCTGAGTCTGAGACCTCCTAAACTCTTGTTGTCACCGTGACACCGGGGTTGCTAGGCAGGTATCAATATAAGAACGTAATTGTATGATGTTAAACTATTCCTTCAAGGGAATAGAGGTGTGTGAGACACCTTGTGAGTTAAGCTTTAAGCTTTGTACCTGTGTACCTATATGCACGCCTGCAAACATAGACGTGCATGCACATACTGCATGTGAATGCCTGTTTGCACACGTGAACGTCTGTGAAGTGTGATTGCGTCAGCTCAGGCAGCTGTTTGCCCATGTGTGCTCAGCGCTTTGCTTGTGTCCATGTGTGTATGTGTTTGTGTTTGTGAGCGGCGTTGACTGTGGCTGGGGCCAACCTGAGCGCTCCTCCTTAGTGTGTCTGGGAGGTCCAGAGGAGTCGAGGGCTTTGGAGGGCGTGGATGTGTCTGCGCTGGGAGATTTACAGGCTTCAGCCAGGATCACTCTCTTTCTCTGGTGCCAAGTTAAGCAGTAGCATAATTAAAACCTCGGAGGAATCCTTTTGAAGTCAACAATGGGCTCTTAGGCGAACCTTAATGCAAACACACATACTGTACACAGACACACACACTCAAAGTCATGCACCCACTTGCGCGCCGTCTTTGCTCTCACACTTGCAGAAGTACACATACGACCACACACATATACTGTATGTCCATGCATCTTCATACACTCTGTAAAGATGCTAGGTAGATTAGATTAGAGCTCTATTTGTTGTTGTGGAGGAAATTCATTTCCACAGCCAGCCACTTGCAGGTACATTCATACAAGACAGTTATTACTCTGGCACATGAATTGACACAGACCAATACACCATCACAGAGGGAATGCACTCATAACAAGAAGACATAGGTGCAGGGAAAGAGAAGCAGCCCTGGGTGCTATTAAAGATGGTGAGAGCATATGGGGCAAAATGATGCATCAATAGTAAATGTGGGATTTATCCAGTATGTGAGCATATAGACGGAAATGACATTTCCCTAAATGCCCTCCCTCAGTGTATGTTAACATTGTCTTTCTGTACGCACGCACACACACACACACACACACACACACACACACACACACACACACACACCACACACACACACACACACACACACACACACACACACACACACACACACACAAACGGTACAGGACAATTACTCACATTAAACACCAACAGATGCCATCTTGATTAAATTTGACCGCACAAACACAAATGGAGGCGAGCGGGTCTGCGTCAAGAGTTCCCAGAGCATATGCCGTGCAGGTCGTCAGGAGCCCGGGAAGAAGGGAAGGATCTGAGACCGCCTGCTGTTGTTGCCTTGCTGACAACACACCGTGGAAAATACCCTCCGAGCCCAGAGACGGCGCGGGATCGTGACCCACCATCCGGTCCTGCTCCGAGACTTGGCCCAAAACACTGAGAGATGTAAACACGGGAGGAGGGACTACAGTAGATGTTAGTAATTCACAGTGCGCGTAGGTCTTGACCTTGTTAAGTGAACAATAGTGTTACTGTGGGGACCTGATGGAAGTGTAAATTGGACAATCCGGGCTTTTTCTATAATGAGCTATTTCTGTGTATAGTTTTTTTCACAGCTCTTGGCTCCACTTCAAAGTGAGAAATGGTATAGCTTGCTTATCCCAAGGTTGCAAAGTCGAGTTAGATTCATGCCCTGGACCCATACCGGCGTAGATCAAAAGTATTGGGCCTTGTAATATGATCACAGTGGGAGTTCACAATGTGAGCTAACTTGCTCTTTAGAGGGGGGAAATGAGAATAAATGTGTGATCCTTATCTGCCATTGCCCATAACCCATGCAGGCATGGTGGTGGTATGCATCGATAAACTCATAAACAAACTGTAATTACTAGCCCATTAGAGTCAGACCCTCACAAACACAGGCTCATAATCCCTACACAGGAGGGAAGGAGGCTTGTCGCTCATTTTCATATAACCCACTGAGCTAAAAAAGTAGAGCAAAATACTTAATGATTTGTGACTGGGGGACAAACAAACCATTTTGATATAAGAAGCTTACACACTCTCAAAAGAGATGTAGCAATGTTGACGCTCGTGCTCATCATTGTACACACTGCCCGTGTTTGAATTGGAGCGCGGCTTAATTTATAAGGGAGGTGATCAGAAAATGGAAGGCAAATTGGTGTTTTATTTGAGGTGGATAAACATGTATTCCTCTGCTGGGAGTAATCAGGAAAATAATCACTGCAGCCTTGACAACACATCTACTTGAGGAAGTATCAAGATGATAGCCTTGTTGTTTGAACTGGACCCTGTGGAGTGTGGATTGTTTTCCCTGTACGTCTAGACTGAAAGTCTCTTGACAGTCCTGACCATGCTTACTCGCAAACCCAAGTCCAGAGGGATTGAAGGCAGGAACCCAGAGTTCATTCATTATACAAGCCAAGTCTCTCACTGGCTCTGGATGTCACTCTTCAACCCTAACCAGGCCTGTCGTACTTTGAATGATACCGTGGCTTTTTTATGACATTTTGGACATTAATATTGCAGGGATTCCTTATATCCTCTCTCCATACCCTTATGTATTCTTATGGACTCCTTCAAAGGTGCTGGTCAAGTCCTCCAACCTGGGTTATGTGGGGCTCCATGTCCTCCCCTCGCCTGCTAGTTGGACAGCGGGGATATGCTATGATCCACCGTGACTCTTGACAGCGTGTTTGTGTGTCTCTACGTAAGTGTGTACACCGTGTGTGCGTACGGCTCTTCCTCCTAAATCTGTCTCAGTCCTAACCTTCAGTGGACGTGGTATGACTGAGTGATCAAGCAGATCAAGCCGGCGTCTACCTCAGCTCCTCTCTGTGGTGACATTTCGCCAAACCCCAGGCAATCCGGGCCGCCCTGATCCTCCTCAGCCCATGTTTATTCAGGAGACAGGTGGTCTAGTCGAGCCTGGAGACAGAGTCTTAAGACTAAAGAGAAAGGGAACTTTATCCCAGGGTAATATTGTTAACAGTAAGATTTTTTTTTTTTTTTTTTTGGGGGGGGGGGGGGTTCATAGCAAAACAGAGAAAAGCTAAATATAAATATACAGTAATCTCTAATGGGTTATCATAATACATAGCAAAACTGCCGATGTGCAATTTTGAAATTTTTTGCTTTTGTCTTTTAAAAGGACGTCTTCTATTTCAGTGTTCCTCAAAGGAGCAAATCATGATTATTCATTATAATTTCATACAATACTTTTTATACATACAATCACCCCCCTCATAGTAAATGTGAATATGGCAAGAATCTACTTTATTTGCAAACACAATCATTAATAGATTAATTGTTCAGATTATTGATCAAGCAAATATGTTAAACTTTCTCGTTTCAGCTCCTTAAATATGAGGTTTTGCTGCTTTTCGCTGCATTCTGTTACTTTAAGTTAAATATCTTTAGGGTTCGTGAGTGTTTGACAAACAAAACAAGCAATTTTGAAGATGCCATTTTCTCTGGTGAAAAGTGATGGGCATTTTTTTTTCCTTCTGTTTCCTGACATGTTGAGGCTAAACTAAAAAATAGTTGTTATTTTCTATTCTCCTCTGTAAATGTCAACCTTTAGCAGGTACTGTACATTTCACACTAAAAATCTTGTTTTTCGTCAATCTGACATTAAAAGAAACCTTGTTTTTGCTGCAGAGAGGAAGCACATGTAACATTATAACACTGCGCACGTCCAATAAGTTTCTGAGCAGCACTGACAAAAAAAAAAAAAAAAGAAAAACGGATGCTAACGTTCTCTTATGGCAAGCAGGAATAAAATGCCTTTAGGTCACATGTGGTAAATAATAACTGGTGGTGCCTAAGTGGGTACAGAGGTAGTTATTAATTATAGGACCTGGTGATGTGTTCAAGTGCAAGGTATCAGCCCTTGGTTGCTAATGCGGTTGGTGTTTGACCAGCGCTGAGCTCACTAATATGTCTGTGGGGACTCAGGAGGTTCTAATTAATCCTGCGCTGTCGGCCAAGCCAGGACATCCCCTGGGAGGCATCAGGGAAAGCAAAGAGTTTCAGTGCACTTATCCACAGATTAGACTCAACACCCTCACTGGGATGCTGGGCTAAAGGTCCGCATTTGTTCTTCTCTCACCTGGTTAAGTGAAAAGACAGCGCTTTGGTGGTGTTTTTCAGTAAATTTCACGTTCGGAAGAAAAACCAAATATGATCCGTTTTTATATTTTACAACTTATCTGTCAGTCAAATGAGAACGTGTCACTGGAGTGGGGCATTAATAAAAAAAAAAGAAAAAGAAAGAATATTCATGTCCTGTCTGACTCATTCAAAGTTTCCTCTGCTGAAAAGGTTGTCTGACAGAGGATGAATCTCATGCATGTTTGTCAATATAATTTGCTCTCCCTTTCACCCCAGAGGAAAATGCCGGTCCCTTAAGGTTTCCGACTCAAATGCCAACATCTGTCTGGCAACGGAGCCAGAATGAGACAGACTAGGACACCTTCATCAGAGGTATTCTCTAGTTGACAGAAGCCACAAGGTGGAATTTGGGACTTGAAATAATGGGTGAGCTGAAAGAGGCTTGAGTATGCAAATCCCCCACTGCACCCACCCCTGCGTTAAACAATCCATCTTGATTAATATTTCATGTAATGAAAATGTATTAATCAGGAAAAAGTTGAAACTTTTCTGCTTTTCCCAGAGGAAGCCCAACCCCTTGTTTTTGCCTTCTCTGATACTTGTATGTGTGATGTCATTTTCTGGGCGACCATCTTGGAAAAATGGAGACAAAACATCTTGTAATAATGGGCCACAAAGAACCAGCCTCTCTTTTTTTTTCTGTCTGGAGCTCATGATAGTCTGAGCAAAGGAAGGCCAAATGTGCTGAAAGTCCAAAAGCATTGAGAGCCACAAACAATTTGGCATGGCTGCTCACACTTATCCCCATTCACAAACCTTCTTTTATGTACGTTTTACTTGGCACCATCCACCTCCCACCCCCCCTCAAGCCCACTAAACTGATAGACAGAGTGGGTGAGAGTAGCACATCACAGTACCACATTGCTCTCTACCTCACCGCTTTCATTATATTGTCATTTTGAATTATCAGCAGCGATGGACTGGCAAGGATGACTGACACATTCCTGCGAGCGGAGCAGCTACAGCCTGGCTCTCCAGCGTGTCCTGGCAAGCCCCGCTTTACGCCGTGCCAGACGAGAGAGGGCCGGCCAAGTGTCTGGCCAAGGGGCTGCACTAATACGGCATAAATGGGGGGGAATCCCCTGCCCCCATGTTGGCTGGAAACAATACATCTGTGTTGAAATGGAAGGCGATATACCTGGGAAGACATGTGCTCATCCTATGATTATATGTAATTGAGTAGAAAAGTCACATAAAAAGGCAGCAATGCAGATATGGTAGGGTGAGTACATTTTAATATCAGCACTGTATCCATTACCAAATGTCAATTTCAAGTCAAGTGATATAATTGAATAAAACAGATGCTCTCTTGCCAGAAATATGAGGCTCTATAACTAATGTGTCAGTGAAAATCTATCTGAAACGAGCGAGGGTGACAGAAAAGATATCACTATAAAATGTGGTTTTAGCAGCAAATTAGATCGTGGAGCAACGGATTTCACCATAATTTGCATTTTGCATGTAAGCAGTGTCGAGCCAAAAATACTTGGCGCAACACCACAGCGGCGGTCTCAGAGGGCTTAACAACACCAGTAGACAAGAGTAGAAATGGGAGAGAAAGACAATGTAAATGAAGAGGGGGGAGCAAAAAAAAAGGGGGGGGGGCATGCTAATAAAAAAAAAAAAAGGAGGCCCCAGTGCAGCAGGGCGATGGCCAGGATGGGGCCTTGTGGGACTTTTGCATTTCACAAGACGCTGGGATCCACATCAACCAGTTAGCAGTGGTTTTACAGCTATGACTCTGTGGTGAAAACCACTTTGTTGCCTAGGATGTAAATTACGTGTTCATACAGAATCGCGGGCTCTGACACTGAAAGGATCCAAAACACCGATCCTCTGTGTTTTTGTTTTTTTTCACTCAGCAGACAGCACTTCAAATTTGTATTACAAAGCCTAAAAAGGTAGATGGGTGTCTCATAACTAGAAAAGTCTGGGCATTTATTAGGGTTTGTGTTGCCTGGCAGGGTGGAGTCGGGATAAGAGACGCAGTGAACATGAAGAAAAAGGCAGCCACTCTTCCTCACTGTGCTGCTTCTTTATTTTGACTAGAAACGCAAGGCTACTCTCTGACTCTGTAGCTCTTTTAATGTCCTCAGGACCGCAGCTCTTTAAAAGACAAAGACAGCTCATCTGCTCCCCTGCAGTTCACATAAAAATAGTTGTTAATGAAATTCTGAACAGCCATCTTTTAGCTGATTAGTCAAACAGACACAAGGCAATTTGTTAGCTCGACAACTAAGGCCACGAGGTTAGGACATGACGGCATGAATCTGTTTGAATAATATTCCTAAAAAACTGTAGTCCAATTTGTCAACTGGAAGAGGAAAACAGAAATAAATGACAAAAGGAGACATGAGGTGAACTGAATCAACTACCGCTCTTGGAAAAGGATTTTAACACATCTTTCTCTGATAGTCCATGACAACCAAGCTTGTGCTCGTCTGAACATATTTGAAATAAATGATCAGTTTCCAACAGTGTAAAAAGGCAAAACAGGCCCTCTGTAAGACACGCTCGCATTGGTTTCCCACACCCTTCACTACGAACATTGTGAAATCCTTTACTAATTTGTATCAGGGCATGGCTGGAGAAGGATTTGTTTCACCTCATTCGATCCACATTATCTTTGGCATATCTTAGCATACACATATAGCCACAGACACACACACACACACACACACACACTGCTACAGTAAGTGCCAGCCCCCCCTTGTAAAACCACAGCTGGGTCTCCTGCATATCAAACTGGATGTCTGCAGCTTACCGGGGCTCTGCCATCTCTTTGGCCACGAGCACAGAGGTGGGCCCCGAGAGACACACACACACACACACACACACACACACACACACACACACACACACACACACACACACACACACACACACACACACACACCCAGGATCACAACTTTCCATGTTCGTGTGTCTGTGAATGCTTGGTCTTTTTCCAGTTAAAATCTCATCGGTGGAGCTTTTGTGTGCAGCATGTCAGGCCCCTCAGCCCATCCTCACCTCTGTGATTGGTGTCTGGTGTCAAACTTCTTTGAGCCAGACTGAAGAGGCAGATAAGAAAGGTACTATCAGGCATTTGTTCCTATTCTGGTACAAACACATGTATGTCTGACCGCTCTCAGGAAAATATGCTCTCAAGGACCTGTTGACTTCTCACACTGCGGGAATGACTTCCTCTCTGAAATACTGCTGAAGAACTTCTGAGGGAAAGAGTAAAAAGCTTCATTTGATTTTGGTGTGAAAAGATTTTTCTTCTTCTGAGGGTGAATTATGAACGCTCATTTTTTTCCTTCTCTCTCTCTCTCTCTCTCTCTCTCTCTGCGTAATTTCAGTATTAAAGAGAATGAGTGTTTTAAGGCCACAGCTGAACCGACTGAGGACCAGTCGCTTAAACTAACTCTGCCCATAAACATCCTGACGCCAGTTAATTGTTGGTTTGAAGATCAGCCTGCCCCTCATCCCACCCCCACCCCCCCAACCTTGCTTTCTTTCTCTCACACTCTCTCAGTCTTTCTCCCCCATTCTTAAACAATGAATGTAATTTTTTATAGAAAACGCGAGATAGCGTGGGTGAGGCACAGAGAGAGAGAGAGAGAGAGAGAAAGCAAGGAAGGGGGGAGAGTTGGAGAGAGATTGCAGGCACTGGTGGTGTGAGAAGGGGCGTATGGCACCCATTATCTTGTTTATTAAAAGCAAGTTTCTTTCCTAGGTCCCTCCTCCCCATGCAGCTGACCGCAGATATTTCCACGGGCCTCACTCTGCTGTTCTATGCCTACTTCACAGGGCTGCTGGAAGGGTCACAGAAGTTGAAACCGGAGGGTGTCAATCGCCTGTTTTGTTTCGTGACCCACTGGAGGCATCTCGAAGGCGAAAAAAAAAAAAGTGTGCATGTGTATCCCCTGTGTGTGCTGGTTTGCAAGTGCGTGAGCATAGCTGAGCATAGTTCATGTGTGCATGTGCATTAATTATGAAGTCCCGATAAAAGAAACTACGAAGAAGGGAAATTCATATTTGTTAGTTGTTGTGCACATTCAGTGTTCACAGGAGGGAAACTGCAAAGCCTGCAGCACAGCGCGATGCAGTGGAGGGGAAGTGTCAAACATATGCCGCCTTGAAAATGAAACTGATATTTATTTATGTATTATAGGGGTTACTAGTTGAGGGTTTAGGTGATGTCACAGTAAATTGTACCTCACCGTTCACTAAGCCCCACTCAGTCATTTTGAATAATCAGCAGTTACTGTTGCTAAGGCCTGTCAAACGTTCTGTTCTTGCATGACTAATAATGCAGTTACAATAAAAAAACATCATGGTAACTTATTTGGCTGCTTAGCATCCATACTTGGAAAAAGAAGACAGGTATGTTCTGTATCCTATGTTTTACACAGTTTGGGTTATTTGCCATGGGGTTATGTGAAGTAGGCTACTTCATTGCCATACCACTGAAGTATCGGATTTTTACACATAAGCGCACTGATGGCGCACATCGTATTACGCCGCAGGTCTGCTGTTTGAGTCACAAAGAGCTAAGCGTAGCTGCGCTTGTGCGTAAGAATACAGTTGAGAAAATGTAGTTCCAAAGGAAAGGGCTGTTTGATGGCGAGATAAAGCAGTGAAAATATTCAAAATATAGTGTATAAGTAAAGCATTAGCACACACTTTTTGCTCTTGTGGTTTTGGCTTTTGAAAGCCTAAGAAGTGACACCACTCTCCACTTTATATACTGTCGCTCTTACTACAGTCCCATGCACATCGCCTCAATGTGGACTAACCCAAAGCTTGACAGACCTGCCATGCCCAGTTAAAGTTACTAGGCTATGATTGGACAACTGCTGTTCAAGGGAGGGGTTAAGCAATCAGTCAGTCAATAAATGTGTTAGTTCTCAAACTTATTTTGAGACACAAGGCTGGGTTAACAACTTTAAAGACCTCTAGAGACTCCCAAAGCACCAGGCTTACTGTGAGTGTGCTTGTTTGTGGTAGGATATTGAAACATTTGCAGTATACGCACCACTGAAGAACAGCCTCACCTGACATGATCAGGGCCTGAAGGTGGCTCCTGCTTTATTACCTGAATATGAGGCCCTGTTTCAAAGGGGGGGGGGGGGGGGGGCATGTGTGAAAATGTAGTTTTAAGACTTTTATTATCTCAGTTATGCTTATATGTTGCATAAACCAAGTTTTATTTAAATTACTACACAGAAAATCTTGAGCTCAGTCATATCACAGCATATACAAAAAACACTAAAACAAACAGGGGTTCCACTGATAATTCTAGCCCCAGGGCCCCCTATCAGGTTAATCTGCCCATGTAAGCGCTCAGCCATAACAGCTCAAACTGTCTTCAACCAAACATTAGCACAAAATATTAACTTCATTAAAGACACTAGAACATATTCCCTCTGGTAACATTGAAGAAAATCAAGATGATGGTGCAGTTTCAAATCATTAATAGCCATTTACTTAATAAATTGTCACATTATCAATTTAAATCTATTATGAAAACACCCAGGAACTGGCTCAGTGTTAAAACTCAAGCTCGAAAAGTGAAAGCATACATCTCTCATCCTTACAATACAACTTGTTCTGCAGCTGAGTCCTCATGCCCAGCGTGACTCATTCATTTAGAGGTGAATTCACATGCTATCCAAATGTTATCTCGTGTAATGAGTAACACTCCTCACGCTGTCCGTGGTCTTGCTTTATATGTTTTCCATACTGTGTCAAGATGCCCACATGTTACCCAGCAGACACTGAATGGTACTACTGTATATGAAGTGAGGCAATTTAACTGCTGGTAAAACTGGCTGTAAAACATCTGAAGCATTTCTGTATCTCTTCCATCTTCTGTTGCAACAAATGCGATTCAGACGACGTGAATATCCACCCCGAAACTAAATTCATATGTTTTTCATTGGCAGTGATCGGTTCACAATATGAGTTGTGCATATGACTGCGTTAATCCCATAGCTGCAAATAAAGCAAGAGGCACTTGTGACGCCACTTGCATATTCAGTGTGGATGAAGTGTCGACACTGGGTAGACAGTTCTCAGGGTGATTTTCTTGTGTTGTGGGTATTTTCGCTGGAGAACTGTTAACACAGTACAGATTTAAAACATATTTATGAGTGATTAAAAAAAAAGAGGATATTTTTGCCAGTCACACATTCATTGCAGTTTTAGCAGCTCCAGATCATTTCTGTCATAAACATCACAAATTAACATTTTGGTTTGTGTGGTTGACAGATTTGGGAGCGACTTAGTCATGTTTGCATACACAGACTTGAGTGTCATCAGGAGATTGTTAGAATCAGCAAGACTTCATTTTCTGAGGCACAGTTTTACCCTAATGTTGTGTTTGGGTCCAGAACACCCTGGGCCTTCTGTATAGCAGCTAAAAAAAAAAACATATTTTATATTATTTTATCCCCCTTGATAGTTTATGATGTTTCCTAATTTTATGCCAATTATAAACAGGATTTTGACCTGATGACATGACTGCCACAGAAATTGACTCATTATTTCTGCTTCCCAGCTGTAAAACATGATGAAATACGGTGGATTCGAAATCAAATGCATTATCTCAGTAACGTCAAGAATGAACTGATTAGATTTTGGTGGTAAAAGGTCAAAGGTCAAGGTCACAGTGACCTCATAAAACATGGTTTTGGCTTTGTGAATGTGATATCTGGGTAATATCTTGAGGGTATTAACTCAAATTTGGCACAAACATTCACCTGCACTCAAGGACCAACTGATTACATATTGGTTGTCAAAGGTCAAGGTCAGTGTGACCTCACAAAACACTTTTTGACTTGACACAGCAATTATGACAAACTTTCACACAAATGGTTAATATTTCATTTAATTCTGGATAAACAGGGATGGAACCTGAAATTAATCTGAGTGGCGGAGGCTTACAACCACGATTCTAACCACATGTTATTCTAGTTTTATATGCTGCTAATATTCTGATTTATTTGGTTGGAATTTTCCAACAGTTTTTCATATGAGGTCTATTGTCTCTAAGTTCTAATTAACCCCAATCATTATCAAAATATATGATCTAATAAATTGTCCAACCAATGTAGAAAAACATATTGCACATGTCTGTGAATGAGTTTTTGGGAAACAAAAAGAAGACACTGTATATTTGTTCATAGTCATTCGTAGTCAAAATAACAGACACATTAAATGTTTCATTATTGGGTATAATAAGGTCATTTGCATATTTTGTCACCTTTATCAAATCTGCAAGCCCAGTTTGTGGCAAAGGTGAGGGCGACCAATTCTTCATTATTTTAAGATTTTAAAGTTTTAACAAAGTAAAGAAAAAAATGTTGATTTTGCAGTTTACAGTGGGATCTGTAAGGAAGTAAAGCCATAAAGCAAAATGGCTGAACTGTGTTTCTACTGTAACATATGGGGGGGGGGGGGGGGGGGGGGGGGGGGGCAGGTACAGCAACGTCCTGTGTGCGCTCAGGTCATTGTGCGGCATCATTATCTGACACATCTACAGCAGGAAAACAACCGTTATTCAATTTGCACCAAACAAATCTCTAAGGCTGTTCAATTCATCAGGGCCAATTACTGATACAAAGTGCTGGAGGTTATCTCCACTCGCCACATACTGCACCCATTCAGACATAGACCATCAGCTCTGTTATGAATCAGGGTGCTGCCTGCATGGCTGCACAAAGGCCTTACAGTGCAGCCACGGACTGGGTGGTCCAACTATGTGACACTGCCCAGTGCAGTCAAGGACTTCTGCACAGTGATTTTGCTCAAGGACACTGATCTCAAATCAGTTTGGCTCAGATGAAATCCATACTGAAAACTGATCCTGATAACAGATCAGCGCCAGGGAAAACAAAGCGACGGCGAAGTTGCCGGCAGCCACAGCAGGGGCGCAGCTCCTCCGGGTCTGGTCTGTTGGGCTCTGTTTGCATGTCCTGCTTCGTGATCCCTTCTAATTGGCCATCATTACACCCCACATTACCCTATCAGGGCATGGCTAGAGGGGGAAACAGACCATGGTGGTGGATGGTATGCTTTGGTAAGTCTGAATTACACAACTCCGGGGCCATGACTAATATTGGCGCAGTCCATAACTGCTAATGTAAGCAATGTAACAGATGCCCACGGTGGAATAACAACAAATATAGTCCGGTTAACCTTCTCGCAAGGCTGCCTTTGACCAGTCAGAGAGGCACAGGCTCAGTCAAGCGCGCATGATGGCTCTCATTCAGCTCTGATTGTGTTTCACTCTGTTGTGTTAAGTGTTTATTAGTTTTAGCTGTTTGTTTTTTTGTTTTTTTTTGTGTGTGTGTGTGTGTGTGTGTGTGTGTGTGTGTGTGTGTGTGTGGCTGCACATACATATTTGTCTGTGTTTGTGTGCGAGGTGTCTGTTCTTCTGCGTTGTCGGTTGTAGTGTGATTTAATTACGGCCAGTGTTTATGAAACCCACTACCACAACATTAAAAGTGGAAAAGCAATCCTTTATGGTAATAATTGGTCCTCAGCCGAACAAACAAAGGTATGTTTATACAAGTAAATGCATGAACAAGGAATCACTTGAGACCGGCCTGAAAGTAAGATAAAGACGAAACAACAAAGATTACTTCCATACTTTTTTGTGACTCATGAGTTTAATTGTTTGTTTTTGTTTGGAGAGTCTGCTTATGTTAATTACGCTCTCCTCTGTTTGAGAAAAATAAGAGTCAAAAATATTTTTCAGCACAAACACAAACACTTTGACAGAATGCAAACATGAGAAGTACTACCACCAACCCCCCCCAAACACACACACACACACACACACACACACACACACACACACACCACCACCCACAAATCCACACCTCTCAGCCCTGCCGCTCACTGCACTGAAGGAAATTAAACATCTGTCTTTTCTCTCCCTCACTCCTGCAAAAACTTGGCATCTTTGAGTAATTTTTCTTTCTTCTGCTTGTTCTTTTTTCATGGTCAGGTCTGGGATTCCCTTGCCGCAGCCGAATTCAATTTACTGCACTTTTTTTTTTCTTTTTCTTTTTTTTTTTCTTTTTAGCGGGAGCCCAGTTCTTCTCATACAGGAGACCCGTGGAAAGCAGCGTTGGGACCGAGAGCTCGGTCCAAACCACTACAGGACGAGCCTCGGTCGTCTTCAGACCCGACAGATGAGACCGTAGCCTTGACCCATGTGCTGAGCTGTCGGGTCGCTTGATTGAAGTGCACCACACTTGAGAACATCAGCGCCTTGCATCCATTGAAATAATAAGCTGACCCAGAGAGCTGCTCGCCTTTGAGCTGTAGCCAAGCCATCTGAATCCACTCTGCCCAAATGAGGGCTTATTTTTCAAAGCGACTCTCTCATGTGCGCCGGCCGACCCTGCGCCCATGTTCTGTGTGTGCTATATGTGTGCGACTTAGCGAGGGAAAGGGCGGCCGAGGCTGCACTGGAAAGGAGCAGATCGTGTCTGTGGCTAAACAGTTTGTTTGGTGAGTCACATGTTCCTGGAGAGTTGTGTTTTCACAGTTTGGCTAAGTCGCACTTTTTCTTTCCAGCTGTTTCTCCCCCCAAAGTTTTGTTTGGTGTTTGTTCATAACCTTTAAGTCAACAATATTCTCTGATGTCTATTCTAATGTCACATACGGAAAGTCCAGCTGAAACAGGATGAGACATAATGCAGTCGGACTGTTAGAAGTACGTGAAAAAGTTCATATGTCAGTTCTAGTTTTGTTACATTTATTTTTTCAAGGACCAAACAAATCTCATACAAAGAGAGGAGATACTTTGTGCCAAGTTTAACTACTGGCTGCTTTCAATATGAGTCTGCAAAATACAAGTTCAAAATGCAACAAATACAATATGCAACCATGCTGGCAGGGCTATGGGAAGATGTTTTAAGTTGGGGGTGATGTAGTGGGAGGAGCATTTTACCCCAACCCATACAAATACAACATAGGCCTAAAACTATACTACTGCACACACATCAAAAAAGCAGCAGCAGTAACAACAACAGCAGCCAGGTCTATGAAGAAGGACTCAGTAATGCTATTACACAAATAGCTCACAATAATGCCATAGCATTGCAGTACACAAGAACATATCCAAATATGCACATTGTTTCAACAAAGGTTTATCAGTGTGATGTTAAAAGTAATTGACAACTGAATATTAAACTGCTCTGCGGCAACTTACAATAAACCAAATAACTTACCTTGAGCTGCAGACAGTTTGTGGATGGAGCTCAGGTAGACATGTTGCTTCATCTTGAACTGTTACACGAGACTCTCCGGTGATGTGGCCTAGCATGTTGAGCTGGAGATCAGAGTGGCCTGGGTCCGGCTCCTCGGGAAGATGAAGAGGCTCCAAATCAACAGGTTTCCCTCTGCTGCCTCTTCACGCAAGCAAAATACACAACCCGACCACACTCCTCCACTTCCATTTAGCGATCCAAGTTGGTGTAAATGCACGGCTGAAAGTTTCTTTCTGAAAATGTATGGCCGGACAATTGAAGTTGGGTGGCCGGAGAGGCGCCTCAAATCCTGCCAAGTCAGCAGCAGGCTCCACGGTGACGGCGGTGCTAACGCTGATACTCTGACGGATGCCTGCAGTGGCAGTCTCAGTCTCAGAGGAAAAACTACAACCAAAACGAAAAACGATGCTGGTGGAGCTGCTCTTTTGCGAAGGATAGACTTCAGTTGTGCTCTCTTTAGCTGGTGGTTTGCCAAAAAAAAATCTGCAGTACGCTTTTGCTCTATTGTGATTTTATCCTTTTGATTAGCTTTCAATGCTACAGCAGCCGGATGTAAACTTACGAACCCTACTACAGGGTTGACATGACCCGCCCCCTACGCTGACTCTGATTGGCTAATGATCGTTGCTTTCACTGGTTGGATTGGTTAGGTTTAGGCACGAGGAGTGAGAAACGGTCGATGGTTACAGTCAAGGTAAGAAGTCATGCTGAGGCAATAGAGAACTGGTTATGTCAACACTATAAGAACGCTGCCGCTAGTTCCAGCGGCCATCCATGCAAGGAGCAGGCAAGGCAGAAATTCCCAAAATGCACTAGTGTGTCATGCTGCCATCACATTTGACAGTAGATACAGTGATGAAGTGATACCTACTATGACCCTATGTGAAGTAGCCTCATATTTTGTTTTGTTTTTAACAAGCCTGGGAAGTGGATCAAACTTTAAAATTTGCGAAAAAAAAGAAGAAAGAAAGTTGTTTTCATTTTGACTTTGATTCCTCTTGGACCGGGGATGCCATGTTGGGTCACTGCATACAGTGTTGAGATGGAGGTGTGTGTTGAGATTTCAAATTCTACTTTATTCTTTTTGATCCCTCTGCAGCCAATGAAGAGCCTGTTTAGGCCCAAATGTACTTTTCCTTGAGAACGTTGACAGGTTTATTTGATGATTTTTGACAGGCACAACAATTTGGTAGTCAGTTAATCATTTAAGTTATTTTTTTAAGAAAAAGTTTCAGCTTCTCATAAAAGAATATTTGCAGGTTTTCTTGAACTTATGGCTTATGGAGTTTTTGTTTATCATTGCTGAACAAACAACACATTTGAATATATTAACTTTCCCTTCAGGGAAGTGTGATGTACATTTCTCTGAATTTTCTGACATTTTATAGAACAGACTGATAAATTAAGAAAAATAATCAGTAGATTAATCGACTAAAAATAATTATTAGTCACAGCCTGACTTTTCTTTCTTCTTTGTTCTTCCTTGAATTCCCAGAAAGAAGTTATGTGGACCGAAGTTAGGTGTGAACGTG
The DNA here is from genome assembly GCF_021018895.1 of Seriola aureovittata. NCBI lineage: Eukaryota > Metazoa > Chordata > Actinopteri > Carangiformes > Carangidae > Seriola > Seriola aureovittata. Next base: position 6,464,822 of record NC_079382.1, read on the forward strand.
CTTTTCACGCTGATGAAATGTAATACAGCCCATACAGTGGTGCATTCACTACGTTGAAGAAAGTGAAAAGTTTAACTAAAAAATTCATATGACAACCTGACAGTTCTGAGAGTTTGAGGACATATAATCACACTTATTGGTCAGAAAGGTCACGAAAAGTGAATCTTACCTATTTTATTCTATTTAAAGTCTTTCATCTTAAACTTGTGGAAGCAGTGAGGAATTGCTCTGGTAGATACTGCACTGAAGAGGTTCTCAACATGGTTTCCATTTTCAGTAATTTCATATGGCCCAGTGAGATGTCTCAGGCTCAGGCTTCACTAATAGCCCTCACTAACCAGTGTGCCCCAGCGCTTCATTCCCTCTGCCCCTGGTTTTTCCTTTCCACTTTGACAAGTCTTTACAACATCTGACATGTGTTTGAATTCAAAAGGCCAAGTGGAGACTCCTCTTTTTCCATGCTCATCTATCCATTTGGGTTTTTTTCATCTTTTCTGCATCTCAGTCCTGATTAGAACTGTCGGTGGGCCATCGTCACTCTGCAGCCCCATAATCTGCCCCACCCCGCACAGGCTGCACTACAGTAGCCAGTCAGCAGAATACATGAATGGGAATTCATCTGCAGTGGACATGTTGCAGGGCAGTAAAGTTTTTTTTCTTTTTCTTTTTTTTTGTGGTGGTGGTTGCACAGAGAAAGAGTTAGATGCATGGCAGAAAGGAGAAATATGTCAGTCAACGGTGACTTCCAACACCTCAGGAGGGGAGAGCAGAGAAAGAAGAGTGCAAGAAGAAGAGAAAGAACAGGGAGAGGAGAGAAAGACGTCACCACGCAATCTGCTCCCTCAGCACAGCGTCTCAGATGTGGTCTGGCACCTAGTTCACAAAGCCAACCAGATCCACACATTGCCTTCATATATCTCTGGAAAGGGGTGAGTGGAGGGTGTGTGATGGGGAATGAGGGAAGGAGGGGGAGAGAAAGTAGGAGCGGGTGACAGGGGAGGGCGGGGTGGGGTGGGGAGAGAGAGAGCGAGAGCGGGCGGGGGGGGGCTGAAGAAGAAAGGGAAGAGCGAGTCTTTTGTGTTTACTCACACCGAGTCACTGCCAGAAACTTTAGACCACATAAGCGATTCACTTTTGTCATCTTTGCTGACCCAGTCCTATGTAAAAGATTGATGAGGGAGATGATGAACTAAAATAAACCAATCTTGCAGTCACTCACACAGACAGGCAGCCAAAGGAGGCAGGCGCGCAGACAGGCAGGGCCCTCTTCAGTGAGCAAAACCAGGCCCAGATTATCTCTGGCCAAGTTTTCCCTCTGCTCTCAAACACAGACGGTCTGGCCGGTCATTCAGTAGCAGCCTGCTGCCCTCTTTTGTCAATATTATGGCTGCACTGAATGGATATCATTTTGATCACAGTCATATACGACTTGATTAATACGTTTAATGTGGAATTAAAACAGATTTGTGATCCCCAGTGAATAAATGAAATCATATACTTAACATGAGAGAAATCTCTCTTGAATGATGATTTGAGAACCGAAGCTCATTCAGTTTTTCAGTTTTTAAATGAAGCAAATAAAAATGCTATAACCATAACTCAAGCTTTAACTACTTCTCTTTCTTACAAGAATAATAATGTGGTGTTAAATAAATAACATAAAAGAATATATGGTGTAGCTACCAGCTTTTTTTTTTTTCTTTCCTGGTGTTCCTCCACCGCAACGGTATACACAACTGCAGCTTTTATGAATCCATAAAATGATGTCTTGTTTTAACGAGAAAAGAAATTCATTGCTACCGTAATTGGTAAGTGCCCAAATCATTAAGCCCTAATGCAGGGCATTTCCTTTGGAGGTAGTTTTCATTTAAAAGACAAGTGTCTAATTGGTGAGTTGTTGAAAAGCACCACTACCTCCCCAGAGATCGTTTCTGAAATCATATAGAGGATAATTCCCTTTCAATTAAAAGCTACAGTATTCCAGGTTTTGATTTAATTGAATGCGTTTATTCAAATTGCAGGGTGGGGGTGGGGGTGGAGGCACCGTGATTCCATTAATGGTGGTGTAATATTACGAGGCCAGTGTGAAAATATCACTCTGTCTCAGGAAAATAGAGCAATATCAGAAATAGATTGCTCGAAAAACAGAACACTCCAAAGTACACGGCAGCCGGCACGGGTGCAGATTGAATAAACAATGTTCAGTGCAGAAAGCATAATGCTGAATAAAGATGACCTGCTGCTGCCGCCGCCGCCGCCACCACTGCCGCCACTGTATTCGAATATTATTGGAATTAATTTGTCAGCCGATACCTAACATTGAGTATTAGTCAGGAGGCTGAGGAGATCTCCTGCAGCTTTCAAAGTAATGCATGTGTGGGGTATAGGGAGGGAAAATGTTTCTGTGTGTATGAAGCCGCAGCTGGGATAAATCATGGCCAGGGCCACATGGGTGGCAATGGTTGGATTGCAGGGTGTTCAGTGTGTCACCCAAAACAAACTCAGCTTCATTTGAATTACATGAACTCAAAGTATGAGAGAGACTAAGACTTGGCGCTTAGTCAAATCACAAATGTAGCTTCGTAAAAGCAAAAGGTGAAGAGTTATCTCACTCTCTTCATCTCTCGGTTTGTTCTGTTGTTCCTGCTCCCTCTTTCTTTCTCTCCCCCCTTGTGTCCCTCCCTCTCTCTCTCCCTGCCAGGTGTCACACCCACACTGTGGCCTCTGGGCTGCAGTAGCAGTGCAGCGCACCGAGATAAGGGCTGTACGGAGACAAGCGCACATCCTGTATGAGGTTAGGGCCCCACTAGCACAGCACTCCGGTGCAATATATGTTTGTGTGTGTGTGTGTGTGTGTGTGTGACCGCAGCTCCTTCCCGTCTCCACGCCAATGAGGACAGGGCCTGCGGTTGCAAGGTGCAGGTGTGTGTGTGTGTGTGTGTGCGGCGACAAAGAGAGACCTGAGAAACTCCGCCGTGTTCTGATCTCATGGTCGTTTTGATAAGTCTGTAAGCAAACAAGGTCAGAGAGGGTGAGGCGACCCTGCCGTTATGACGCGGTCTACAGATGTCGTGATCTCACTGTACTCGCCAGCTTTCAACCCTCACTCAGCGAGGCTTGTCTGCGGTTTGAGATGACATTGTTCAATACAAAGGTTTCTGTCTCTATTTCATTGTCAAATATCCTCACTGATCTTTTCCATGCTATTTGGCACTTTATAGGGGAGGAGGCCTGTGAAACTTGTTGGTGGCCCGGGATTGAAATTCAAATCAGAGTCGCAAACCCATTTGTCAAAGACACTGTGTGTGTAGAAACTGAACTTTGACAGCAAAAAACCAAGTTTATTCATACTTTCTTTACACATCTGGGACTGCAATGCCCTCTCATGGCTGCACAAGTATACTGTACACCCAGTGTGTGGTTTAAATGGAGAGGAAAAGTGAAAGCAAACCTCCCACAATTCAAGCGAGATATTGTGTTGAATGAGGGTGGACGTGTTCAAGGAGAGACATCACATGTTTTCAATATGGAAAGGATTTGGAGCTTCCTGCTCTGTACTGTAAATTGCTCTGCCTTCATCCAAGCCTCACTGTGAGGGAGAGGTGGCTTCTAATGTGTGCATCATAGCTGCTGTTGACGTGTGTATAAAAAAGAAAAAGAAAAAAAAGAAAGGAAAAAAAAAACTCTGTTTACCAGCTTTGTGTGAACCTATGAATTTATGTATGTGCACATGTGATAACAAATTTTCCAATATTCTTAAAGCTGTGATATTTGCTTGAAACTACTGAAGTTTATGTATGCTTGGCACGCTGACATGCACACACGCGTGACTACTACCCCGCGCGCGCGCGCGCGCGCGCGCACACACACACACACACACACACACACACACACACACACACACACACACACACACACACACACACACACACACACACACACACACACACACACACACACACACACACACAGGATATCATCTACAGGCCATCTCACAGGCCATCCCATCAAAGCAGCGACTATTTCTCCCACTCCCTGCCTGGCTTTTTCTCTCTAAATCTGACACCGCTCTCATAATAAGCAGCCTTGCATATCAGCTCCTTGGAAAGAGATGCAACTGCTCAACTGAAGGGAAGAAGGCAGGAGGGAGGGAAGGAAGGGGGGGTGGGGGGTGGGGTGGGGGGGTGGTGGAGGGAAAGGAAGGAGGGGGGGGATTGGTGGGATAGAAATCGCGAAGACTTCTGTCACTTCATGAAAAATAGCTTCCCCTTTGGACGGAACTTCACAGGCCACAATCAAGCGGTGCCAAGACGCTGCAATCGTGGCAAATCAAGTCAGCATCTATTAATAATATTTCTGGGGCTGCTGCGGTGAGTGCGTGGCGTGTCCTCCCGCTGTCACAGCCCCGTGATGGAGCGCTGCCTTTATCTCAGCCCTGGCACGCTTCTGTCACCGTGATAAACAATTCACACACAAATATGAATAAGGATCCTCCCAGTAGGCCCCTACACACCCTGCCTTTTCCCCTCATTTTGTAGATGGGGGAATGTAATCTTCGGGCCTGGTCTTTCTTTCTTTTTCTCTCTTTCTCACTCTCTCCATCACTCTTTTTCTCTCCATCTATCTCTCTCTTTTCCCTCTTTTCTTTCCGCCCTTCCTCCACCCCTCCTTTCCGTCCCTCCTTTCTCTTTCTTTTCAATCTGTCTTTCAAAGATATGTAAATGACCCTGAGATGGGACCCCAGTGCGTAGGTGGTGTAGCGTGAATGTCAAAGCCTGGGCCTGTGAACCCTGCACATACACGTGCACGCTCACACACATATAAAGACACACACACACACACACACACACACACACACACACACACACACACACACCTGCACTGTAAAGATGTCTGCTTTGCATGCTCATTCACAATCATATGTTAGAGTCGCCTGTGTGTATGCCATGCACACTCACTTACACACAGACACACTCACACACAGGCAGTGTAAGACAGAGAGACACGCACACACAAACATATCTGAAGGACACTGGCTTTCCGATTGTCAGAAAGCGAAAGGACCTTGTCATCCGCTGTTACATTAGAGTCACAATGCAGCTTCATCACAACCATTGTGAAAATGTAAATATAATCTATTAATTATATTTTCTTGAAATGAGTGAGTGAAAAGTGATAATTAATGAATAATAATAATAATTAATGTGTTTCATTTCACTGCCTACCAGCTGTGCTGACTGTCATACTGTGCACAACTTTTATCGTTATGTTATTCAAAGATTATTCCTCCTTCAAATGTGTTTTATTGAATAAAGGGACGTACTATATCATCATATTAAAGATACCCTAATAATATACAACATGGGAAAAAATAGCACATGAAGTTACCTGTCATCACCTACACCCCTCTGCACCCACACAAACACACACACACACACAGACGGACACACACTTCTCTTAGATGGTCATTGAAGATTCATGTTGCGACTTCAGATAATGGGTAAGAAGCTGCCAGATCATGTAAAAGTCTGTCCCTTACTTTTTAAAGGTGTAGGGTTTTGATAAACTCAATATGTCACTGTTGAACTTCAGGTACCCCCCACCCCCCACCCTTCCACCAGTGCACAAGAATAAGTGTTTTGCTGTAATTAGGCTGTAGAGGAGAGGTACTATTGTTTCTGAGATACCAAAAACTGCTACAGTAATATGGGGTCAGGTTGTATGTGTTTATCAAACATTGCAGCGAGTCCTCTAAGGATACCAGACAGGTAGTTTACTACTTTAGCAAAGACTATTCCTTTGACTTCATATATATAAAATACAATAAAAAGTGCATAACAAAACAATTTTTCATTTCAGCTGATTTGTTGAAGCAATAATGAAGGGTAAGCTTACAACTCCAGTTAGCTGCATTGTGAACAAATTATTATGTAAACGGAGACCATTATTATTAATAATGAATGAGTAGTAGAATGTGACAAGTGCATTCAAGACATATATTTACAGGAAGTACAGTTTTGAGGTACTTGTACTTTACTTCAGTATTTTTATTCCATGCCACTTCTACTCCCCTGCATATCAGAGGGAAATAGCTTTATTTTTACAGTTACTTTGTAGATTTACACACACAAACTATAGTATGATTAGTATATAAAATGTCATGTATTGTCACTGGTTACTGTAAACTACAGTATATAAAGTTAAAGTTAAAATTCACTTCACCTTCAAATGCTTCAACATTACTGTAAAATGAAGTTTAAATAACACAGGACTTTTATTTTGTAATTTGATTGTTTTAACATTGCAGTTTTGCTACTTTTACTTTAGAGATCTGAATATTATATTACCCATACAGATAGATAGGTAGGTAGGTGGGTAAGTAGATTGATGGATGGATGGATGGATGGATGGATGGATGGATGGATGGATGGATGGATGGATGGATGGATGCATGGATGGATGGATGGATAGATAGATAGATAGATAGATAGATAGATAGATAGATAGATAGATAGATAGATAGATAGATAGATAGATAGCAAGGAGAATGAATAAACTAAGTTTCTATATACAGAGGCTTCCTCTTTTTCCTCTTCTTCTTCTTCTTCTGTGGTGTGCCGCAGAACAGTTCACACCTGGTCTGTTTGGTGTCTAATTGTCAGTGGCTGCTCCCTGCCAGGCCCGGTCCCTCTATGTCCGTGATGTAATTGCGTATTTCCGCAGTGAAACATCCAAAGAGGCCTAAATGAGATTTCACTCAGCAGGACGGAGCCTGCGGTGGGGTGCTGATGATGAATGTATTGTAAGATTGATTAGCGCCAGTAAGAAGTGTGGCGGATATGGCCACCAGAGGTTTGTGTGTGCGTGTGTGCGTGTGTGTGTGTGTGTGTGTGTGTGTGTGTGTGTGTGTGTGTGTGTGTGTGAAAGACAAGAGGTTGGTGGTGAAGGTGAAAGTGAAAGCCTGTGTGTGACTGCATGTGTCTGACTGTGCTCATTTGTGTACGTGTACATGATGTGATATATGTGTGTGTGTGTGTGTGTGTGTGTGTGTGTGTGTGTGTGTGTGTGTGTGTGTGTGTGTGTGTTTGTTTGGATGGACTGCAGGGAGTGTCATTCAGGTGAGAAATGAGACATGGTGTGGAACTGAGAGGTGAAAAAAAACATGAAGAAAGAAAGAACGAAAAAAGAAACCCAACAAGATCTCGATTGTTTCATGAATTCAATACATTAAGACAAGCAAACATTAAAGTAACATCCACCACAAAACAAGTAACTTCATTTAGTATTCATTCTCTAGTGAAAGATCAGTCAATGGATTCCTCCTTTTGCCAACTTTCAATAATTGGGTATCACCTGTCATGTTCTATATCCTGTCGGAGTGATGCGTCTTATTCAGCCTCGTTTCATGACATAAGTCTTTGTTTCTAAACAAATTCTGTGGAGGGAAAAGTAAGAGTACATGCAAGAGCATGTTCACTTTGTCAAAACTGATCAGTTTCTCTAAAGAAAAAGTACGAAATATAAAACTAAGACTTAACAATGTTATCACACCAACATACAGATTAAACACTACAGTGTGCAGCTACAAATTCATACTGTTAAACTAGCAAAAATACCTTGAAAATAATCTCTCATTGTCCTTTGATTGTTGCTAATGTTAGTGAATACACCCCAAAGTCACGTTTGATTAAAATTAACTTTCTATTAAACTTCACCACACGTTATAACAAGTTTCCTTGTTCCTCTGATGCATTGTGTCTCACTGTTTAAAAGTTTACTGTATTGCACTGCAAAAAAACTGAGCCACTCTCACTAATATAAAACATCACTTTAAACAGCCAAGCTCACTCTCATTTGTTTCTCAGGTCCTGTGTTATTGTGCTGTGCTGCATGTGAATTATTTTCCATGTGACTGCGTGTTAGCCACTTTACCCTGTAAAAGAGATAATGTAATGTAATCAAATTTTTGTTTATGTTTTTTATATTATATACTTTTCATAATTTATAAAACACAAACTTTGCATCAACTACAAATCAAAATGTTATTCTCAAAACTGGTTGTTAGGAATAGTTCAGATGGTTGTTGTCATTTTAAAGCTTTAATAGCAGCAGCACAAACAGCTACAGTATTACAGCGGCAGCAGTGATGATAGTAACACTGGCAATAGTGGCAGAAGTTATAGAAAATAGTGTAGTAGAGGCCGCAGTAACAGTGGTGGTAATGGTACTGAAGCAGTACAATATCGATTTCACAAGAAAGAGAAAATACTCTACCACCAAACCAGAAGCTGTAAAACAAAATCCAAACCCTGCTCAGCTGAAAGCAAATGTGTCAGTAGCTTCAGTAGCACTGAACTGAACTAACTGAAGACCACAGAGTGTGTTTTAATAGCCAAACAATTCAGACGTCCCTTCACGTTCTGCCAGATTTAACACAAAAATGCACGCTGTACATACACGTTTCACATAATCATTTACTTGTTTGATTGTTTTTCAGGCAGTTCAGTGCAGAGCAAGAAAAGGATGTGCTCTGGATTCAAACCCTCAGTGGTTTTAGACTGCAGCGCACCTTTTTTCCACAGAGCCAGAACACCTGCACCTACACTGATGCCACTCCAAGTCCACATCAACAATTCTCAAGTCATTGCAAGATACACGGAAATGATTGCTGCGGTCATTTATTTCATATGCTATGGCAGAAAATGTGTAAATTCTGCCGAGCGTCAAGCCTTTGTTGTCTTTTCAAACCTTTGTGTTTCTGAAAGCAAACGAGCCCTCAGATTCCATTTAAGCATGGCAGTGGCATGGAAGGACACAGGCCTCTGGGCTTTGGCACGGGATCACTGTACCTCTTTCATAAGAGGGAAATGTCTTTGCAATGCTTCGCACTGGAACCTAGCCACCACGCAGAGAGCCAAAAATGCCACACGGACAATTCCCCCCACTCTGTTTTTAATGGTGGTACACAGGGGCAATAATCATAAAAAGCCAGGGTCTCTTTCTGAATGGTAACTGACATTCGTCTCCTACAGTAACCGCAGCCCCAGTGCTGGGCAATTTCCCCTCAACATGCAAAACTGTGGGGACAAAATGTGGGACCTGCCATTCTCCATGCATATTAAAGACACTTGTCATCAAGACGTCACCCAGGAGCTATGAGAACAAGAGGTACAGTTCCTCCGAGACAGACTCACTCACCATCAAAACCATGAAATTAGACCCGGGAAAATATCCTTGTGATGGGAAAAATGCTACACTTTAGTGCATTTTGCATATAAAAAAAACGGAAACGGATGCATGTAAATTGCCCGTGCCACAAAGACAAATTGGTAATTCAGGTTTGGAATGAAAATGACACTAAAGTGCAAAAAGGAAATGGTGCAGCGTGAAAGGAATAAGGGTTGTTAAAATGTCACATTTGAGATTCGGTGCCTTTAGGAATCGAGATGTATTGTTAGAGGAAATGTGATAAACACAAGCCAAATGCACGGGTAGCAAATAGAGCTTCATGTACACCACGTTGTCTTAGCCAACGTGCTCACAGCGACGCCCACAGAACAGACGCAATCTGATAAATGCACAATTTGTGGTTATATACTTCCTCACACCTTTCTCTTAGGAACTCATACATTTTCTCTTTAATGACAAAAAAAAAGGAACGTGTACCCACACAATGACATTCAAAGCGTAATTCTGAGTAAATGAAAACCAAATGCTGATTTGTTCAAAGTATTTACAGATCTCAGAAACACATGCTCATGTGCTTTTCGCTGAGGGGTGGCACACAGCCATTTTCGAATGGTTGAAATCCACAGCGGAGTTAAATATTTTTCATTTTTGACAACATGTTAATTCCACGTTCAGCGCTGCCGATATTGTTTCAACCACTCAGCCACTCACTTTTCACAATCAACACTTGAACCATGTGTCAATGAACAAAACAACAGTCTTTACTGTGTTTGTTGTCTGTATTCAGTATATATACTGTAAGGAAGGCGGATCACTTCCCCCACATGGGTGCTGGCGACACAAGCCCCCCTCAGTTTGTCCCTGGGCTCCTCGGGGCCCAAGACCAGTGCCCTCCAGGATGACAAATGGCCTTAATGAAATTGGACAACTCAGCATACATGCATAAGAGGATGTTAAATATTGATAGTGAAGATCAACGTAGCGGTGCATATTCCACTCTTTAATATTTTAAGTGTCAGACAGGCCTATTGTCTATCTATTGGGGGGGTAAATCACTGTCTGTGTCCCCCAGTTCTCTTTGAGACACATATGATGGCCAGGGCAGCGTTCACTCAGCTACGGATGAGAGCACCCAGGCCCGCGCTTTGCATATATGCTCAACAAAAGCGTGTAGTGGCGAGAGGGTCAGGGTGGGGTGGGGTACTCTTTACATAAATCTTTGTGATCAAGTGGGGTTATGCATTTAAAATCCTCACATGTAAACAAGGAAATGAAAACCACAGCAACAATGAAAGGCCCATCTTGATTTTTCGATTTAAGAAACAAACATGCTCTTAAATCTGGCTTCACTGATGATAAACATTGATTTTGATGCTCACCTCAAAGGATGAGTCTAAAGATGTTGTATCAATCCGTGCCCTTGCAGTCTCCTTTTTGTGCTGTAGCCTCTACACTGTAAAAAAAAAAAAAAAAAAACTTGAAGAAACTCTTTAACTCTTCGTTTTAAGGCAACACACTTTGACTTAACTTAATTTCTGAAGTTTAGGCTTTGAGTTCATCCAGTTTCATTTTTTCTTCTGTTAACTTACTCCAGGTTAGATAAACATTATTTTTTGTCATCACAGCCCCGACTTTTTACTTCTGTTAGTTGACTCTAAATCAAAGGTTATAAGCTGTATCCACTGGAATTTCTCAGTTTACAAAATTAACTTAATATTTTTCTTATCGTGTAAGTGAAAGTTTTTCCCCCTCATGACATCATTTGCTGAACTGATAACAGTCAAAATAAGCCCAGGAACAATGTTATATGGTGCAGAAAGTGTGTGAAGCAAAGACCTATCTGCATCGTGAGACACCATTATAAAAACACACATAACACAATGATTTCTGGAGAATTTTAACGTTAAGGCAATGCATGCTGGGAAGTACAGGCACATAAGCAAACAATATTTCTAAATAACAATAATAAAAGAATTTGATGAGTTCAGTAAACAAACCACTGGACATTTAGTCAGCTGAACTCATGATGATCACTTCTGAAAGTGCTAATTAAGCAACTTGAACTTGAATCTGACAAATTTATCTAATTACACTGAGTTAATAATAAAAGAAAAGCTTAATTATTCTGAGATTTTTCTGCGCAAAGGATAACGTAAAGTAAACACAGAGTGAAAATTTGGTTTTCCTGCATTTCCCAGCTAAAAGACACAAGTTAAACTTTCTCACTTTGTGATGAATCACAAATTAAAAAGTTTTCAGGACTCACTCACTTTTGTTGAAGTTAGAGCACAATTTTAGTATTAACTTTAAATGCAGATAATTTTGGTTTCTGTGGTTAACAGCCTGTAATTGTTATTTAAGCCAAAGACTATAAGTTGGCGTTTTTACAATGTAATGTATTAATCATTTTACATTTCTCAAGTTATGAAAGAATGTGTAATATCAAACAGTGTGTGCATGCCAACACTTGCATATACAGTGTACTTATCACAGTGGCGGTGCTGCACCTTGAGGGCCTGTTGTTGCGCAGCACAGTAGCAACGGCAAAGATCACATGAATAACCATTATTCAAATCGATTCAAATTACGGGGGCACTCAAAGTAATCGGCTAATATCCTACAAAAAATCAATTCCACTCCCATTTGGACACAATTGAATGCGTCTGAAGAGGGCAATTATTAAACACACAGATCAGATCCATAATTGGCAGGGGGGGGGGGGGGGGGGTACATTGTCATGAGGACTAATGCACTTCCCCTGAGCCAAGAGCCACAGCAGGCACTTAGCGCACCCTAGGTTGCGTAGTGGGGGCTGACGGAGCTGGCAGCGGATAGGCTGAGGAACTGCCAGGAGTTTATGAGAGAGGGGTGAAGAGTGGTGGAGGTGGTGGAGGTGGTGGGGTGGGAGGGCACCTGGGGACTTTGCCTAGCGGGGCCCATTCCCCTGCAACCTCCCCCCTAGCTCAACACTGCCCCCCCCCACCACCACCTCCACCCATCTTCTTCTACATCCCCTGGAGGCTTGCTTCACTATGGGTCCCTGACACACCGGAGGGATGACCCTGGGAATCTCATTATGCATACAACCAAAGTGTGCCCCCCCACCGCCACCACCACCAGAACCACCGCTGCCGCCACCCTCAACCTTACTGCCAGCCGCCCCCCACTAATGCATTTGCATACAGAAGACAGACCAAATAAGGTAATAAATCAGCGGCCTATATTCAAATGGTTTGCAGGGAGATTGAAACCCCTGCATATACTACCTCGAGTAAATTCACCCACATGCTGTGGAGCAGATACCCATTCTCATCAGCGGACACAGGCACTGCGTCCACCGGACACCTAGATATAAATATATATCCCGCTTCATTGCATTGCCGAGGGACGAACTACCTCAATATATCAATATACATATGCTTATATCTCATATGCCTTAGGCAAACTAACTGCCTTGGTTATAAGGCTGGGCTTTCATGGCACCCGAAGGTCACAGCTCATACTGAGAGAGGGGGACAATTTGAATATTGCACTTAATGTAGGTCTTTGGACACCACCTCTGCCAATTCACTTTGCCTCATCAATAATGAAATTGCCATGAACATGGAAATCAAAGTAATTTCCTTAAGGTGGGATTATAGAGGGTTTCAATTTTCTTACACCAGGCCAACATGTTATCGAGCCCTGCTTTTGTGCTAGCAACAAAGTGACACTTTGCTGGAAACCGATATGATTCACATGCGACATGAAGGAAGTGTGTAACAGCACTGCACATGCTTGATATGGCTGATTATAAAAGTCTCAGAATAAATAAATAGGAATGTCTGGCTGTTGTGCATGCTTGAATAGGACACAGTGAGATGGAATAATAAAATCAAACCCTAAACAGAGTAAGATGTATTTGTGTGCGTGTGTGCGTGAGTGTGCATGTGCTGACTGGCACAATAAAGCAGGCCCACTATGATTGCATTATGATCTGGTGGAAAATGAATTCTGCTTAACAAGCCAACCCCCCCACCACCACCACCACCCCCACTCACAGACAGCCCCACCTACACACACTTACTTCCATTCCATTATTTTCAATAAAAAATGGCGAGAAAAAAGATGCATTTTAAGATACATGCAAATAGCTATCCATCAATCAATTTGTTGGTCCCAAAACTACCATCAAAGGGGCAGAGGCTGTGAAGTATGCAATTCCCCATCAACAAATGGAGGATTGAAACTGAATCCTTCAAGCTTAATTAATGGGAAGTCTGCCACTATTACTTGGTTTGTTTAACGCGCCTCACACAGAGGGCAAGTTGTCCTTTTTTGAATCACTGCACCGAATTCCACTTGTTCAACATCACTGAACTGCTTTTCATGCAAAAAAAACAATCCATCTCATTTTTAATCCTTTCCTCTCATGGGTCGACATGTCATTATTTTGATCCCCACGTACAATGGCTTCACACATTCATATCGCATCGCTCGGAGAGTGTGTGGCAGTAATTATCACGAGGCAGAGATTTCTATTTGTAGAATAACTACCTACAGTTAGGCAGAGGCACTGAGGCAGTCATTTCGCTTCCATCCCCAAAGTTCAGCCCCACGCCAAATACCTCTCTACTCCAGATAGCCAATTACATCTCGGTAAACAGTGACTAGAAATCCTATTTTTACTGAAGCATCATCGCAAATCTATAATAAAAGCTAATAAGAAAAAACACAGAAGTTTGTTCAAAAATGTCAAGCTTGAACTTTCTGTAGGAAACCAAAATGGAAATGAGTCAATGTAAATAATGGTTTAATAAAATCCCCTCCCGTGTAAATCCAATGTGAAATTCACCAAAATACGGGAAACTTTTCACCCTCTTGAGCTAATAACTGGTGACAGGAAGAGGGCTTAAACAAAAGATCAGTCAAGCTGATCTTCATTTGAATATTCAAATCCTTTTTAATAAAACTCAGCTTGATTCATTTCCCATAGATTTGCCAAAAAAAACTAATTTTGCATTGGAGAGAACATCATTTGAATTTTTGCAGAAAAGAGGGACGTTGAATGAGACAGTTTCACCTGTATCAAGTCATTGTCCCAAAGTATCAAGATTACCACTTTCCCAAATGGTACATACTTGGATTCTACACACAAACATGAAACCAAGTTTGTAACACAGCCTCTGCAGTAAGGGCATTTTAAACCACCAGCTAGCATCAGACCTGTTGATGGTGGGGTGGGGAACATAGTTGTCCATGTGACAAATTAAACTTCCCAGTGAAAGCAATGAGGAACAACAACTGGACTCAGCTTAAAAATCTGACTTAACTTTATCTTAATTTTAAAACCTGGGTTTTACTTGCATGGCTTTCATTCCTATCTATAGCAATGTGTTGAGACCTAGAAACTTCACTGAAAACAAGTGCAAATGGGTGAGAAACACAAGTACTAAGAAAATCACAGGTTTAAAAAAAACCTGCACGTTAGCCAAACTTATTTGGAAGAGACATTTACAACCTGCTATGCAAGAATCAGCCATAGTAGCCAAGCTAGCATCAGCTCACATTACCGCCAGCGGGCTACTGCTAGTAGGATATGTTTAGCTGCTACTGGCTAAATACTATTAGCTAGATGAGCTATTATCATAGCGTGAACTTATAGATCACAGAAGCTGTGGGTTTTACAATGTTGCTGTGTGAGTTTTTATTTAAATTGTTGTAATGGATCATTAGGTTCTGGTGGGACTGAGCAGTTTCCTCCTAATTATCTGATATTCCTCCTGCAAGACAGTGTGAACAGAGTTGGTGAAAGTCTTCATTCACACATCAAAGAATTTGAGCAAAAAGTCTGTGATAATATAACTGTAATGCAGAAATCTGAGAGTAATTTATATTGTTTGGCACCTAGAATGTAATTCTCAAAATCTGATTAACTACAAGTTATGTTTGCTTGAATATTCATGAAGGGTATGAAGTCATATTCAGAGGGAGGTTGGTTTGCTGCAAGTCTTTAGCGTTTTTTTTTCTTCTTTCATAATTGTTTTTACTTTAGAACAATTTTGCACTGATTACATTTGAATCACAGTGATAAAGTAGCGTTTCATCAAAACTAAATAGAGGTGAAGGACTAACGTAACGCAGTTAATTAACAAGCTTTTTTTCTTTTTGCTGTAGACTTTAAAGTTGAAGGCACAGTTGTGTTATGTGCTTTGTCACATCTTAATTATCTTCTTACAGTACAAGTAGCCAACTAGCAAGCATACCAAAACTAGGTCATTAATGCCTTCAGCTCTTTTCAGCTGTCACATGACTCTCACCTTGCAGGTTTCCCAGTGTGAAGCTTTAAGGCTGACTTCCTGGTTCAACTTTGGCCTGGATTGTAATAGTTTTTTATGGGACACATTTCGGATGTGCTCTCCTTCCGTTTTCCCTCCAAATACAGTGGTTTAGATAATCTGAGTTGTCTTATCAAATGACTGCTTGGTGTTTTTTGTTGTTTCTTTCTTTCCCAGGTCTCAGCAGTTGCATTCAATTTTATCACAAAGATTAGAGACAACGGTTAGAACAATAAAAATCAGAACAAGGTGTATTAAACCAGGATATTCTTCCACGAGATGTCTAATGTCTGAGGAACAAATGTCATTCATGACATTTACACACTATATATACTGTATACACTTCAACAGCTCTGTGGCAAAACTTCACAGTGGAAATTTCTTTGCCTCTTTGCGTGGTGTGAATAGGTCTCTCTTTTGACTCCCCTGTTCTCAAGGCCTCAGCACTCATAAACAAAGTGATTTATTCAAACTTTCCATATCAGAATGCTGCTATCTAATTACTTCAGGGGGGGACAGCATATTCCACTCGCCTATGAGTTATGGAGAACCTTCTTTATGAGTGAAGTTGATGGAGGATCAGGCGAAGAGCTCATCATAAATCCTCAATAATGCAAACGTTTGAGGAATATCTCAAAATAAAAATGCAAATGTGATTAAGAATGGGTTAGCCTGTGCTGATATGGCAGCTTGTATCATCTAAAGAGATGCAGAGCACCTACAGGGGAAAAAGTGCCACGTACTTAGGGAGGCACTCAAATAAATAAATAACATTCACTAGCATAGATGCTGTATGGTAATATCTCCTTTACAGCACGCACATATGCCCCGCACATGTAGACGCACACTCACAAGAACACACAGTGGCAGCCGCACACATACAAAATGCACAGACTCGTGCAGTCAGTATACGCTTATGAAAATGAAAGTGTGCCCAACATTTTAATCTCACACCTACGTGGCCCTAACGAGAAGGCATAAACTTTTAGGAGGCAGGATGAAGTGGAGGCTTGCAGATGCAAATGGGGCACGTGGAAAATGGCGGAGGTACAATGCAGAAGCTTGTTAGTGACTGAGAGGCGAACAGTGAGGACGATCGCGACACCTCGTCACTCGCCTTTTATCTCTCGTCACTGGCAGATGAAAAATCACTGTGAATCTGCCACATCCGTCTGCATTAACATAACAAAGCCTCCGCGGAAGAGAGAAAGAGAGAAGTAGAAAGAGGAAGAGGGAGAGAGAGGCCATGGCGACTGTCCCTCTCAAATCTACCCAAAGTCCGAACCAATGTGCAGAATTGACAAATTCTCTGTGCTTTTTAGCCGTTATTATTTATTCTTTCTTTCTTCACCTCTCTCACTCTGGCTTTCACACACACACACACACACACACACACACACACACACACACACACACACACACACACACACACGCACGCACGCACGCGCACACACACACACACATTCACACAGGATACAGACAGTGAGAACAGATGTCGAGCTGCCACCTAAAGAAGATCCTCCCCAATCTTAGCATCATCTCACCACTCAGCCAGTCTTGTCAGCACAATAGACAGGACAGAATTACAGACGGGTCTCTCTCTTTCTTTAAAATAGGCTCAGAAAAGAAGGACTCATCACCTCTCTCTTCTTCCATCTCGCCATTCCTCTCCACTACCACCACCACCACCACCCCCCAACCCCCCCAATCTCGCCATACAAAGCTCATTGGGTGGAAAGAGAGAGGAATGGGAAGGAAGGGGGGGTTGAAAGACATTATGCATATGAAAATGTCCTGAAAGAGGTGTGATTTATGTATGCATTAGATGCAGATTCCATTACGGGCCAGTGGCTCAAGTGAGATCTTTCCAGGAACACCGAGGCGACCTGATCAAACTCAGTCTCATTACTGGCCATACGGGCAGCAGGGAAACTACTGACGGAGGAGAGAAAGGGTGCAACAGAGTGAGAAAAAGGGGGAAAAAAAGAGATAGCGGAGGCATATTTACAACCTGGACACACACACCTCACCCACAGGGACAGAGTAAATTGCAATCTGCCCTCCAAGACCGCGGCAGATCACAGACAGGCGTTCACCTGAAAGACGAGTGGGAGAGGAAGAGAGGAGCAGGGAGAGAAAGATGGAAAGAAAAGCGCGGATATGTGTCTGTGGATAACTGTGGTCAACTGCGAACATTGTTGCCTCGTGATTGTGTGTCTCTCTGTCTCTCGGCCCACCATCCAGCAGTATTATTTTTCACCCAAAACGGTTTCACACTCCTACTGACTACTGTATGTGGGGCAATCTATATGCATTCTTAAAAAATATATATGCAAGTGCACGCCTGCAGGAAGCCCTGGGCGGAGGACGACGGTTGTTTGGCTTGATAATCACGTGCCTGCTCGAGATAAGGAAAAAGTGTTTTGTGAAAAGAAAACATGGGCGGCAGTCCTCCATCCTGGCTGACCCCGCCGCTGTAGCCCCTGTGATTGGGGTCAGCCTGGAGATTCCTCTCTGGCCAGCTAATGTGATTGCATCGGAGCAATCCCCTTAAACGCCATCAGCTCTGATCTGCATAGTAATTGGCTCGACTCTCCTTGGACGTGACCTTGGGGAGGGGTGCTGTCACTCCCGCCGCTCTCTCCTGTACTGGCAATCATACACACAAACTCACACACACACATACACACACACACACACACACACACACACACACACACACACACACACACACACACACACACACACACACACACATAGTCATAGCATGGCCATGGATGCAGGCATGGACAGAAAAGGTGAGGAGCAGATGCCCTACATGGTTTCGCTGGGTAGTGACTGTATGTGCAAAGTGAGGAAGAAATTCAGGTGACAGGTGTTAATAAACTACCAGGAAATGGGTGATATCTCACAATCAACATGTATTACAAGATAATGGCAAACTAAGTGTTGCACGCAGATGTCACTGTGGCGGGAAGTCGTGTGGAAATACTAACATTTAAGCCGAGTTAGCAGGGCTGCACTCTGAAGTCATCTGCTTTCTAACCTGAGAGGAAAATAGTGCTGAAAATGCCTGTGAATCTGCTTTAACTACAAATGAATCTCTTTTCACGATTAACAGTAATTCATAAAGAAAGTACAGTGAGATAGGGGGTTAAGTCATGCTGCTGCAATTCCATTTTTCAAACACCCTGTAACCTTCTCTCTTTTTGTCCTTCTTGCATCAGCACTATTTGTTGAAGATCTTAACGAAAGACAAAGAAGCAAATGTATATTTTATGAATGTGTGCCTCTGGTTTATCTTCCTTTGTGGGGCTTGTGTATACAATCGAAACCAGCTCTCGAAGAGAAAAGTGCTTTTTCTTCTCCTGTCCCCCGATGTCAACGACAAGGTAAGTTGTGGCTTTGGCTGGCTTTTTGATATGCATTTCAAACGGGGGAAAACTTCACAACCATAGAGGCTAATTTGCAATGGAGATTTTTTTTTTTTTTTTTTTTTTTTTTTATTATTATTATTATTCTCTGCTTCGGAAAGCAAAACAGTCAAGGGTGTCAAGCGAGTGACAAGTTTGTTTTCCTGTAATGATTTCCGCAAACTTGAGGTCTGTTCTGTTTTGTTCCTTAGACAGTTTGACCTAGTTGGAGTGCGAGCACGTCCCCTCTCTCTTTCCCTCACTCATGCATTGTT
Organism: Seriola aureovittata; assembly: GCF_021018895.1. NCBI lineage: Eukaryota > Metazoa > Chordata > Actinopteri > Carangiformes > Carangidae > Seriola > Seriola aureovittata. The sequence continues at coordinate 6,484,016 of NC_079382.1, forward strand.
AAAGCCGTGGGTCCGTATTAGGCACTCCCAAGTCATCACATGTCAGAAGAAGCTAATACAAACTGTGTGTGTGTGTGTTTGTGCGTGTGTGTGTGTGCGTGTGTATGAACAGAATTTGTAAGATTTTATTTGCATTAAGGGGAAATTAGCTTTTTGCTAAGTTTGAGCCAAAGAAAAGCTTATCAAGAATCAAGGGAAATTTCATGAAGTTACTTTAGAGCAGCTGAAGCAGACTGTCACCACTGTGCAGTTCACTGCAATGAATTAAGTGACACTCCCACAGCTCTAAGTCTGACATTAAACCGCCATCTATCCTCACTCCCCAAGTAACCCTCTGCATGGCCGCAGCAGCATTGGATTATTCATTTGAAACATCAGCACTGAAACAGGCCCAATGTCTGCGAGAAAAAGTTTCTGAGGCATCCTCAAATGGTTGAGGGGGAAGACTGGGGGCCCAGAGGATTTGACTGGAGCGCACCCAGCAATACTCAAGGAAAAAAAAAAAAAAGGCAAAAAAAAAAAAGAGTGCTTTGTTAGAAGAGCGAGAGGCATCCCTTGGGCTGTCTCTTTGAATAAGCTAGGAGTAAAGCATCCACCAGCACCACCAACCCCGCCACACACCCTCCACTTCTCCTCTCACTCATTCACTCTCGCTCTGTACCCACCATCTCCTCCCCCCTCCCTCCCCCTCTCCCTTCAGAGCGACAGAGGTATAATTGTGCCACAGGGTTTTAGGTGGTGTGACATATCTGTCACCTGCCGTATCGTGCTCTCCAGAGGAGCCTTGCCTTCCTGTTGGGTGTCATGGGGAGAGAGAGAAAGTGAGGTAGAGAGAGAGAGAGAGAGAGAGAGAGAGAGAGAGAAAGATGGTGGCTGGCTGGGGCTGTTTGTTGACTTTTGTCACCGTATTGATGCTTTGTAAACTTTCCACCGCCCCAAAGTTTTGTTACCACACTCAGGTACATGAGGTACAGGCACGGCGGCCACATGCGTGCTCCATGGCTGGGTCTCTTTTTGACTGTCATTAAATCTAATATACAGCCAGTGGGAGCAAACAATGCCTCTGTATGCTTTCACAAACCCAGAGAATCAGGGTATTATTGCAGACACGTCATGCTTCTCAACATATGTTAGGCAATATGGCCCTGCCTGTTGTCCCTCCTGAGGGGATAGTCTGACTTTAAATGAAAAGTCCCCCATTTTTACATAAATTATGAAATGTACGTGGTCCTGAGCTGCCTCTCTCAAATAGGCCTTCACTCTCTTTCTTTCGCCCTCTCACTTCACAGCCAAATCAAGAATTCTGTTGGCAGTGAAATATATTGAATTTGACAACTCCAAGAAAGACTTTCTGAAGGATAGCGTTTTATTTTGGGTGACCTAATTGTACGCTCCCCATGGCTGCTCCTTGTGCGGTATCTCACTCACTCCTGAAACAGCTTCATTTCTACATTCAAATTATTCATCATCGCCTGGATTTATTTCCTCCTTTCTTCACTTTTCATACCTTTGGTGTTCTCTGCGGGGATTTGAGATGAGGAGGGAGGAAAAAAAAAAGTGCTTCTTTGTTTTTTTTTTTCGTGAGCTATTGTTGAAACACCTTAAGTCTCTGGTGTACGGCAGAAACTGAAGTGATAGACAGGGCTGCCCTATTTACAGCCAGATTAAAAAGAATCACACAGGAAGACAGTGTTAAATGATGATTGTCTATGACATTTAACAATTGATTAAAGAAAGATAAGTTTTAATAGGTGGTGGTGGTGATGTGGGTGTTGGGGGAAGAGGTGGGGGGAGAGGAAGGTGTTCTTCTCGGCAGCAATATTTCTTTATGCGCGCCATATTCTGCTGCTTGTAACAATGAAATGATAAATTTAACATAAAACATCTAAAGTGTATCAAAAAGAGTCTGGGTATTGAAGCAAATCAGGATTTTCTTCTTTTTTTTTTTTTTTTTAAACTTGTACAAACATAGTGCTACTTTTTCTCACAGACCATACACATTTATATTAGAATAAGATCAGTTTTCTTTTTTGGTCCTTTCTCTCTGAGTGTGCAGCATTTTAGTTTTAGAGTTTTATTTTGGCCTTTTTTGGCCATGAAAAAAAGGTAAACATGATCTTATCTGCCTCATGACTGAGGTTGATCTTTGTCAGTGTGATTAAAAGCAAAACTTCAGTTCCAGTAATATTGCATTAAATGTGTATGTGGTGGCCCACGATGACCGGCTTAGTCTGAAACAGGTAAGTTTGCTCCTGATTCTCTGCATTTTCATTGTCAAGCAATAATGTACTTTTTATGCAAGCTATTTTGTGTAAAAAAAAAAGTCATCTTAGTCAGACTAGAAGTAACCACAGGTCTGCTCAGCTGAACTATTTTTACACTTCTCTTTTACGAACGTTTTCTAGAATCATAATGTGGCTGTGTGTGTGTGTGTGTGTGTGTGTGTGTGTGTATTAGTAATGTCTGTCAGCGTTGTCAAACATCATGTCAGTCTGTCTCGCAGCATGCTAATTGCATGTGAAGACAAGAGCATTAGAACAGGGGCAAAATAGCATGAACACTTGACACGACCGAAGATGGAAACACTCTTAGACAAAAAAGAGTAAGTAAGAGACACGTGCTGACAAGGAGGCAGACGCACTGAAAGACAGACAGAAAGTCATTGGTGGGGAAGTTACTCAACTTAAGTGAAACTCCGCTGTTTTCACAGCTTAAAGGACAAAAGTGACAGATAGCGTGGGATATTCATGTTTTCAGGAATAGAATGACAAAGAGGCCGTCACGAGGGCTGCCAGCAAATGCCTCGGTCAGTGGTTATCAAAGTCTGACTCAGAAGTGCAGAGTAAAGATTTGATCGAATGGTATAGGTACGTAAATTATTTTTAGAATTTCTGGTATCTAGGTTTGACTATGACAAATCCAACTTCCAGTATACCTGTGTGGTAGGCTGAATAACACACGATAACTACACGATAAATGTTTGATATGTAAGCCCACATAGTAGCATGCAAATTTTAGGCTGCAAGAAAATATCTTAAAACCGGGTGCAGAAAGGTCTGAAAACAACATAAAAGTCACTGTTTTCAGTTTTTTTTTTTTAAGATTACACAGTCATAAAATGTTCAAAAAGTTTAAATACAGACTGTAAGTATGCTGCTCATGGTCTAAATTGATCCTTGTTTTTTTTTTTTAATTTTTTATTCTGCCTGCCATCTAAGTACATGCACACCGAAAACATTTCCACCCAAAACTTTAAAAAACAAAACTACGGATGTAGAAATTTCAGAGAAACAAATCAAGTTCTCCACTAAGAGTCAACACTGACAAATACAACTTCATCTGAGAGTTTAATGAGTTGAATTGTATTGTGCTGTAAATAGTCTCTCTCCGTAGGGCACTGCGTTGGCCTGCGGACGGTTCCTGGCATGTCTGTGAAGTGTGGCGATGCCCTGTGGGGACGGGAACACACACACACACACACACACACACACACACACACACACACACACACACACACACACACACACACACACACACACCAGCCCCACCAGCATCCCCCCTCGCAACAGCTGCCGTGCTGCAGGAGGCAGCCGTACCCCTCGCTGATCAAATCTTGTCCGTCACATTTCCCCTAATTAACGGGCATCTGCTTCCCCCATTTTCCCTACATGGCTACACACTTTCCCTCTGTAGTTCCAATCATATGATCGTTATGACCTTTAACCCCTCCGAGCTCGTCTGGCTCGGAGCATGCCTGTGTGGTTGCCCGCCTGCCCACCCTCCTTCCCGCTTACCTGCCTGCCACATACCAGCTGGGGAGAGACGCGAGGGCAGGCAAACAAACAAACCAATGAGGCAGTGTTCATCTGGAGGACAGACATCACACTTCTGTCTTTTCCAGTGGTTGTTATTCCTGCCAAACTTGTGGCCGCATTCACTCATTTTCAAAAAAAATAAAAAAATAAAACAGCTAAAAACTGAAACTTACAACGTGAGAACTTTTCATTTCTATTTGGCTATAGCAGGTTTTTATTTCTGAGAACCACTGTCTTGGAACACAGTTATGAGACGGAGTGACTGACATGCAGAGTCCTTTTCAAAGCCAGAAATGCTTCCAAACAAACCAAAAAAACTCATTTTTAAATCCTATTTTTGCCCGAGAGATTTGGCTCCTTCCTAACTCTAAAGAAAACTCACACTCATCTCATTTTGGTGAGGAAAACTTGGCTTACAGTACTGTAATGACTTTTATTCCACTACGAGGAATGACATAATTAAAGTGTGGTAAAAGCTCGGATTAACACCAGTCACTCAGACCCCACAGCCCAGTCACCAGCGTCAGGAAATCTCTTTCTTTATGTGTTATGGTAAGGACAGAGGATGATGATGATGATGTCTGTGTGTGCGTGCGTCAGTCTCTGTGTGTGTGCGTATGTGTGTGTGTGTGTGTGTGTGTGTGTGTGTGTGTATGCATTCCGTCATTCACAACACAGAAGCACCTGAGCAGGCACCAGCTGGCAATGTGAGAGGTGCGCTCTAATTTAAAATGCATCTCATTAGAAGCAACCCATAGCCTGTCACTGTACTCTTTCTCTGTATAAAGACACAGTGTGGAATTAATGATTTTCTCAAAGAAAAAAAAAAAAAAACCCTTGAGAAATAGCTGTTGAAATGTTTCTCTCAATAAATATGTTACATAGGAAAGAATTACAGTTAATAGCTATTTTTTTTATTTTTAAATATGTATTTGTTTTAACCAATAGGAGTTTATGTAGATTTTTCTGTTGAAGTTTGACCTTGAATTATGTGCATTTCTACTGAGCAGAGATTGAAGGCTTTTGTTTGTTTGTTGCTATTGTTTAAAACCCATTTCCCATTTGCAGGGAGAAATATACTTAAGAGAAGTGTTTATTCATTTGTAGAGATGGCTCCACTGCCAAGGAGAGGAGACTTGATGGAAGCTCAGATTCATTAAAACTTAATTAATATGCATCATTATGTAAATGAGGGTGCAGTTAATGAGTTTTTAAAAGAAGCATTCCTTAATTAGTTCACTTTTAATGGCATCATCATTTATCTTTTTCTTCTTTGAAGCAGAATGATGCACTAGATGCAGGCAGTTCTAAAATGCTAATCTACGTTTTATCATCTTATTTTTCTGATTTCCATGTGATAGCGACGACATCTCGAATCTCGTCGCTAATGAGGAACGTTTACACGTTTTAATGTCAGTTATTTCAATTCAAGACACTGTAAAATTTCTGAAAAAAAGGGGGGGAAGGATACCAAACAAACACAGAACGCTTATCACATATCCTGAGAAAAAAAATGATAATTAAAAATGTATCGACCAGCAGAAGTTAAATCCAGACCCTTAGGCTACTCACAAATGCAGTCTTTTTTTTTTTCCAGCCCATTTGGGGGTGAAAAAAATCTCTCAACAGTTCCATTTCCCAGAGAACAACACTGGCAGGGTGTCAGAAGACTTGACAAAACCTGGAGACTTCTGACAGCGTCACACTTCTGGATAATTGGTCCCCAGCACTTCCTGTAAAAAGCGAGCAAACTTCCTCCTTTGCAGAGGTCCCAATAAAACTTTCTTCACAGTGTTGCACCTTAACCAACACCACATTTTCTTATTCGTTGTTATGCGTGCTGTTTAAACCATAACGTAAACTGCACAGGAAGTGTTTTGTTGTCAGATTTCAGTCACTATCAAATCCTGAGAACAGGGTTGTCAGGTGAGAGTTTGAGGGTTTTGAAACGCTTCTTTATAAAAGGTGATATTAATCGTGCTGGACATTTGAAAACTTCATTTATAGAAATAAATAAATACAAGCAGTTATACAATGTGTTGAAGCTTTTCATGAGGTGTTACAATCTGAAAGTACATCATGTGAACTGTGTGACCTGGGTCTAGTTCATACACACACACACACACACACACACACACACACACACACACACACGCGTGCGCGCACATGCACACGCCCACCCTTTCACATCTTCTCCTCTGATGAACATTTTGATTGTTCTGCCTCAGAAGGAATCAGTTGCATCATTTCTCTTAGGGCATCAGCACTGGGCGGTACAAGCCTTTTGCATTAACAATAAATTTATCATGCATGAGTATGGCCCTCTCCTGTGAATTGATAAGTGGATGTGAATAGGAAAATGCAGTATATTGGCTTGAAAGTGAAAGAAGGGTGAAATGACACAGTGAGCCTCAAAGCCCTAATGTGGACACCAATTTTATGTCCAAATTCACATGAGATGTTTTAGATTTTTGAAAGCGGCAACACACATTTTTATATTGTTTGCCTCCAAATTCTTAACAATGTGACGTTAAAAGAAGTTAGTTTAACTTATTTAATTTGTAGCAATAGCAAATTAAAATTATCATTATTATTATTAACATTATCATTATTATCATTATTTCTGCTATTGTGGTTGTTGTTGTTGAAATGCCTTTGTTTTGCTATTATTATCTCTCTGCTTCCCCTTATAGATGAAATGCAGCAGTTTCTCTCATTATTTAGATGTGCATTCCTGTGGAATCAATTCTCATAGACACATATAAATTATTGTTTAACGAGAAGCTGTATCCTATAAATTATTCAAAGCACCTGGGATTACAATACGAGATCAAATGATAGGAAAGAAAGAGCACTCTGCTGGAGGCAGCCCGCACACGAGCCATCACATCCCCAGTTTGATGTTCCACACAATCTGCTTATGCAGGAATAATTGGGGAGTAACAGACACCATGTGTACAGATACACTGGCCCCGCTTTTGTACGCCATATTTGGAAAGAGGTAATTGGGCCGCTGGACATGGTCAGCAATGTCACCCCAACCTGTGTACGCGTTTGTCCTCTGCGCAGGCAAAGTTACCAAGGAAGCTCCTGAATAACAAGGAAAAATAATCAGCTTGTTTATTCTCTCCAGCAGGAATCCTTACAAAACTTACAAAGCATGCAAAAGAAGAATGAAAGTTAGGGAGGAGCTGCTTGTTTACAACTGTCACACAGACATGCAGGGGAGCAAACTGTGAAAAAAAAAAAAAAAAAGAAGAATTTTTTTCATGGCCTCTTTCCCCGTCCGGATGAATTTAAACAGCAGGTTTCAGTTGGTAAGAATACGGAAACAGTAGAATTTATTGGTGTGTTATGGTGCCCTGATGTGTTGTAAAAAGGACACTCCAGTAGATAAGGAGGAAGCCATTGTGTGGCGTGTGACTGATGGAGAAAGGGGATTTAAATTGAGTCCTCAGTCATAAAATAAATAATGTGTATGTCACCAAAGTGGGGAGCAGAAAGAAAGAGACAAGAGAAAGATGACAATGATCTGCTCTCACAGGAACCCGGGGCGTTGTAGGCCGGTAGACGGAGGGCATTGTGGGACTGTTAGAAACATGAGGGATGCAGGTGCACTGAGGGATGAATGTGGTTTTGCTGAGTGTGTGTGGCTGCGCTGGGATGAGAGGGGGGCATGTAATTGCCCCCACAGATGGGTGAAGTGTAAGGAGGCAAGAGGCGGGTGTGGGGGGTTGGGGGGTGGGGGGGTTGGGGAGGCGGAGAGCAAGTGTGTGCCATGGGTGCATGAGCTTCTGTATGCACATCTATTTTGCTTTGCAGAAACCTCAAGCAAATGAACTAAGAGCACAACCAGGGTGAAATGGAAAAAAATGTCATTGTGAAATATTAAAACTTTCAGCAAGCGCAGGAAAAAAAAAAAAAGTTGAGGACATGATAAAAAAGTATGTGCATATGTGTCCAAAACAAGCACAGGGTATAAAATATGTGAACTACTCTTTCTACAAAGTAGAGTAAGTTTAACAGGTGCTGCAATACCCACAACAGGACTACTTTTTCTTTCCTCATGAATCCGAAACTCACCTCTGGAAAAAAAAAAAAAAAGAAAAAAAAAAAGAAAATAAGAAGACACAAAGACTAGAAAACTCAAGGAGGAAGAGGGATTAAGATGAAGAAAGGACGGGCCGTGGGGAAGGAGAGAGTGAGGGAAAAAAGGGATAGAGGGAGCGAGAGAGTGGGAGGGAAACAGGAAGAGGGAGATCATAGCAAGGGAAAAGAAGAAGACCGAAAGATCATACGAGATGCATCTGCATTTGCACACGAGAGAGAGAGAGAGAGAGAGAGAGAGAGAGAGAGAGAGAGAGAGAGAGAGAGAGAGAGAGAGAGAGAGAAAAGAGGGGGAGAGGGAGCAGGAGACCGTAGGGGACTGTCCCCATTCCTGCACCCCACGCTGAGAGCTCCTCTCCTCGACCGTGCCACTTCCGATCAGCCACGCAGACGAGCCTCAGCCCCCATGACAGAGCTGCTGAGACTGGCGGTGCCAGCTAAAGGCTGGATCCCCACTGAATATACTGACGGGAGAGCAAGAAGTTTGGGCTCTCAGTAGGCATGTTCCTCCCCCTCTTATTCATTTCAATTATAAGGGGCTTGTATTCCTGCAGGGCAAGGCCGTGTCGTGTGATCCACTGTAATGCAGCGAGGGCGACATGGAGAAGACACACTGATGCACCATTATCTGCATATTATATGGAGCTGGTTACATCCGTGGCTACAGCGTGAGGGGGAAACGGGCTGCTGAGAGGTGACAGAGGCTGAAGTGATGTAAACACATAAACAGCAGATAAAAAATAAAAAAAAAGAATTTGTTTAATACATCTTGAGCACTGATGGGGGGAAAAGAAATGCCTCATTTATGTTTTGCTGCAATCGATACACCTTGTTCTGGATTCAAGCACTGCCCAGTCCACCTACTTGAAATATAATGGGAAAGTGGTCTCAGACTTTATGTATGAGATCAACAAACATTTTCATTTAATTATATCACGGTCGTGAACCGCTTGAGATGCAAATTCTTTGGAAAAATCACACACATGCATGAACTTGTGCGCGCGCGCACACACGCACACGCACACGCACACACACACACACACACACACACACACACACTGCCATCAGAGTGAAGAATTGTTGAACTTCTATTGTTCACGTGCAAAAAAATAAAAAATAAACACAGAAACTGTGTCTTTATGAATCATATATTATACTGATTAATCACCAACTCAGACATGCTGTGGAGGAGAAAAATATATTCAAACAGTCTTCTACCTGAAGTCTTTTGCTTCCTATAATCTTTAGTTAAATTTCAGAGGAATATGGGTATTTTGTAGTACGACTTCCTTTTCAGTAAAGGCTCTCTTTGTGCAGGCAGAGAATGTGTTTTATTTGTATTTATGCATATGAATAGCATACGCTGAATGCCAATGATTAGATGGCTTAAGTTCCCCTTCAGAGTTCATATCCTCCATAAAACTGTCCAATTATCTGTTCATGAGCTGAGGGGAGGATATGTATGCACGTGTCTGAAAGCATGCCCAACAGTGCCACCTAGCCCTTGAGAGCAGGGTGGGAAACAGTCTTTTAATATCTTCCTCCGTTTCTCCATTTCATTTTTTATGATCCATGAGCAAATTGCCATGAAGTCAGCATTATTCTGTGCTTTCATTCAAACTCTTGCCCGAAATTTCATTTCTTCCACCTGGTAGTTGTTTTGGAAAATATGCTACGCAATTCAAAGTCATTACATTTTGGGTTTTTTAATGATCGGGGTGATACTAATAATTTCCTTTCCGTACAAAACAGGAAACCACAACAGTCTATTGTGAAAATTCTAGTGAAATTCCAACACAGCATATAATATGCATACCTTGTCAGTGGTGCAATATAATACCTCACTGTGAGCGAGTGAGTAATTTTTCGCTGTGTGAGTCTGAGTCTGAGCAGGGGAGTTATTCTCTGCCTGATAACTGCCAAAATAACAGCAGATAATTAGGCCCTTTAGAGCGCTGGGTGTCTCTTAACAAAGGCACCTGCGTTTCCTGTGGTGATTGCCGTGCACCCCGAGTGATTGTCATTTTTAATCTAGCACTCCCGCTGAGACTTCTTCGGCAGCAGCCTAGTCTGCAGGGTGCCAAAAGGTACCTGCATGGGAAGCATGCGGGTGTTCGTGTGGATGTGCACGCTGCATGCATGTGTATCCGGTTAGCCAAGCATGTGTCAGTGCATGCACATGAAAGCAGACATGCGTTAAGAAACACCCCGGTGCAAGACACATTCATACCTTTGTGGATGCATGTGTGCACCTGCGTGTGTTTGCATGTGTATAAAGGTGTTTATGTATATGCAATGTATATACTGTTGTAGGGTGTTCTGCCATTCTCCTCATGACTACGCCATGATTCATGACTGCCAAAAGTTCAGATGGTTGACATTAAAATTGACATCACACCAGAGGTGAATGTTATCAGTCAGCCTCTGCAAAAGGAAATTAGTTTCTCTACACTCAGGTTTGTGTGTTCATAAATGTGGCTTATACTACTGGCAACCAGCAAATGTTTGCAAATGTACAGGAATGATTTTCAGTTCATCTGAATGAAATAATTTGTTCTGAACATCCTCCCTCATCTGACTGCTCTGACAAGAAACAGACACCCTCCTCCTCTCCCCTCCCTCCCTCTCTCTCTCTCTCTCTCCTCCCAATAAAGAAACAAACAGAGAGCCAAATAAACCCGTTGCAATTCCTCTCCAGTGCAGCCATCCACATCCTGGACTGTGCCAGGTTGGGGAAATCATTGGAATTGTTTACCCCCCCCCCCCACCACACCCACCCAACCAACCACCCACCACCACCACCCTCACTCCACCCCCCCAATACCACTACCACCACACACATGCACACCTCCCATCTTCATCTCCCTCTCCTCCTCCTCCTCCTCCAACCCCCCACCCCCACCACCACCCCTCCTTCCCCTTCTCCTCTACAAAATGAGATGCCCGTGTCTGATCGCCTGAGCCAATTTGCAGACCCATGTGGCACCCTTCCCTTCAGACCTGGGCATTGTGCCTCTCGCTCCCTGGCAAAGAGGCGAGGAATTATTTTTATCCCCCAAACACGCGGATATGCACCGATGATTTCAAATGCCTGCCTCGCACATTGTCAGGGATGATTTTGGCCAGGTGCCAAACCTATTATATTGATCTCTCTTTCTCTGTATTTCAATAGCCACAGACAATGCAGATTTACTGCAGAACATATTAGGGAAATAAAAATCAGTCTCAGGCACTAAACTCGCTGAAACTGATGGTATGCGTGTGAGTGTTTGTGTGTGTGTGTGTGTGTGTGTGTGTGTGTGTGTGTGGTGTGTGTGTGTGTGTGTGTGTGTATCTGTGCGTGATTGTGCTAAAGGCTTTTCCCTAAATTTTCTTAACAATATTCTCAGGTTTGGGTCTATCACCATGGTAGCCTAAGATCCTGTGTTTTCACTATTCAAATTGATATGCAGCGCCTGCTAATCAAATGTCTAATTATATTCTGACATATTCTCATCATATCATTTAGTATCATAACATTTGAGCCATTATTTTTTTCTACCTCAGCTTATTGCTTTGGCATCTAGATCTTTCTCCTTGGAGTGCGTTGCTGGCATGTCGACTCTGGCTTTGGTTGGAAACGATGAGACCTCCGATGTTTGCCGAGGTACACACGGGAATATTCAAATGTTGAAACTGGCAGGGAACGGTGCTGTCAGCTAATGAGCGTGTCTATGAGAAAATGATTTGGTTGTTTCCTGAGAGGGAAATCACAGAGAATGGCTAAATGGGAGCTCTCCGAAGAGACTCTGCAGAGGCTCGGTGTACGGCGATGAGACCGTGTTGGGAGGCCGGCGGATTGGATGAACACTGTCTGTCTGCTTCAGTGCCAATGTCATTAGTGCTGAGGACTGAGAACGACCACCATGTCCCCTTTGATTGCCATTAGAGCCTGGAGCCAAACAAAGAACCAAACAAAAGGCCCTGAATAGACTTGGAGTGGAGGTCATGCCAGCCACAGAGAGACTTCAATAGCAGAGCTTTTGGTGTCCTTTAGACCAGCAATTTTCAGCTTGTTTGGCACTGTGGCACACTTTAACAAGACAAAACATACTGTATCAATCATGCACAGTAAATGGATTGATCACACACGGTTCAGCATCTCATATAAAACCCCTCTGGCTGATCCTATAAAGAGAGAATATCAAATGTAAACAGCTACTAAACAAAGCTCTTTTATGTGGAGAAGCAATGTGTGATCATGACATAATTTCACTCCTACAGGGATAATATTTTTTCATTTGTTCAACCCTTCAGCCAAATTTTCCATTAGCATGTTAAAGGTATCCTGCACCGATTTTGACCACTGGGGGTGCTGTAGAGCTGTGATGTTGTCATGAGCAGGTGCCCATATTATTATTATCTCATGCACAGACTCACAGAAGTGAGGAGAAACCCCAGCTGCAGAAAACAATTCATGGTTGGTGTTGGTTCCTAAGACGGTTAGGAAAATGTATTGAAAATGTTTGTCACGATACACAAAATGATTCATTTATTTAGAGAAATGTTAAATTAAACAAAACTCCTCAAGGTACCTTTAAAGACCCCGACAATGTATTTTCTTTTTTTTCATCAGCTTCATATTAGGAGCAATGCTTTACATGATCACTTTATTGTCTGTTAAAGTTATAACTGTGTTGCTCATTTCACATGAGACATTGTGTTATTTGTGTCATTGTCTTTGCTTTTTTAATTGATTTAAAGTTGGCAGGTCTCGGGTGGAAAAAGGAGATGCCACAAAATCTGATGACAGTTGTGGGGTTTGTGCTTATGCTGCCAGCCACTGTCAATCAGATGTGATCAAACCACTTCCACATAGTCCTGATGAAGCAGATCATTTGACTTTTTGACTGTTAGACCCCTAATAAATAATCACTCAGGATGTTTTTTTCTGCAACTTTGATAGTTGCTTATTCAGTCATGTATATTTAATGCTCAGATTTGATACCAAGTTTTCAGAGGCTTTAAAATAATTATGCACAGACTTAACAGCATGCAAGAAATGCAGCATTTTGAAGCACCACCCCAACGTCAGAATCCAAATCAATTGCGACTCTGTACGTATCCCACTAACCTGACACACTAGCCATGCATGGTCAGCCATGACGTTAAACAAATGTCTACATTATTGCCGTTGGTTTCACCTAATTTGCTGTGTAAATGTACTCTACTGCCGCTGTGAAGTAAATTACAAAAACTCAATGAGCTACAAGTTGACAGCTTCAGCAAACTCTAATGGAGTAAAATAACCGTCCCCTAAGCAAAACTGTACAATTCATTACAGAGATGAAAGCAGAGGATTTTGCAGTCGAATGCAGCATCCTCTACTTCAAGTATAAACTAAGTATTCAGAATGTATGTTGTTTTATTTTCTTGCCAAATCCTCTGTATTTAAATATTGTACGTATTGAACATATATTTAAATACATTACATAATTAGCTATTTGGTCATTTTGAGGTGGGCTTTTCTTTCTTTCTTTGCTTTGTGTGTGTGTGTGTGTGTGTGTGTGTGTGCGTGTTTATTTAGCGCCTCCTCTATGTGACACAGAGTTTCACTGCTACAGTTAGATTAGAGGGGTCATCTTCATCTCGTTGCTGCAATGTTTTAAATGAAAAACATTTACAGCCCAGAATAAAGAAACAGTTAATGAGGGTTTTTAGTGACCTCTGAGCCTCTTTGACAAGAGTAGCACCTCATTGTTTGGCCTTGAGTTTTCCCTCGCTTGTTTAGACAGACATCCTGTTGTAATTGAGGTCAAAATGTCTCCGCAACGATAGACGACGCACAATGCAATGATTTTGTGTTGATATTTCCTTCTCTCTTAAAGATGACCAGGTGCAATAATAGCCTTTTAGAGTGGGAACGTAATTTGTAAGAGGTTGTTTTTGCTTTTGCCCGGGTCCTGCCCAGGCATTCCTAGAATGAAAGTGGCTGCCATACACTGATACAGCATCGAAAAACCTCTCTGTTTAGTTAGTTATAGTTCAATGACAAGAGGAAGATGAAGTAAAAGTTTTGTTGCCATATTAATTTTGTCCTAAACACCATGGAGTACTTACAACTATACTAAGAGAGGGTACGGTGACAACATCCTGAGCTACATGGCATTTAAAGATCTTTACATTTTTGATTATTATCAATCAAATACACTGTTCGATATGTTGATTTTCGGGACTGTAAAATATTTGTGTTTGTGTGCGATTCCTTGCATCTGCTCTCGTGCAGGATCTCCTTGCAGATCCCATAAGACTCCTTTGGCTGGCGTCCCATCAGAACTCGTCTCTTGAATGAGAGACGGCTCGATGGTGCTCAGATGGAGAGAGAATTGTCAGAGGAGCGGCATGTGACTAATCAGGACTGCGCTCGGCTCCCTGCCTCCCAAACCATATTCTGCTGATTCAAAAGACCACTGAGACTCCATTGTAATGGAAAAGCATGATGGGGCCATCAGAGAAAGTCAAGAAAATATTGTGCTTGATATTGCTTTGGTTGATGTCCAACACAATATGTGGTAATGTATCAGCAGAGCTGTTGAAATGGGATTCATTACATGATGTGGATAAACAACTGATTGACCCACCCTGGTGCCAATAATCAGCAACAAACCAAGTTGTGGATCAAACATATGGGTAACTCATATCTAACCAGCGGTCTGTGTTGCTGTTGTTTATGCCCTCTGCCTTATGCCACCCATCTACCCTGTCTCTATCTTTTTTCCCACTCCCTTTTTATCTCTTCCTTTCTCTCTCTGGTCATTCTCCGGCTTGCTCCGTGCCTCCACACACATAAAATGGAGAGCAGCGGTGAGGTTCCAATTCAGAACAAATTTGTGGTGCTGCCGGCCCCCTACCCGCTCAGCAGTTGCCGAGGGGACCCAGGGGAGCCCTATCACAGCTCTATATGCAAATGTCCCCGCACCTGGGCAACAGCGTGGGCATGCTGGGACTGGGAGCTTATTTATGCAAATCTCAGGGAGACAGTCACAGCACAACACAGAGCCGGCCACAGACACTGGTGGCCATATCTCCCCGCCAGCACAACAACTAGTTGGAAAAACGTGGAAAACATGAAAGATGTGGACCGAGTGGCAAAAGGAGAGAGGAGTGACAGAGTATGAGGAGATTGGGGAAATGTAGAGCTCATGGTAAATAAAATGTATGGATGTTGCAGATGGATGTACGGTATGCAGGGATTTGGCTGTTTTTCCCTGTATTTCAAGGACATTCAGCATTAGAATTATTGACTGAATATGTAGAAGTGACTGCGCAGGTATGTGCGATATGACGATCAATGAGTAAGACAATTAATGATGAAAAGCTTGATTTTCACTCCGTTTTCATATAAGACAGCACAGACGCAAAATGTGCACACGCATGCACAAGTACCACAAAGGTGTTTGTTTACCATCACAACACCACTGACAAGAGGCAATAACGCTGAATGTGTTAAAGCGCTCCGTGGCGAAAGGAGAACAAAACCAATCTTTGTGTCTCAGCTGGCCCTGCCTCCCGACTGGGCCGCACCACTGTGTGAGACATCACACAGGAAAACGCTCCCTCTCCGGCACACAACAGGCCACATTAATGTGCAAATGTATGCAAGAAAATTTCAGAAAAGCCGAAATTACTGAGCCAAATGAGGTAGCTGCACTCAAATTGTTGGGATTATGAATAATTACCGCACGATTTTCTGGAACTTTCCTCAGTTTCCTGGGAAACAATGACTTCAGTGGTTTAATTGAAGAAAATCCAAATGCGGGGTGAAGTTATTGTTTTCCAGTGGCTGGAGGTAGGAGCTACCGTTCTCATGCGCCGAATCAGTGGACGTGGAAAAAGTAGAAAGTAGCAATCATCCCCCCTTGATTCTCTCCAAACTTTGTGCATGAGCTATCATCTCAATATCTGCCAGCTCAAAAGAAGTCAGTAGAGCGGCTTGTACATTTTGTTTGGCGCAGGTGACAATGTGTCTTAGAACTAATTTTTCCTAACAATCTGCACCTCCATACTTAGTTAAACGAACAATGCTGGGCCATTTACTCAATAGCAAATTACAGAAATGTTTGGAGTAACAAGTAGCACAAGGGATAACAATCCAGTTACTAATCCCTTATAGCTGTGGACATGCAGGAAGGGGGTCTCATAGCGCTGTATTTCACCCGGAGAATGATGCACCAGCCTGGGGACTGACTGGCAGCTTTGATGCTCTGATCACCAAAATGCTGCCTCTCACCTTCTAGTTCAAAACCAGGAGAGGAGGAAAAAAAACGAGATGAGACGAGAGACAAGGTGGTTAAGAATGATGGCTTGTGAATCTTTGTGGTTTGATTGAGAGCAGCAATAAACTTGGATATGACGTAAAGTGCTTTAAAAATGTAGATGAGTCCATCATGAAAAGCAGATGAAAGGAGTCTTTGGTGATGTGGACCAAGAAAGAAAAATGTCGGAGAAGAAAATGACTTAAAGAAAGAGGTAGAAAAGGGAGGGGAGGGGATGAAGGTGGGCTAGGACGGCTGTTGTTATTGTGTTTGATGTAGTGCTTGACAAGAGAGAGAGTTTAGAAATCCTTGTGTAGTACGAGGCAGAGGAAGAGAGGGTTCATTTAAATGCATGCTCACTCAGGGCCCATACGGAGTGGGTGTCTGCTGAGAATTCATCATGGCCTCGCTGATAAAGCCTCAGCCTCTTAGCGAGGGGAAAGGAGAGACAGATCACTCTCTTGAGGTGAGATTGCCTCGTGGATGGACACTTGTTATGTAGAAATACACAACACTGACGGATATTACTGTGGCACTTTTGGACCAGTTAGTCATCCCTCCATCCTCCATCCATCCTTCCATCCATTTCCCCAGGTTGAAGTTGAAGTACTCTCTGGGGACAATAAGCTGCAGACTGCATCAGTGATTAAAGCTTCACAACAATTAGGAGGAAAGTTTTCACAGAAATGTATCCATCTTTTCTTTACAAAGCTTTCAAGTAGTGATTTTTCATTTTCAGACATAAGGATTATTTAAATCTACATCAACTAATTATTTGGCCATTTGGGGGCAGCACAACAAACTGTAAAGAAAATATTATTGCATTATTTCCTTATAATGTTAATATGGGTTAAAGGTGGGCAAAAGTGTTAGCAAGCAGTTGCTTTTTACACATACAGCAGACACACAGCAACATCAGCATGAAGTCTGGAGTTGCATCTCTGGTCACTAGTTCCAACCTCTTTTTTGGTCTCCACAAACTCCTCAAGGAAATATCTGTCTATTTAGCTGCTAAAAGATTCACTGTGTTCAGAAACTAGTCACTAACTTTGTCTGTCTGTGGTTTGGTGCTGGACAGGTAGTGTACAAGCACCAACCTCCGGGGCAGAAAAATGAAGCCAACACAGAAGTGACAACAAATGCAGTTCCTTGAATGACCACTTGATGCTAGCTCCAAAACCAAGCGTGTGCTTGCCACAAAGCAGCATGGAGCAAAGTCTTGGCCCTACACACGGCTCACCTCTTTGCCCATTTATGGATTAGTCAGAAGATAGGTGGAGTCAGGCACTGCCAAGATGGCAACAGGAGAGCAGCCCACTCTGAGCTTCAAAACTGTCTGGCAGAAACCTATCACACATCCATCTTTGTATAGTCTATGGTAGTGTATGATTAATTTTTAGAGGTTTTGTTAAAAGCACCTGCAGGATTGACAAAAATGGTGAATTTGAACCAAAACAGTAAAGTTGTGGGGCATAACACCAAAACAATGAGCTAAAAGACGCTAAAGTGGAGAACTGGGATGATTTTTCTTTGTGGGTTCATCACTGTGACCCACATTTCATTGCACATGGTAATTTGATCCATTGTTTATATGATATAAAAGTGAAAACAGCTTTAAACAAACTAAACTATTAGCAAGAAGACTAGCATAATCTATTGTCTTTAATTGACACAATGTTTTATAATGTGTGCCAACAGCTTTTGTGGGAAATGTTTTATTACTTTAATGCACAAAAGGAGATCGGTTTATGGCACCAAACAGATGTTTGCCAGCTCAGCTGGGGCGATATTTGTAGAGCTTCTGACAATATCAGATGCAAATGTTAGAGCAAAGAAAGGATGAAGGATAGGATAAAACTAAATAATAATAAAGATTTCTCATCACAGTGTTTTATTCTTGACAATAATCATATCAAGTTTATTTGACAGTGATGAAGTGATGATGTATATAGATTAACAGGCATATTTAAAGAAGCTCTTTTGTTATACTGGATTGTGTTCACAATGTTGCACATAACATATGTACATAAACATACGTATGTAGACACAGAGAGTTATCTGTTCTCAATTTAACTCAGGGAACATTCATGTGGACCAACATAATTTAATGACACGTCATTCAGCTTTGAGGAGCAATTAGCACAGATCTGCAAATACAGACAGGAGAACAATGGCCTTAGGTGGTAAGTGCTGAGTATGTGTGTGTATGTGTGTGTGTGTGTATGTATATGTGTATGTGTGTGTGTGTGTGTGTGTGTGTGTGTGTGTGTGTGTGTCAGTTTTTCATTTGCATGCTTCAGGAGGACTGTACAGTAGTTAAACAATGATTTGAAATTCCAGTTTTGAATTTTAAATGTCCAACGTTTTTTTTCTGATGACATCTCTTCAACATTTTAACGCATGGCATGCTACAAAATACAGAAAAAATAACAATTTATATTCAAATTTAGGTTGCAGCATCAGAGACACATAAATTATCTACCTGAATTACATTGTTGGTTCTAACCACACCAATTCATTTTCTATTGCGGCTATTTACTTTACACAGGTTCCTATGTGTGGATTTTCTTTTGCTGTTTTTTATTCTTTGTGCACATAATTCTAAGTAAATATACTTAATATTTGGCTCTGGTGGTTGCAGTTTGAGAGTACAAGTCTTTGCAAGACTGGACTGAAGTACAAATATGCCTGTGACACAGTGGTTACATAACACAGGTGCAGGTGAGGTTGTGTTTAAGCTGAATCAGCAAGCACGCTGTGTTTTTTCCTGTTTGCTTGTTCTGGCAATTAGCTTTTGAACCTGCATCATGTCCTTGGACAGAACTGTCCTACCTACACGCATCTGCCCCTCTGCAGAGGGCTTCTATTGCTCATCACAGTGAAACTTCACAAGCAAAACAGGTTTCTCTCTCTCTTTCCTGTTTCTCTCTCCCTCCACACAATCTTCCATCTGCTTCCTCTCCAATCTCCTGAAAAAGTTAAAGATTTTTATGCTTATTTTCATCTCAAATGTGACAGACGGGAAAACTTTTTGGGAGTGCAGGGGGGTTTCGGGGGGCTGGCATGGCTGCGGTGGTGGTGGTGGTGGTGAAGTAGGCAGCAATTAGCGTGGCGCTAATGAACTCCCTCTCATTATCAGTGAATCAACAGGCCTGTGCTAATTACGGTTAGCAGGACAGACTCCTCTCTCCCACTGCGACGGGCTTCAAGGTCCCTCCGGAGCTGCAACACACGGGATGGTCTGCCAGCAGCCACAGGTGCAAAGAACTCACTGCCAATGTTAAAAACAGAACATAACACATGCGCACACAGACACACGCACACACACGCACGTGCACATACACAAACATGGGGCCCAGCAAACACACACATGCGGACACCACTGCTCTCTGTCATGTTGTGGTCATCTCATGCAGATGGCCCCACTGCACAGCCGTTTCTGACATATTTGTTAGAAATTAAATTCCTGTTAGCCCTTTATCATCAAGCACATGAGAGAGAGGTATGATGCAAACACTTGGCTGGTGGTTTCACCTGTGCTTTGTTACATGCACACATTTTTCAGTATGCAGCATTTCTTTCAATGTTAAAGTTTATTACAGTTCATTTTCATAATTTTAGCTGTCATTCCAATGGTAATATTAACATTTATTCACCAATTTAAAGCTGAGATACGGCAAGCCAAATATGACAAGATCATTCAAGAAGTTGTACAGCTACATTAATCAATATCATTTGTTGTATGAAATCTGTCACCTTAATCCTGACCTTATCACATTACTCTGCACTTTCCCCCCTCAGCGCTTTTTGACCAACACATTTACGATTTAGTTTCCCTTTCACCTCTCTCATTAACCAGGTTTTAAGCAAAAAGCTCAGATAAACCAACTGTGCGTTACCAGGCCAGAAACAAACAGCAAACAGAGAAAGTTAAGGACAAGATGGTGAATGTGGTGAAGTGTTATGCAACTGAAGAGCCAGATTTGTCATTCAGGAGGTGGTGAAGACCAAAACAGAGTTAGACGAAGACTGTAAATGTGACTTATGTATGTCACGACTCAAAATGATTTCTCTTTCTTCATGTCTTCTGGATGAGACAACTGTTTGCTAACACTTTTGCCATACCTTGCTTAAGGTGATAATATGTCAGTGCTGTGTTTGCACCATCAGTGTCGACCAGTCGGCAACCAAAAAAAACGTTTAATACTGCTTTAAAAAAAACTCCAGCTTAGCCTAAGGTGAAAGGTAAAATTTCATTCACAACAGTTTACAGACCAACCTCTTGGTTCATCGTGACCTACCACATTCGTTGGTAGCTGAGTGAGTACATAGTCTCCCTGTGCGACATTTCATGTGAGCCCACTTTCGGTACAACAGCAAAAAAATACAATCTATCTTAACTAGTTTGTTCACAACCTGTGCTACAGTCTGATTGCTTGAGTTTTTTGCCCTGTTACACATCTCTATAGGGATGCTGCCATGTCACTAGATCTCAACAATTGCTTGGGCATGTGCTGTGTAATCATAACTGATCGAAATTATGTCCAAAACTACAAAAATAAGATTCAAGTCTTGATAAACTGGCTGTGCGGGTCCCGCTCTGAGTTGTGTACCTTTTAACTGGCATGTTACCACAAAACCTGTCATCTATCTCACAGCAACATTCCCCTGCTCTGCAAACAAGTGTTTTACAATAGACACAGCAAGTTCCATTAATCAAATCCCACTTGTTAACCAGCAGTGGCCCTCACCCTATCAAACACTCTAAATACTTATTGAAAAGCACAAGTTCTAACTCCATTGATAAAGGGACTAAAGGCTTTTCAGTGAGTCACTGAGGCGAGCAAACACCAAAAAGATTCTCCATGTCAGCCCACAGCATGAGCCATAAGATGGGACCTGGGCATGTAAAATAGACCCCCCCTTTCCTCCTTTTCCATCCATAACTTAAGCAGAGATCAGTGGCTAACACTCTTAATCCCAAGGGGGTGCTTTCTGAGCTGTAATTTAAAAATAGCGTTTTAATAACACACCACTGCTACAGTACATTAATCTCAGAATTAATTATCTACCCCACCCCCAGCCTATTTGCTTGAAAGAGGCTCTTTGCTGCATTTCTTGTGTTTTAGTTCTATTTATTCCATGAGTGAGCAGATAAAGAGATGCATGTGGAGTGTCTTGTGTCGAGTGCAGTAATTATGCAGTTGCTAGTATATTAGCACTATGTATATGAAAACCCAGCGAATGAATTAGAGCTGCGGGGTGTCATCGGCATAAGCGGTCAGTAAGGTGAGATGTTCGTAAACGGCGCACGCAATCTAACGCAGGCTGTGCAATATAAACAAGAAACAATTCAATTAAGGAGTGCACTGAATAAAAATACTGCATGAGCGTAATCTAAAGATATTGTAGCAAACAGCTGCAGTGTGGAGAATAACTTCAGGTTCGTTTACATTTTTATGCAAGAAAATGTTTTTAATCAAACGTCACTCCTAGCAATGGAGAATCAATTCCGAAGAGAAATTAAAGAGCATAACGTGACTGGAAGCCAGGCCTAAAGGTACCGCAAATATTCAAAAACAATATTAAACTGCGATAAATAAAATATGAACCTTCTTTGGTAATATAGCATTCAAGCGTCAAGGGACGTGGGCACTTAATGCAAGTTAATGAAACACAAGAATCATGTTTAAAGGCACGGCAATCACTGAGTATTTGTCGAAAGGTGATGATCGTGTTGCTGAGCCCTCTGGCAGAAGTTGCAGGCTGACAAGAGATCAAGTTGAACACTGACAGTGATTATTAGTATATGAGCCCGGGATGTTAGTAAAAAAAAAAAAAGAAGACAAATCCTCCTTGTTCTCTTTCCCCCTCGCTTCCTGTTTCCCTGATTGACTGACTGACTGACCTCTATTGTCATAGCTCCACAGCTGACAGTGATCTCCATACATACATCACTTTGTATGTTCTCGGCTGAACAGCGGCAACGTGCGTGAACTCTGCATGAGGCAGGTGCCCCCGGGTCTGTGTATCACAGATAACCTTTACAAGGAGGTGTAGTTCACGCCTCCCGGCCCCCGCACCTTCCCGCTATCACATCAAAGGATCTGGATGTGGTTAAATTCAGGCTGGGGAGACAGTCGGGGCTTGGCATGCATGACTGATGTCGAGTTTGTAACATTAGGTATCATAAGGTGTAATATAGGAGATAGCATGAAGTGTAAGATTGCATTTGAGCGTGTTGAAGGAAATAGGAAACTGTTTGATAGCGCTTGGTATTTTATGGTTTACTGCTGGTCTTTTTCTGCTCTGGATATCTGACCATGGCTACAAAAACAAAGACCTGCTATTAATTTGTGTTATGCAATGTGTTAACTCAGTCCTCCACTGTATTTCTGCCTTACTTTTTGTCTGTGCTTCGTCTTTGCTGCACTTTAAGTTATCCTCTCTGTCACACACACACACACTCACTCACACACACAGAATCCCTCGCAGACTTTCATGTTTCAATTGAGGTTTGATTGAGTTATTAAATATACAAGTCTTGGAACCAAACCATGACAAAATGACATACATTTCTGTTGTTTGTGACATGACTCTACTCAAATTTCTGTGTCTCCTACATGACATCCTATTAATTTTGTTTATATCAAGGCAGGTGGTTGTCAGTAAAAGTCATTTCGTCAATCAGTTTTTTTCGGACTGACTATTTTTCAAATGAAAAAATAAGTTGCTAATTTTGTCAGTGCTCTTTCTAGACACTGCAGGTTTAATTGCTAATTGTTAACTGGGAATGAATGCATTTGCATATTAATTAGTTAGCCCATTTGCATTTTTAATTTGCTGCCTTCAAAGGGGGTGAGATAAAAGGTCGCACAATTCTGAATAATTTAAATAATTTATGCTCCATTGGTGAAAAGAAGCTGAACAGAAGTGTTCTGCGGATATTAACCCCTGAGAGCTTTTACCGAATAAAGCACTCCAAAAATTGTTTTAACAAATCTAATTAAACGGAAAAAGGTCTGAACACACAACCACCCAGAGCACTAGGAGCTAGAGTGTGTCCTCGGGAACAAAAAACGCTCAGGAGAGAGTGATGGAGGGTATATGGATATGGAGGACGAGACTTCCAGCCCTCCATCCGGATATGAAGGCCTCTCGTAGTCTTTTCATCATTCAGATTGATCAAATACCCCTACAGGAATGCTGATGGAGTCAGTGCTTGGTAATAGTAATTCTCTCTGAAGTTAAGCTGCTTTTTGCAATGTGTCGTACTCCATAAGCAATCAAACAGATACATGTACTGTGCTGGATCCTTGAAAGTTAGCTGTAACTAATTTCAACTGCGTGTCCAAGTTGTCATTTTAATGAATGGACATTAGCAGCGCAAGTAATTTCATCAGATCATCACAAGGAAGGAATGAGAGAGTCTTTATTTGTATTTGTAACCATGTGTTCTTCACTTTAACTTTCTCCTTCTCTTCTAACAACTCAAGTGTCCATTTAAAAAAATAAAAAATAACTTTCCATTTTTGGGTGCAAGGAGCTGATATTTTTGCTCCCTCTTCTTCAACCAGGTCCCGATTGCATTGTGAGACTGTCTCATCGCCTTTGTCCCAGTGATCTTAATTACAGGCCCTGGGCCCTGAGCAGAGAAGCCCATTTAAATCAGAACACATCCAGCTTCCATTATGGGCTTGGCATTTGGTCTTTGTGCCCATGCTCTTAAATTACATGCTGCCAATCCTAGTGGGCACAGGCAAGATGAGGAGCGGAGGATGGGTGAGAGATGAGGTGAAAGCGGGATGAGAGAAAAGAGAGAGGGGGCCAAGAGTAAGAGTGGAGGGGGGCCACAGGCTGCACTTGTCGACAGAAGCCCCCCCCCATCTCTCTCTTCTTCTGCCCTCTTTATCACCAGATAACTTATGTAAAGTAGCAGATGAAACCCATTCCCATTCACGTCGGCCTGATTGTCAGAATAAGCTTGCATTCCTTTGAAAAGTGATTGACCGCCTGAAAGGGTACAAATTAGGGGCCTGTTCGTCTTTTCTTCTCCGGTCGTGGGGTTTATTTGCGGCAGATTCACCCAGGCCCAAAATTAAGTGAACTCAGGCAGGGATGAATGGGAAAGCTCTGATTGAATAATTGATTTCCTTTGTGCGGCCTGTGTTTAAGAGGGATAACTAGACATCCTTTGGAGTGTAATGATTGTAATTACTGCGATGACTGGTCATGTCAAATATGACACAGGAAAGGACTGTTATTAACCTTTATTCTCCGCATAGGAAAAAAAAAAAATAACCCAATATCCTCTTGTCTCTCTCGTCTGCATATGGGTTTCACCTCTGGTGGAGGCATGGCTGCCGTAGGTTGAATGCATGGATGAACTCATTCCCTGTCTTCTACACCTGGCCCATGAAAGGTAGATGGGTAATTGACTGTGCAGTCGGAGTCACTGGTGTGCCAATGACTCACACGGCTAGTGAGCCTTGGGGTAACTCTCAAAGTACAATGCATTATGGCTGCAGAATTGAAGTGTAAAAGATAGGAGTTATAGCCGTGTTCATGATATCTGTCAGATTCCCATATGCCTTGACCTCTCAAGCAGCGCAGCCCGAATTGGGCTTTAATGCACTTGACGCATTGAGGGCCTCAGTGAAACAGACATTCATCACATTGTGATCAGACACAGTCTGCTGAAGTTACTGGACATGTGGTCCATATGAATCACAGACCCCGCCACTGATCTACTGATCTACTGACTTGTCCAAACAGTGAGGTCTAAAGCCACAGCTTTTAAGCTGCATATGCAGACACGACTCTTTGTATGACAGTTCTCAGCTCCAAGCTAACCCCAAACACTCTCTGCATTTGTCCCCTGCAAAGTTCAAAGTTGTATACCGAGGCTGTTTTCATAATTTTCAAGAAAATTTGACTGAGCACACCTGCGAATTTAAAGCAGAACTAATTGATGTTTTTGGCCGCTTGCAGACCGAGGAACAAGCTATAAACATGAAACTGACATATTATCACCTTATTAAGTGGATCCATCTAATGTGCTAGCAAACTGTTTACCTATTTCCCCAATCAGCAGACATGGAACAGTATTTCAGCTGGAGTCAGTTGGAGATGTTTCTGGCAACCTAACAAATTCCCGAATTAACTCTTCTTTTAGCTCCTCTGTTTTTCCTCCACCAACCCCCAATAAAAGAAAATATCTGCCTTTATACCTCCTAAATGCTGAACTACATCCACCAGCTAATTGCTAACTTTGTCAGCCTGCCATTTGGTGCTGAGCAGTTTGCATACAGCAGGTTTATCAGTGCTTTTTTTGCTGAAAAACAGCTGCTTCCTGAATCTGGAAACAAGATAAATGAGCTGAAAGACACGAAAACGCTCCATAGACCTAAAGAGTAGGATGATAATTTTCTGTGGATTCATCACTACAAGCAACCCCTTTCACATTACAAATAGTTCCTTGATCCACTGTTAATATAAAAAATATTGACTAGTGCAGCTTTAAATAGTTTCTCTGCTGATAGAGTGGGGAGTTAAAGGGAAACCCCACTTAAAAATATGAATTGCATGTGCTATTTCAATAATATGGTCCAGCTCAGGATTCATTTGTAAATATAAACACGTCTCTCCTTAAGAACAGAACAGTAAAAAGTAGAGGCGTCAGTTATGATGTCAAACTGGGGCCAATCCTGGAGCTGCTCCATCGACGGTGAATCATTGAACAACTGCAAGGCCACAGTGACATCCCCAAGGTGGTTTCACTTGGATATGTAGACATTTGATGATTCACAGCTGTAAGGCCTACAGTCAAATAAAACTAATTTGGATGTGAAATCTCAAACATCAGTCCTTAATACAGTGTCAGAGGACCAACCCCTTGAAGTCTCGTACAATTTTCAATTCAACACTTGATTTCCAGTAGTTTTTGCCCTTTTCTTCTTCAATTCCCTGAAACAATGTGCACTTATTTATCCCATCCACCACACCATTAACAGAGCCATCCAGCTCCAGGCATAAATTTTAGAGACATTAGAAACTCGTCTTCCTAACCTGTCACCGTAAAGCCCAGGCCTTGTTGCCCTTCAGTTGAACCTCTGGAGTCAGGGCTGCCAGCCTTGCCAGCTGTGGAGACAACTGAAAAACTTCATTTGCAACTCCATTTGAAGGCTTTAATTAGGTACCACAAGCTCTTGTGCAGGGGGAGTGTGACCAGTGAGCACCAGACAGATGGCACCAGGGAAACAGTAGTACATTTTCCACATGACCCGAGCGAGGCATATGTCAATATCTATTTCAGATAGTTCATTTCAAAGTCCTGGAAGCATTATTTTTTTCTAGGGACGGCAATGTCAGGGTGACCATCTGTCAGTCTGTCGGTTCAGACCAGAGGTTTTCAAACCACAAGGAGCATGGGAGAGCTGAAGGCAGGGCATGGAGGGACAGGCATGGGCCAAAGATTCTATGTGGCATGAAAGAGATAGACATATACTGGTGTCCTGAAAACAACGGGAAGTCAGATGTTGTAGTTTGTTTTTGTAGTCTGCTGATTGTGCAGTAGCAGCAGAAGTGTCTCACAGAGGCAATTAATGTACTTAAAGTAGCAAGATAAAGCGGATTTTTTGAAAGCAAAAGCAGCGCGTCCTCGAACAACAGGAGCTAAACCAAAACATCAGAAATGTGATGAACTGGGTTTACTTAAACTGGCTCAAGTGACTCAAGTGCAGGGTGGAGAGAGAGTGTCAGAATCTGAGGGTCCAAGGCATCATACTGACATGCACTGTGCAGTTCGAAGGCAGGAAAGACCCATACCACTGTGGTAACCTCCACGCAGACATTCATGGAGTACTACTTAAGATATAGTAAAGATGGTAACAGTACAGTGGAAGTAGTGTGTGTTTGTGTGCGTGTGTGTGTGTGTGTGTGTGTGTATCTACAGCTATTGGACTGATGGCCACGACATGTAGTTCTGACATTCATGTTCCCTACAGCAGTGGTTCTCAAGGTTGGGTCCCCCAGGGGTCCTTGAGGGGGTCCCCAGTAAAAAGGGGAATCATTTATTTTCACTACAATTCCATCCATAAGTAATGGAATGACAGAAGATATAAATATTTTGGTCATGGGTTTCAAACACTTTCTGTAATAAAACATCTAAAAGCTAAATCTTATTGGATAGGGCTCCATGGTCTCATTTGTGTCAGTTTAGGGGTCCACGGACCTACAGGATAACTAGCAATCACTTTGGTCCTCCACTGACTTTTCATCTCATGCTAAAATTTCAATTTGTCCAGTATTTTGGTTAATGACTAAATACTTACAACCCAAATTCATTAGGCTACTATCAGCCTCAGCTGTACTTTGTGTTCAGCGCTAATAGGCAAAGATGCCAGACTAAACAAAAAGGTGAACATGGTACAGATTGTCATTGTAAGCATGTTGGTACTGACATTAGCATTTAGCTCTAAGCAGTGCTTCACAGAGCTGTATGGGTCCAGACTGTCTATCTTGCTGCGTGCGTCAAGCTGAAACTCTTTTCAAGCAGCTATCTGTTAACATGTTATTTTGCAAACCAGTAGGCACAGGAGAATCATTCTGTCGTGAAAATTTTTTCTTGGCATCTGTTGTAATCAGCATGAATCCAAGCTGACTTTTTAATGAACAAACAAAACAAAAACTAAATTTGATTTTAACTTCTTCTTTTTATCATTATTTGCACTGAAGAGAATAATCTCAAAGGTGAAATTTAATGACAGAAAATACTAACCTAAAGAGAAAATCAAAATTAGAAATGTAAATATAATCATAAATGAGGTTTTTAAAAATTACGTTTTTTTCCCCATGAGTCTATAAATGAAGACACAAATTTAGTCTGGAGTTGGTTGCGACTGTGCCATCCTGCTATTTGTGTTCCTTAATGACTTTCTAATTCCTCATCAGTGGGTAGCTAGCCTCCGCAGCAGGCAGACAGAGAGCAGTGGCAGGGTGCCATCCAGGAGCAGGTGCTCTCCCATGTTGGGCTTATGGTGTCCGTAGGCCTCAATTACATCCTTTAGGTTGCTCTTAAATTGGGAGCATTTCAGTGGGTTCAGCGCTTCACTCTGAGCTTAACTTTTTCTGCTCACACACTTGAGTGATAGATACGGAGTCAATTGCTCCTTACTTGGCTGGGCTTGTTTTTAGTGTGCTGGCAAAATGTAGCTGGTTGCAACAAAAAGAGCAGGAAAGAAACAGACTATAGACCAGTTGATGGAGATGTTATATTTGACTTTTACCTTTGGCCAAGATCAGGTTTGAAATTTCATGAAGACTTTCTAGATATTTTCTTGCTTTCACAAGATACACTTGTTTTGCTGGGCCAGTTATTAAAACTACATTACATCATCTACATTACATCTCACCTAGTTACAGGTGACAACATCACCTCATGTTGCTGGGTGTTTTATTGTGTGAGCTGTGATAGAGTAAAGCACAGAATTTTAAATAGGTTGTTAAAGGCCCACATGATAGCGTTAAGGTTAAATGAAGTAATATTCTACATGTGTTTGTGTTTTGTGTCAGAAAACACAAACGACAAACAATGACAGTGATGGCAATCAAAACAACATTTAAAAGTCTTATCAAGTTCTAGAAATTCACATCTGACTATCAGCCCACGCTGTTTTGTTAGGGAGGAAATATAAAATATTTTTACCATGCAAATAAACAATAATTAAAAATGTATTTGAATGGAGCTTTGCAGTAGAATACACATCAGTAACTGTACTGTTTTCATTTTTAAATGTATGCATTTTTCTGGCTATTTGTTGATTTTGAATGTTGATTGACTGAGGCTACTTTGGGAAATCTTCACTGATCCAGACACCTGCACATCAGCACACCAGCGCACTGTGCTGTACAACAGACATCACATTCATAAAACTGATTTCAAGGAGGTTTGGAAAATTCCTTAAATAGAGTTGTACATATTTTGTATAAGTTTGTATTACCATAAAACTATTTGTTTGGACAACTTACTCCACCACAACTGTTAATGTACAGTACCTCCATTTTGGGCTATTACTACCACCCTTGTCTTGATTTGTGATCTTAAAACATGAAGCATGAAAACAGATGAATGTATGTTTTTAAGTCATACTATATAGTAGTAGTATTTCTATGACAGTAACAACCAACTGTCAAAATCGCTAAGCTAATATTTTACTGTTATGCTCATTAACTTAGAAAAAACACTAAGCTTTTAGAAATCTTCTACTCTCCAATAATCTTGTGTTTCTATGTTTTTTCCATCACTCTTCTTTGATGCTTCACATTCATCAATATTGACAGATTGGCAAGAGAGACACTGTGGTTAAAACCTGTACTGCTGGTAAGATACTAATCATGTTTGCATACAAGATTAACTTGAGAAAAAAAAGTATTTGTTTACCAAGATCACGTGTTGGAGATGCAGATTTAGTCCAAACTACCTTTTTCTTTTTGTATTTATACTGTTTTTGTTTTTTGTTTTTTGTTTTGCCTTGCTGTCATAAAGTGTCCTGAGGTTATTGACTGAATATCACATGCAGTGCTGATGTGGCATTGAAAGTACCAATGTTTTGTTGAATGACACCAAAATAACTGACAAGATTACCAAGGTTCCATCAAATATGCGGCATCTGGTTTTACCTTAATGTAAATCTGGCAACACTTATTCAAAACTGCCAGGATGAAGTATCATGTTTTTTAAGCTATATTTTAAAATGAGAAACTTTGTCAAGTTTTCTATCAGAGATGATAACACCCCTCTCAAATATTGCAACACAAGGACCAGGAAGTCCAAGAAGTTCACGGAAAAGCATGTAACACCACTTCGCTCATTAAAACAGCTTGTAAACAGGGATCAGCTACCGCATAGTCATTTCCAGTAAAATTGATTAAGAGACACATACTTTACTTATGGCATTTTCAGTCTGTTATGTACATAAATGAACCTGTTTGATTGAAAATTCAAGTACAGACAAAAAAAAAACCCTTGCAGTTTTGCATTATACCAAATTCCTGCACGAGAGAACTGACACAGACACACATCCCAGAAAGTCTGTCCGCCATGACACTTCTCCTGCACCACACTGGTCAGACCACTCAGAGCTACATAACAGTACACATCTACCAGGCCTCCTCTGATCTCAGCCGGGAAGGAGACAACACTTTCATATCAATACCCTGTCATCTCACAATGTGGCATCTTCCCCTTTGAAGGTACAGTAGCATTGTTGCAGTTGCTCAGATGTGAAACTCTAGCTTTTATCATCCTGTTTTAGGCAAGGAGGAGAGGAGTGGGAGATGAAGGAAGCGATTTCTTTTTAACTTGGACCCACCAAAGTGGAAAGAAACAGCGTGTTGACAGGTGTGTGAAAGGAGCACTGCTGGGGCAACTGGGGAACATCAGAGACCAGTTTAGAAGGCTTCATAAAGTCTCTCCGAAGAGAGGGTGCAATAGGCTCACTGGCAGCAAAGCAACTATAAACTCACGTGCAAATCAGAAGTTAGCAATGAAGGTTAGTTTCTATGGATGCCTGCACATGCTTTTACCATAGATTATTGTTCTTTCACATACTTTAAGGCTTGCTAACGTGCACCGGTGCAGTTCTCCACAAAAGAGTCTTAAGACACCAACCAGAGAGACTTGATCCTTGTCCTGAATTACCAGCCAGCTGTAAACTACAAGTCCCATTCCACAGCAGGAGCATCACTCCTCCCATTAGCCTTGGCATAGTGCCGACGACAAATGTGAGATCAGTGGTCGTCAGGAGGCCCAGTTGGGACGAGACCCTCTGTCACTCACGGCGACACATGTCATAAACTCATTGTCTTGCCATTAATCTGGGGACCTAACCACCTCAACAGCAGATGGAGGCCCAGCAGGAAGACAGGGGGCCATGCCCTGAGCCTTTGCCCCACACAGAGTGCATGCAGCGGGAGTAAGAGGGGCCACAACTATAGGGGAGCCTCACACCCTAGCTTGGACCTCCTGTGGATACACCTCTGGATGAAGTCCTAATGTTGTCCATGATTAATTAGAGACAAATGTAAGTATGCCATCATTGCTGTGTAGGAAAATAGGCTTGCTTTTGATATGAACATTTGTCCCATTAATAATTATTTCAAAAGTTTCAAATCCTGTAAATTTCAGCCTCTGTTTTATGTCAGCAATCACTTTTACATCACCACTGCATCTCTCAGTAAATATATAAAGGTCTAAAACCACAATGAGCATAAACATCCTGCCCAAATTTAGGAGTGAAAATAGCGATAAAGATGGTCTGCAAGGGATAAAGATGTCTTGCCACCCCTGAATGGGGACATGTAATGATATTCATAAAGAGACCACCTACTGGGGGCACAGGAAAAACGGTTCCTTAGCAACAACATACACGCTCTTACAAGCTATATCTTGGGAAATTTTGACCAGATTGGGATGCAAACAACAGAAAACCTTTAACTAGGCCATGTTATGAGTCTGCTCCCTATGGCTGAGTATCTGGGTGTCTCGTCTGGCGCAATACCCACCCCCCCACAAACTAATACATTCTGCACATCAACAAAACACAATAAAGAGAATACAAGCAAGTTTGTGGTATGTTTCTCAGCCAAATCTCAGCCCTTTTTAGTTCTGTTCAAAATGTTACATGAATGATCACAAGTCATATAATTAACATCTGAAAATCCATCAAGGCTAAAGGCCAAGTCTTACTTTTCACACAAAAGTACCTTTCAAGCTCTTTTTAAGAGAATTGACATGACTATCGTCCAAGTTACTGTACAGTGTACTTCAAAGGTCACAAAATGGTCAACCCTGTTATCTAACTCTTGTTCTCCCTACAGCACTCACACTATCAGTTGATGAGATATCTCTGATAGCTCAGGTGTATTAATAAAGTCTCATATCCATTTAATGTAATTAACTGGGGAGTCCTGTTCATGACTCTGTATCGTGGGATTACTGAGTGTCAGAAATGTTACGTTTAGTGAAGAAGAAAAAAAATCAAAAAGCGAACAAACAGTGAAGGTGGAAATATATTCAAAATGAAACTACCTTATAAGGAGATGTAGCATTTTCTTATACTTTCTTCTCAGGATGTTATTTACATCTGCTATGAGGGACTGTAGAATGCCAAACCACACTTTAATGCATGAGGTCCATCTTGCAGTCAGCACAATAGTGTGTGCAGTTAGTCAGTCTAATGGTGTTAGATGGAGTGTGATTTTTGTGGTACTCAAATCTTAAGCATACTTGCTATTATCCTCTTCATCCAAAAAAGCCTAAAAACAATTAGCGTTCAATAATGAGTTATGTTTGTTTCTCCCTGTCATTAATTACAGTTAAAGACAGCAGATGACTTAAAAGCATCCCTCTGCAAAGAGCTCACAGAGGTCAACTGACAAAACGTTATCTTCTGGTTACAGCACTTTCAGGGAAATGATCAACAACAACAAAATATATTTATATTTTAAAGTGCATCATAATAAATCATCCTCACAAATACATCAGAAAATTATTCACAGAACCTCACTGATATTATCTGCTCTCCAAATCAACACATTTAGGTGAAAAATGTAAGCATTCAAACTCCTTATTTTCTTCCGTTAAAGACTGAGACATTTGTAGAGATTACCGAAGGTAAAGATAACTCTAATCTGCAGCAGGGTTTGCTGTCACCAACTGACTGGTCTTTGAACAGTGTGTCTGTGTACTCATGGCTGTGCTGTGGTCTGTGGAGAGGCCAGCAGAAAGGCTTCACTGCCCTCTTGTGGTAAAAAGGTAAAACACTAATCCAGCTCTGTCAGTCTACCTTGCAAAAGGCCTGCTATGGATCTCAGCACGTGTGCTGTAAGCGTCATATGGAGTGCATGACAGGGTAGAAGAGAGTAGACTTAGCAGCCAGAGGGAACCAAGGGGAGGTTTCTATCCATAATTCTGTGTTGTACCTGATGAGTTGCAGTTTGATGGTAGTTTCATGAAAGTCACAGGCTTGGTGGGTCCAGGAAGCAGGTCAGGTAGCTCGACAGTGGGCTGATTCTGACAGCAAAAGAATGGACAGTGAGTTAAGTCGCAACAACATATGAATATCTGAGGTG
Source organism: Seriola aureovittata (assembly GCF_021018895.1). Lineage (NCBI taxonomy): Eukaryota > Metazoa > Chordata > Actinopteri > Carangiformes > Carangidae > Seriola > Seriola aureovittata. Next base: position 6,517,365 of record NC_079382.1, read on the forward strand.
AAATAGGTTTGCTGGGTCTGGACACGTGCACAAATGAACCCTTTGTCACAGACACTGCTTCCTGTAGAGAACAAGGATTTCATTATATTTATTTTATTGTAACATTCTCAGCAAGGCCTCAGTTATTGCAATTAGTGTAATATATACTACAGTACGTGCGGTGACTTTTACAGAAAGGCAAACAGAGCTAAGCGACCGATCCCCCCACCCCAAAAAAAAACACTTGGTGTGCAATTTAACTGTTAACTACACCAATGTCAAAAATATGGACCGGACTGAAACGTTCCTTTTCATAACAGTAGTAGCAGCAAATATCTCTTAAATTCTGGGACTGTTCTGTCTCATGATTTTGCGCTGCCTGTCTTTCCTGTGCTGAAAGTCTCTCACCTGCATCTTACTGCTCCCTGCCTATATCTTTACTTTCCTGGCTTGATTATTCTTCTGAACTGACGGTAAACATATCAAATATGCAGTATAGAGGAAAAATATCACTTATATGGTAATCTTCAAATTACTTACCATTACTTGAGAATGATACTCAAGTGACAATGTAAGATCCTGCATTTTCCTCCTCCTTGTTGACCTTTCCTGGCTCACATCATCAGGACTGTAGTTGGAAACCACAGGGGAGACGCGGGAACTTGGGTCTTGATGAGTCGTAGCATTTATTTACCAGCAAAAAGCCTGAAGTGCACATATATTCACTGCTACGTTCTGCTAACTGCTAACTAGCTAACGCTCTGTTCAGATCTCAAGGCTCTCTCTCTCTCTCTCTCTCTCGCCCGCTACGCAGACAAAATACGTACTGAGCTATTCCTGAAAGGAGCTGCGGTACTTGTGCAACAATATTATATCTCAAACTTTTCAAACTTACAGCACGGAGATGATAAATCAGTGTGATTTGCTCGTTTACTTGATACAACCGCCTCTCAATGCTTAAAGCGGAAGTGTAGTTCCCACGCACGTCTGCGCATGCCGATAATGCGTACAATATCTTAACTGATCTCAGAACGGTTGACGCCGACTCAAGGACAGCTTGACAAGCACACTTTGGCAATAGTACTGTCTCTGAGCAAGTCACCCGTCAGATCCTAGGACTATCCTCCATGCGCATGCGCAGACCTCCAAAAAAAGGCTGCTGTCCAATCTGTTTGACAAGGCCCAGCGTTTGTCAATGGGACACCGTCACGCCCACGAAAATGAGACGATAGATATAACGGCTGGACGTCAAGCTAGCTTGCAGGGACAAAACCTTCCTGCTGCCACAAGTGGGCAGTAAACTACATGACGAATGCAAATAAGCACACAACTGACATACTAATTATATGTCAGGTACTAAGAATGCTCAAGAATTATGCTTTCATTCCCCAAATTGAGAGTAAATATATAAGCTTACAAAAAATATATCAATAATATATAACTATAAAATAACATCCTTAGCCTATTTGTTATTGGCCTTCCTGGGTCCAGGGAACGGCTGTAGATGAACATGAGTCAGGGAAACGTGCACATTTCTCTCCAGAACTCCCACCAGGAGTCTGATTTTAGACTCAACCAGACCAACCCTCATGGAGTGAACAAAACATAATTTTCAGAAAGAGGAAAGAACCAGTAGCTGGAAATAAAATATTAACTATTAAAACAGTTTTCTCTCTCAAAGAGCAGCACAGACATGAATAAGAAGCGGTTTCACCCAAAAATATAAGATTGTCTGCAGAAATGTCTACATTCATTCCAGTTTTACTTAAACTCGCCTTCTCATTTTGTTTGTTGTGCTTACTCACCATTCAAAATGCTGCTTCTCTGTAGCACAATTTTTCAATGCCTTGAAACATAAGAGACAGAACAATGGCATCACAGCATTTATGTCTTTGTACACAGGCTGAGCTCTCACTACATGAATAATAATTTGTCTTTTACCAACAAATACAGTTGTGAGTTCATTTCTGATCAATATATTTAAAACAGGTCAAGTTACACTATACAAAGATCACATCACTATAAAAAGATGGATACTAATCTTCATTATATCCCTTATAAACTTTAAACATAACAAATCTAACTATTTTAAAGGATATTAAAAGTATTTAATGCCAAAACTCAACAACTTTAACAATTCTAAAAATTAAAAAAGTTACATTAATCAAAAGCTGTAAACAACTGGTCACTGTCCATGAGTTCTTCCACAAGATAATAACTTGAATCATTAGCCACATCAAGGCACGGCCTGTTCTGACCTTCCAGTTGCCAAATAATTGTGTAATCCAAGAAAAATAGATAATGAGGAGTTTCAAGTCAAGTAAAAAAGTGAGATCAAAACACAGGAGATTTATTTAAACAAGACATTATACTGACCGCAATGGAAAAGATACAAACGAAGTTCAGACACAACAGTAAAGTTAAGTCAGGCAGTGCATATTTAGAGCTTAAAAACCGATTCAAAACCCCAACAGTTCACGTAGCAATAAAGCCATGATCACATTTTTCAAATAATTTTTAACAGGCTTCAGTCCGTATTTTGAATTACAAACAGAAACCACCAAAACCAGGTCTGCAAATCCATCAAAACAAGTATTCAGTAAACAAGTATTGAACGATTAAAATTAAGTGCACATTTAAGTCTGAAACAGCACATTAAGAGCTTATAAATTACTTTTAAACTGTCATAAATCCACAGAGAAACAAACAGATGATCAACTTCCGCTGAAATGACTTGAACAGACTTCAGTCACCATTTTCAATTAATAACAGCAAGCAGCAAAAACTTGTCTGCATATTCATTAAAAAAACTGGCACAAATGTAAGGCTGTCGCAGTAACCAACAAAAGATGATGCACCTTTTAAATAACTTGAACAGGTTTCAGTCTGTATTTTCAGTTAATAAAACAAACAAAAAATTGTTCTGGAGACACACCCACGCACACTACAATGAGCCCACCTTAAGGACCTTAGTTTGAGAGAAAAAAAAATCACAAAATGCAAAACACAAGTACAACTTCAATTCAATGTCACACCCAATAAAGCAGAATGTGTAAAGCCAGCTCAGTCAGCAGAGCAGTAGAGTGCTGGGTCTGTGCTAAAGAAGGTTAAACAATGTGGTAATTTCATACGAACACACAAATCTATAATTCATGTGTGTGTCCTGTGTCTATGCTTCTGGTGTTTCTTTGAACGTACAAGTTGTTACACTGTTCATTATAAAGCCAGTCTGAGTTCTGGTCATTAGTGGAGATATTCCAAACATCAGACCTAAATGTCAAATGCTTCAGCTTTGCAAAAGACTTGTGAAGATGTCTGACCAGAGACTACAAAGATATTTAATTAGGACACTTCACACAGCCTTACCTGCGCTAATGAGTTAAAATCCTTATCTTATATGAAGGATTTGTCATTTATTTTTCATAACAGGTGACTCTGTGATATTCAGGAGACCAGGAGTAAAATGTTTCTCATGTTTAGAGAAAAATGGTCTGTTGATATATGGTCAAAACAAAAATTACGAATTTTATTGCCTCATGAAGAAAAGCTACAGTGCAGAACCTTGTGTGAAGTATAATTTAAACAAAAGACAAAGATCACTGTGCGCACAGTTACGTTCGGGAACACAAACATTAGCCCTGATGACCGGCAGGTTTAATGCCACTTCAGAGGAGGACAGACTTTGCTTGCTGCGTGCACTGCGTGAAATTGAGAATGAGGTTCATTTTTGTTCTTCTGTCCTGCCTGTGAGGACATAAGGGATGTCCATTTGAGTAAAATGTTGTGAAATGTTTAACCAAGGCTCAGATCTTACCACAGTGGCCTGGGTTCGAAATCCAGCCTGGGCCCTTTGCTGCATGTCATCCCCTCTCTCTCCCCCCATCTTTCCTGTCACTCTCTCACTGTTCCTATCAAATTAAAGGCAAAAAACTGACTTCAAAAAATCCTGCTGAGACCTGGGATCCCAAAAGGGAAGGTTGTAGCAGTCCTCTACTATCCCCAAGCAAATTGAGAATGACCACACCCTGACACATAACACAGTCAGGATTTTCAAATCAACTGATCCTGATCTACAACTTTTACACAACATTAACATGCAGCTATGCTTTCAGAGTGATACTCACAATTTATAAAGCTCTACACTACTCTTCTAGTTGCCTTTCAAAAACTTAGAAAGGCTCACTTTAGGCAAAAAGCACCAAGTGACCAATCACACAAAAGGTAAATGTTTCCAATACAAAAACAACAACAACAACAACAACAACAACAACAACAACAACAACAACAACAACAACAACAACAACAACACACAGAGCTTTAGAAATTGGTTAAGTGCTAAAGTTAAATAATATTGGCGTCTGTCCATAGAGAGCAAGACACAGGCTCTGATGGGCAGTTTGTTTTTAATAGAAACAAGACCAGATCCAATAATGGTCACCTACAGCGTTCCTGACTGCAGTTGATCTCAGTGTCTAAGTGACTTTTAGTAAACCCAGTTTGAGGTTTCATCAGCTCCAGACAGCTCACTACATGGAGTAGACCTTGAACAATGTGATCACCAGAGCAGACGCTGTAGCATTTGGGTAGAGCTGACAAATTCTGGCCACCAGTGTGGCACATGATCAGCCATCCAAAAAAGTCCAGCATGTTGGAGTACATGTTACCCCCTGAGGGAAAATAAGAAGATGAGAAAACGGATTAACACCTCTAGTGCACAGTTTAACCCAACAATGGCCTGCTCTAACTTGCTATGCATCCCTCAGCCAAGTTAAATATCAAATACCCCTGTATCCCTGCTTTATTTTACATTAGAATAACTTCCAACTGTTATTACAAAAAATTCAATTCTTTCTCTAAAATGATGTAAAATTGGATAAAAGATACAAATACTGTGACAGCTATATAGTGAATTGTTCATTGTTTATTTCTGCAGTATAGAGGTTGGGCTATGGTTGCCTGGTAGCAAATGTAGACATACCAAACAAAATATCAATGGCAACATGAGACAATGAAAAACATGAGCCCTGGTACAGAAAAGAAAACAATGACTTTGTCCAAAATGAATTCCTTGTACTGTAAGACTCAACATTTAACTTAATAGTGAACAACAAACTGAGACTGAAGTTATTATTTTGCACCACTGACTAGAAAATGATTTTTAAAACAGTCAATGATGTGTAATCCTGTTTTGAATGAAGGCCAACACAGGAGTTGTCCCATTATCATGTAAGGGGACAACCCCATCTATATTCACAGTCTCTTGAGGGACTAGCAAGCTTAACTAGTTCTGTGTGTTAAACTCACCTTTGACCCACAGCTTGCGGCTCTCAAAGTGATCCGAAGTTATAAATGTTAGGCACAAGAGTCAGGATTTCCTCTAAAACTATCTAGCCTATAGAAATAGAATGAAAACAAAGATTAATATAGAAACAATCACAGGGAAAAAAGGCAATCCACAAATAAACACACTGGCACAGTCGTACATCAAGGAAAGATAGCTACAGCTGTCAGGTAAAACTGCTGGGTTTCTGAGCAGTTGTTTACTTTAATCTGATGCTTATCATTGAGACACCTGATGCAGAGGTTATCTTTGTTTTGTGACATCTCGTCATCAAGAAGGTAAAACTTTAATTGAGGATACAGCAGACTGTAGAGTTTTTATTTATTTCTCTTGACAAATTACTTCATTTCCATCATAGAACAGTTTGATGACAGGGATAAATGCCTCTTCAATGGCCTAAGGAAAACTCTTACTAGGGAGAAAAATGTCCATTGACTTGTACACAATAAATCACTTATTACTAACCTGTATGTCTCTGACCTCCCCCTGAGCTTTCAGTCTCTCATAGAAGGAGGTGAAGAAGTCCTCTCTCTCGCGAAATCCAGGTACAATACAAAGAGCATCAATATCAGCACCTGTCAAAGTAACACAGTTTCATATGAGAGGAAAGTCTATATTTAAACAGACCATTATCTTCACCATCTACTCTCTAGGTGGTAACCTGCCACTGAAAGAACTGTGTTTCCCTGAATAGAAAGTCACTTGTGAAACTGTTCGCTGGAAGATTTATCACACAGCACCTTCACATATGTGTGAATCAATACTCACATTACATGAATCACATGAGCCAGTGTAAAATTCAAATTGCCACAGTTCTAACATGTTTCCAGTATCATATTTGGCGGTACCTTTGAAACATATAGATAAAAAAGATTTAACCAGCAATTTCTTACTGTTTCTTCACATATTGTTTTGAGCCACTCATTTTAGAGTGACTCAGTTTTTTCCCCCAATTTTCTCTCTGTAAATAAAACATAAAGTGCGCATGATCAAATATCATAATTTCTCTGAAGCAAAGGAAACTTGCAAACTTGCCATGATTAATCAAGATAAAGAATAACAATTAAAAACATTAGTCCACCTCATTTGAAAACTTAAGTTATATTGCTGCGTTAAAAGCCTGAGTAAACTTTACTTGAAATTGCAGTTGGTATATATATAGTTGAAGTTATTTTCCTTGAAATTTTGAGTTGAAATAGTGTTTGAATGGATAATGAAACAGTTTTTTGTTTTTTTGTTTTTAATTCAAGCAACAAATTAGCATTAGCCTAGTTAAACAACTTGTGTAACTTAACTTTCTGAGCGGAAATAAAGTGTATCTTCAAGTTGAGTTTACTCACATTTTCAATTGCTTGGAATTAGACTTCTATTCTCAAGAAAATAATGTTTCGTTTTCGTTTTCAAAATGATTAAGCCACAATGTTGTTCTGAGATGATGAGATTGTTTGTGATATGACACATGATTCAAAAAAGTAACCAACCATTTCAATATTGCAAGCAGAAAAAACTCTTTTACTATTAACTTTTTTCTCCCAGTGAATACATGAGCAAATTTGTGGAGGAAATAATACTGAATGAACAACATTATGTGGCCTTTCTCTGGATCAGCTGCACTAGATGGATCTTAAAGCTGCTCTGATCAATAATTGTATATGAACAATTGATCAGATGATTATATGTAATGTGAAAGGCACTGTTTGTGATGAACCTACAGAAAATTATCATCCGACTCTGCTGTTCCCCTCTGCTCTATAAAGAGTTTTAGCATCTTTCAGTTCATTATTTTGCTTTTACAGCGCGTTTTCACTTCTGCTGCTTTCACTATCACCGCTCTTATCAGTGTCACCTTCATTTTCGGCCACACAGAATGCAGCTCTAAGAGAAAAACTTCTAAAAAGCCACTCTATGCTACTTGCTCAGCACCAAATGACAGACAAAGCTAGATACTGGTTGGGAAACACTGTGGACCATTCAGCAGCCAAGGAGACAGATATTTTCCTCAGGGGAGGGTTGAAAACAAAACAGAACAAAAAGGAAAGTAAATATTAGATTTACGTTTGCCAAGTGACCAGAAAATCAATCATTACAGGTTTAAGTAAGGTTAAAGACTTAACCTTTTTAATTTATTAATTTCTAAGTTAACATCTAAGTGCCTATAATAGGTGTCACATCTGCCTTAGTTCATATTTCTATGATAGTTTCTATGATTTCTAGATAGTTAGTTCTTGGGATCATCTCCATTCAACCAATTAAGTTTTATTATGCAATACTATCACAAATTGGTTTTCTTAGACTTTGGAATAAATAATATCCTGAATAGTGTTCTTTACCAAAGTCTTTTCAGGTTTAGTACACTCTCTCAAACTCTTTTCTGGTTACTCTGAGTACATAACCCTGTCCTGACCACAGGATGAAATAGTATTGTTGGTGAGTTTAATATTTTGTTGCTGGAGTTTGTTTTTTGATTTTTAGTTTAACTTTTTTTTTTTACATTTATCTTTTCTTGCTCATGTACATTTTTTTCCGTAATATTTGTGTATTTAGCACTGAATAGCCACCATAAAGAGTCGTCGTATTGTTATAAGAACAATGTTGGTCAGTTGATTAGTATAAGATTGGAGTGTATGAATATATTTATAGTCCTTATTATCTCTGAATGCTAATATCGGATAATTACTTCTCCACTTTGTTCTAATACCACAATTATTGCCCTGTCGGTGCCCGTCCATAATAACAAACGTCCTACCACTTGTTACTGCTCGGATTAGAGACGAGGAAATTTCCAGGCATCTTTCATTTCTACAGGGAAACCTGAACGCAGCAGAGAGACCAATGAATTGAGGGTGAAGAAGGAAGGACGGTGAAAACAAAAATGGACATCGGTCGAAAATAACCTAGTAAGACTGAAAATTAATTGTCTCGTGTTAAAACATTGGTGCAGCTAAAATGCTGTGACAATGTTGCGACGAAAAAATGCACATTCAGTAAAAAAAAGACGTTTCGTTTTCACCGACTGCTAGTTCGGTAGCTAAGTTAGCCTCAGTAGCTTAGAAACGTATGCTAGCATTATTAGCTGTAACATTAACGGTACAGTATTGGCCGCTAAGTCTAGCATGGTAGTAACCGTTAGCTAGCATTTTCTCATTTAAATAGCGTTAAATGAGAGCATTTTGTGAACCGAGTGTAACGCTTGCAGCCGAGACTTCACACCCCCTTTATTGTGTGCTAGATGTCTCGGTCAGCTGTTGTTGTTATTACTCTGTTACTGAAACCAAACAGCAGCCATTATTGTATCCCTCTGAACAGAGGTGTAGTCATGTTCTCATAAGTGATGGACAACCATGCATCGGTTTATCTGCGCCAGTGGTACAGTGATTACGGGGGTCTAGCTAACACTGGAGTGCCAATGAAGATAATATTGCATATAGTTTGACCATGGTTGTAGTTTCTCTATGGTCCTCAGGTTGTCGCTGTTATGTGTTGACTTCATATGCTGTATATAAATGCTTGATTTGCATATAAGCGAGTAAAAATGTTTAATCGACATGATATCTCTAATTACAAGTAAGACTGAGTTACCGAGTTACTTTTGCTTGGTGCCTCCATTTAAAGATATATGAAGTTCAGTTTTGACTATCGAAATGTGAACTCCAGATATCTCCATAGTTATAAGTGAGTCATAATGTCAATTATAGATATATTTAATTTCCTCACTGGATTGTCTTTTAGGTAGACAAAACAAAGATATTACTACCAAGACTAAGCTGTTACAAGCAACTGCAATTTTTAAACATGTAGAATTAGTGTCATGGCTTGTCAGTACTAGAGTGGAGATATTTTGAATATGACTGAATGAGACCAGCCACTGTGCCTTTTAAGTGGCATGCATGCTGTTTGGGTGTCATAAAAGGTGAAAATGAATTAACTGTATGATGACACCTTTTTTTTTGGAGCTGACAGGTAAGCAGGAAATTTGTTGTTTGAGGTCAGGTATATAGTAAGCACTTTGGTCATTGCTGAGACAAACAGTCAGTAATTGTGTGTTTATAAGCACATCAGTTTACTTAGACATGTGTGAGTTGCAAAATGGGCCTAGAACTGAGAAATATTTTTTCCTATAGCCCAGAATACTGTAGCTGTGCCACTGTGTCATTCCAATACAGGTTGCTTCATGTAAGACTAAAGGGCTGTCTGAGTTTTTGGATCCATTTATCACTCTTGTTTCAACTCATTTTGCCAGAAATGACAGCACAAGCATCCCTACATTTTTTCTTTCTTTATATTTTTTGTGAGTGTAAATGTGTTTTTGTTTTTCTGATTTCATAACAGACTGTCTATGTCAGACCTCTGACTGGCTCATCACAAAGAACCTGAGGGGAGAAAAGTCAAAGAGGCCAGAGTTCAGAACCATGGAGGCTCGGTTTGGTAATATTGTGTTCAGCTCCAAGTTTGACTCAGGAAACCTCGCACGTGTGGAGAAGGTGGAGAAGGGCAGCTCCAGCCCTTCCTCTGATACAGCTTCCAGTGGGAGTGCCCCCTCAGGGTCTACTATTACCCCTGACTATGAGTTCAATGTGTGGACTCAGCCAGACTGTGCTGGTACTGAGCATGAGAACGGAAACAGGTAAAAAAAACTTCTGCTTTTGTAGAAGGTATTTTGTTGTTTACATGAGAGGACAAAAGGCACGAACAATGCTTCTTTGTAGATAAATATCTTTACTTTCTGCACTGTTTTTGTGTTTCAGATCATGGTTTTACTTCAGTGTGCGGGGTGCAGCACCTGGGAAGATACTTAAGATCAATGTGATGAACATGAATAACCAGAGGAAGCTGTATAGCCAGGGTATGGCTCCTCTTGTACGCACTTTACCTGGCAAGAACCGATGGGAAAGGATCCGAGACAGACCCACATCTGAGGTATATACACACACTCAGAGGCTGTCAGGCAGAGGATGTGGGCAACAGGAACCAATGAGGCAGAGTGCTGTCAGTCTGGCTTCCTGACAACTATAATTATCTTTCTAATAATATGTCTCTTCTTCCTTTATTCTATCGCTTTCCAGATTGTAGAAAACCAGTTCATTCTCTCATTCACTCACCGGCTGTTGGAGGTGCGGGGGGCTACCACCTACTTCTCCTTCTGCTACCCATTCTCATACAGTGAGTGCCAGGAGATGCTGCAGCAGTTGGATGAGAGCTACCCCAATGCTGCTAAACTCAGTCCAATCAGGTAAAACATACACAATACAACCCCCCACAACACATGCAATACATGTCAATTGACATGTATTTGTAAGTAAAATGCCTCTCTCTTTTCAACTCTCACTCTCTGAAATCTCTGTCCTCGCCTGTGCCCTCTGCCAGTGCACCGGGCAGTGTGTATTATCATCGCGAGTTGCTGTGCCACTCTCTGGATGGCAATAGGGTGGACCTGCTCACTGTGACCAACTGCAACGGGATGCACGAAGAGAGAGAACCCCGGCTGCCTAAGCTGTTTCCCGACAACAACACTCCAAGACCACATCGCTTTTCCAGCAAAAGGGTATGACTCAGTTGTGCATAAACACAATCAGTATTGTCGTTTGTAATGTTACACTTTTAGTGGCTTTTAATGACAACATTTAAGGCTGAGGCTGATGTGGAATTACCTAATAATCTCAAAGAGATGAAGCTGACCCTTGTTGGTGTGTCTGTTTGCAGGTGTTTTTCCTCAGCAGTCGGGTACACCCAGGGGAGACGCCCTCATCCTTTGTGTTTAATGGTTTCCTAAACTTTATCCTAAGAAGAGATGACCCACGTGCTCATGCACTTCGAAACATGTTTGTGTTCAAGCTCATTCCTATGCTCAATCCAGACGGGGTTGTACGTGGACATTACAGGTAAGAATTTCACATACATATATGGTTTGCATTAAACTCATCATTCATTACATTTCTCATAAATGTTTTGTGTTATTTATGTCATGATGTGACTTACCTTGTAAAAGGGTTAAATTACAGTTACAGGTAGTTACAACAGGTAACAGTGGCTCATATGAGTTACTTGGCAGGATTTTTGACTTGCAAATAGATCCCATAAAATGTATAACAGGAGTCTTGTTTACTAAACCAACAGTGAAATCGAGTAACACAGGAAACTGTTGAACATGTTTACATGCACTATAATAACCTGATTACTGTAAGTCTACATATAAACATGCCACAAGTCAGTAATCAGATTTCTCTCCTACCACAGACCTTATTTTGGAAGCATTATTTACTTATTTTAACCATATAACTAAATAGTGATATACTGGTAATTGTTCCTGGTGGTTTTTCTCTGTACAGCTCTGTGCATCACAAATCTGGAATGATGTGTACCTTAAAATAGCATCTGAACCATCTTCTCTTTAAACAAACACTGCTTGTAATTAGTATGCTAGAAAAAGCCCTTCGGTTATACAGAAGATTATTACAGTTTTTTAATTACTAGCAATCTGTCTCTGTTTTGAAGGACTGATTCCAGAGGAGTGAACTTGAACAGACAATACCTGAACCCCAGCCCCGAGCTGCACCCATCCATCTATGGAGCCAAAACACTGTTGCTCTACCACCACATGCACAACCGCTTGCACATTACACAATCCGGCACTCACTTTAACAGCCCTTCACACACGCAGACCACGCCCCTGAACATCAAACCCGCCAATCAGCATCAAGCCCCTCCCCTCACCGCCCTTGACGTCAGCGTGAACCAACAAACGGTAGAGAAGGAAGAAAATCCTGCACAGCCCGAAGTTCCCATGGTGATGGAAGAAAATGTCTGGGTTACCACAGAGACAGGGAAAGGAGACCAGAACAGTTCATCAATCTCTTCAGAGACTGTAGCCCCTGTTACTGTAGAGGTAACAGTCCCACAGGTGGAGGAACAGGAATCAATTCCACCCCAGGAGGGAGGCGTGGCATATTATGTGGACTTACATGGCCACGCCTCCAAACGTGGATGTTTCATGTATGGAAACAGCCTTCCCAATGAGAGCCAGCAGGTAAAAGATTGTCTGTGTATTCCAACCCTTACCTTGGTATATTTCTGGAACAATGTCAGATGATATTTTGTATTATTGTCAAAGTTTTTCTTAGCTTCACTCCACTCCCTTTCCTCTGTCTTCAGGTAGAAAACATGCTGTACCCAAGGCTGATCGCTGTGAACTCTGCCCACTTTGATTTCCTTGGCTGTAACTTCTCAGAGAAAAACATGTATGCACGAGACAAGAGAGATGGGCAGTCCAAAGAAGGCAGCGGGCGAGTGGCCATTCACAAGGCCATAGGGCTGCTTCACAGGTCAGATTTCAATGAATACACACCACTTCAATAGGTGATGTTCAGTGGTCAGTTCAAATAGCACATTGCAACTTTTTAATCTATTTTCAATACTCCTTTGGGTTTTGAATTGAGTCAATTGTAAGGTTATCAGAAATTCAAGGATGTGTAATTATCCCACTGTTAATCGTGCATCTTTAATGTTTGTTCATTTGATCAAAATACAGTTTACATAATAGTACGAATTAGGGCTGTCCCAAACGATTATTCTTTAAACGATTAATCTAGCGATTATTCTTTTCGATTATTCGACTAATCTAACGATTATTTTTTTTATTAACCTAACAGTAATTTTATTGCAATTATTTTCCAGTTAGTCATTTAATATAACAATTTGCCCCGTCCAACACACACACACACTGCACCAGGGTGTTTCCTCTTTATGTGCTCGTGCATGACTGTCGTGCTAGAGTGATATGCCAGATGCACTTTGCAGAGTCTGCAGACTACCGCACTGTTGGTGTCAAGATTAAAGTATTCCAAAACTTTGGAGGACCGTGTGCAAGCCTTTTTTGCCGTGTGTTGCTCCACACGCTCCGTCGTACTGCTGGTAGACGCCGCCATTTTGTTCAAATAGATTACACAGACGCAAATCATTCATGTAGTAAATGACTTCAATTACGTCACCGCGTTGTCCCAGCCCTTGCGCTGCGCTTGTATCCGGGTAAACCAAAGACGATGGATATAAACGGTCCCATTAGAAAGTTCCGGTTTTGTTCTATGAACATTTACCCTGTGTGGTTTTACACGACGCGTCGACACTAAAATTCCACATCGAATAATTTTTATAATCGACAACGTCGATTACGTCGGATAATCGTCCCAGCCCTAGTACGAAACAGTAGCTGTAGGAATAGTTGGTCATGTTTCTGTTATTCTCCCCGACAGCTACACTCTGGAGTGCAACTACAACACAGGAAAAAGCATGAACACCATTCCACCTGCCTGCCATGACAACGGACGGGCAACCCCTCCTCCACCTCCATCATTCCCTCCAAAATACACTCCAGAAATATTTGAACAGGTAGGAGGAAAAGAGTGGTTTGTTTTACAGGTATTTCATCTCATTCAATTCATTCAATTTATTTCACTGTGTCAGGATTGTAGTTTTTTGGGAACATGAATGAAATCCTTTCAACTCATATCATCCCAAGCTATTGACTCACTGTCAGCAGCTGATAATTCCAACTGGAACACATGTTTATTGAAATGTGGTGAAAATGTTTGTGAAATGAACTACAGAATCTATCTGCAAACAAAATTTACCTAACAAGACAAGGCAGTTCTGAAGTAAACTCAAGTGATGCTGTGCATCAGGTGGGGCGTGCCGTGGCTGTCTCAGCCCTGGATATGGCAGAGTGTAACCCCTGGCCAAGACTGGTTCTGTCGGAGCACAGCTGCCTGACAAATCTCCGAGCCTGGATCCTCAAACACGTACGCAACACTAAAGGCCTGAACACACACATCCACTCTCACCCTCCACCAAGAATACACCACAATGGCAGCAAGGCTTCACCGCCAAAGAATTTCAACAAGTGAGTTCAAACAAAGAAGCCAAACAACTTACACAAAAATGTGTACTAAAGTATGTTGAGTTTTCATGTGGAACAAACCGTTTGATTGGCTCTGTGTTGAGGTTTTTTTTTTTTTTTTTCTGTGATTTATTTTTTTTCCCATGCAGCTGTCTGTCTGGTTCAGCTTCGGAGAACACCCTCAGCCGCATTCGCTGCAACAGCCACAGTAGCAGCAGCCAGACACCCTCCCCAAAGATGCACAGCTCTCCGAGCTTTACTTTTGGCTGCCCCCCACCCAGAACTCACACGCAGCACAACAGCACACACACAAGTGGACGTGGAGGCAACAAGACACTCGGGCCAGTCAGGGGTAAGCTGACCTCTCAACAATCTGCCTGTCATACTGGTTGCTGGTTTCCTCTTCCTGGGTGTTTCTCCACTCTTCTCTTTTCCTCTCTCAACGTTACACGTTCTGTCTCTTAGTGGCTCTTGTGGCTGCCGTCCTCTGTTTTTACTGATGCTGATGAACGGTTGATGGCTGGTAGTGGGCTCTTTTAGGTAGTGTGGTTCTTTTAGGATGCCAGATTGGTGTGTCAATGTCTGTAATAGTCAGCTTCAGGTTTACTGTTACAGTGATGTGAACTGGGCCCCAGGCTTGGGAGGATTTCTATTTTACAGACATCAACAAATGGATTCTTGTCCTGGATGTCTCTGGCCTGTAATATGAGCATGACCCCTGCATGACCTGAGCATGACTCCACCCGCTGCTGTTGTCTGTGCATGCATTTTGTCACCTTCAACTGTAGTCCTGCTCAGAATGAGGATGAGACTGCATGACTTTTGTGTTTTAATGAGCCCTGTTCCTAGGCACCACAACCAAATTGATTGTTTGGGTGGAAAAATTAGCATATTTTTCCATTATTCAGATTGATTATGACTACAGGCCATCAATTAGCTTACCTGGAGGATTTTAACATCTGCTGTGCCTCAGTACATGGCTCTTGTGAACGGCAGTTTCCACAGGTACCCACTTTGTGTTGCACACAATCCCCGCATGTCTCTGAGTTGGTGTGCGTATGTGTCTTCCTCTCTGTAGACCCTAAGCCTCAGGAGAAGAGACGTCCCCCCCACCACCGCTCCATCCTACGGTCCCCCAGCAACAGCCACACACCCTTACGTCCCCCACTCTCACCCCCTTCCTCCTCCTCCTCCTCGTCTTCCTCAGTGTGTGCTGCGGGCTCCTGTCCCCTCCCGGCCTCCGTCAGTATGACAGGTCTGTACTCCCTCCAGCCCCCCAGCCTCTCCACCTTGCTCCCCTCCCTGCAGGCTCTGCCCCGCCCCGGGCTGCTCTCCAAACTGAGCCCCCTTCTCCTTCAGAGCCTACCACCGGCCACCAACACTCCAACTGGGCCCACCCAGGACTGAATCTAACCTAACCTGTGAGGGCCTCTGTGTGCGTGCGTGCGTGCGTGCGTGCGTGCGTGCGTGCGTGTGCGTGTGTGTGTGGGTGGACAGAGTGAGTGTAAGTGCAAATTGCTATCTGGTGTATGTCTGTGAGTGTGTGATTGAAACATTACTGGTGCTAGCTCTTCTAACTTTTCCTCAAATATTTGTTTTTGTTTTTCCTTCTGCACATATCTGCATAATTACATGTATCTACAGTATTAGCACCTTAGGATAAATGATACACTTGAGAGTGCAAATGTTCCTCAAATCTCAATTATGACTGAAATGTGTTGAGAAACGTTTTTCCTTTCATTACCAACGTTAAATCAAGCATTGTGTAACACACAACCTTCTGACATAGTTCTTGTGGATTCTCTTTACTAACCAAAGCAGACCAGTTAGTGTGTGAATGTGTTTAGCAATGTGCGGCAGTTGCTTAGCTACATAATCTCCATTGTGTCCTTGAACTTGCAGAATATACAGTAGATATTAGCAGTATACATTGATATTAGAAATATTATACGAATGGATTAAATTCAATTCAGTTTTATTTATATAAGTAGCGCCAAATCATAACATACATTATCTCAAGGCACTTTACAGGGTCACAACCTTATAATATTACAGAGAGAAACAGTTCTCACTATGAGCAGCACTTGGCAACAGTGAAGAGGAAAAACTCCCTTCTAACAGCAAGAAACCTCCCTCGACCGGTTGGGGTGAGAGGAGAAAGAGGGAGGTGAGTGGGAGAGAGAAGAAGTGCTCAGTGCGTCATGGAAGTTCCCCTAGCAGTCTAGGCCTATAGCAGTATAACTATGGGATGGTTCACCTGAGCCAGCCCTAACTATAATCTTTATGAAAGAGGGAAGTTTTAAGCCTTTATCTTAAATGTAGAGAAGTGTCTGCCTCCCAAACCCAAACTAGGTGCTGGTTCCACAGGAGAGGAGCCTGATAGCTGAAGTTTCTGCCTCACATTCTACTCTTGGTAACTCTAGGAACCACAAGTCGACCTGCATTTTGAGAGCGGAGAGCACTGTTGGGATAATGGAGTACTTTGAGCTCTTTAAGATTGGTGTAGTTCGGTCATTAAGGGCTTTATATGTAAGGAGGAGGATTTTACATTCTATTCTGGATTTTATAGGGAGTCAGTGCAGTGAAGCTAACACAGGAGAAATATGAGCTCTTTTTCTAGTTCCTGTCAGTACTCATTCTGCAGCATTTGAAGGCTTTTCACTGAGTTATTGGGACACCCTGATAATATGGAATTACAGTAGTCCAATCTGGAGGAAACAAATGCATGGATTAGTTTTTTAGCATCCTTTGAGACAGTATGTTAATTTTAATTTTCACAGTATTGGGCAGGTGGAAGAAGGCTGTCCTAGAGACGGGGTAAAGGTTCCTTACAGTAGAACTTGTAAGTGGCTTTTTCAGTCCGTATACAAGTAACAAATTAATAGAATTTCCATACTGTGTTGATATTTGGGAAATACTGTTACTCTTACTCTTAAGCTACAATGTGATTTACTTTTGCGATTTTGCACTTTAATTTTTGAAATATTTATTTTATTTAATTTTTGAGAGATTGGGTTTGCAGAATTAGACTGAACATGTGGCTTCTGTTTCTGTAAAATCTTTTAAAGCACTTTCTGATCTTTTGTTCCTTTCCCCAGTGTATTTGGATTTCACTTTGTAATGGTAATATGTAAAACAGTGCAGGTCGCAGACTGATCACACCGTCCCATTATAGTCATATATGGAGTTAGCTCGGTGTAGGACTTAGCGTTCTGTAGTCTACATTTAAATCCTTGTGATCAAAAATCACATGTAAAAGGTCTGTTGTTTAATTTTTGTGTGTAAGTCTGTGATAATAATGAAACCTGTATCATTCCAGTGTCAGTCCAGTCTTGGTGCTGACATTATGATATTCACAGAGTAGCCTATTGCCAGAAACCTCATGCGGACCATCACTGGCTTAAATCCTCAAGGATGATGGAGTTAAAAAAAAAAAGGGTTGTGTCATAGAGCTGCCAACAAGCAATATCATATAAAATTATTTGTTTTTCCAACAGTGTGACCAAGTCAAAGTTGGCAAGTGTTAATAATTTTCTAATGAGATTCCAGAATTGGTTTTGGTGTATATAAAGTGTGAGTTTTTTTTTAAATTAAATTATTTGTCATCAAGCCGGTGAAGAAATCATTGATCATTATTTATTCAAGCACATTTGTGTGTTTCGTTGTGTAAATTGAATTTGACAGGTGTGTAGTTGATGGTCAAAGTTTATATATTTTGTGATTTGCAGAGGTGAGAAATTATCTCATCGTCTTGGTCTATATGTATAAGCCTCATAGAGGAATTGTGGAATTATAGTAATTTGTCTGTAATTCAGTTTTGTGTGCTGTCATCCAAGTACTTGATGATGGTCTGAGTTTTAGACCAGCCATTTTAGACGGACTGAAGATGCTGAGGTTGAATGTCTATGATCTGGAAAGGTTTTATGAGCAGCCGATAAACCAGACCTTTGATCGATTGGATCAAAATAGCTTTCTGAATATCTGGCCTTGCTGTAACTATCGTCTGTTTAAGTGCTGTGCAACATTGTAGTTATGGTGTGCCTTGCTCTGTTGTAAGCAGTAGGTCTAGGTGGCTCTGCTCAACCTTTTTTATCAGAACACCTGGATTATATTGTGATCTGATAGGTCATCCATCTTGCCTCTACATCTGCATTGTCCTCTATTTGGAGAAACTTACCCTTGCAAGATGCAATGAAGAAGGAAAAATAGGAGAAATGTATTCATAATTTAGTGGCTTTTTTAATATACAGGCCTAAAACACTGTACCATTTAAAAAATATATATATAAATAACTACAGATGAGTTAAAGGGGCATATTTAAGACTTTTGTTGACCTTTTCATGAAAGGAAAAAGGAGTTAATTAGAGCAGATGTCAAACAAAATCCATCCTCTTTTACTTAGATGTAAAGTTTTCCAAAAAAGGAGCATAGACCTGATAGAGAAATCTTTCAAATTAATGTTAGTGTGTGTGAAACTGTCAACCTCTGAACATTTGATTGTCATTTTGTGTTACAGAGACATAAAAGTCTTACTAAATGCTCCTTTAATGTCACTATGATGATGAGTTTCATGTAGCCTATGCCCACTCCATTCAGGCCAGTGGGGAACGATGTATCATGAGCTTTCACTTTAGACCAGTGCCCTGAAAAAGAAAAACTGTAGTTTTATTCTGCTTTCTCACTGTGAACTTTGATGTCCTGTTTCCCAGTTGTTTCAACCCTAAAGCTTAAATATCTTCATCCAGAATAACAAAGAAAAAGCTTTAGGTGGAAACACACTGTATGCATAGTCACATTCTCATTAGGTCGTTCTGCTTTATCCTCCTTATGAGAATGTTTCCTTCAATGTGGTGCTAACCTTCTATACCAGACTACGGTTAAGTGTTTGTCTGTGTAACATCTTTAAGAATGTCACCTTCTTAAATGTGCTGCTGTCCTTTACCGCCTCTCTGTTTAACCTCTGGAATAAAAACTATCCTTTTGTGAAGCAACTTCTGTGTGTGAGTCCTCTGCTCTCTATTCACTCTGTTGCATGTAATCTTTATTTATCAGCGTCCATGTAGAGTGCAGTTGCTGCCAAACAGTTAAAGGTGCTTGAAAGTCAAACCTCAAGACAATCATTCAACCCAACATGTGAGATCTTGTGAAAACATGTCCTCTTGACCACTGATACATCAACATTCAGCAATTCATGTGTGTTACATTTGTAATTTTTTAAATACTTTAATTTCCTAATAGTTTTTTGTCCTGGAAAAGATCTCTGTCTTTGAATGTTGTGTTGCCGATTTGCCACCTGCTGTTCTCCTTCCCTCTGTTTTTTTTTTTTTTTTTTTTTTTTTTTTTTTTTTTTTTGTATTCATGTCCCTTCATCTGGTTAACAGGCCTCAGCTGTCCAGACTTTCAGGCTGGTGGACACAGTTCAGAGGGCTGGTCCAGAATGCCTTTCCCCACGCGTCCTGGACGTGTGGGGAGAGGGTGCCGAACTCATCACTCCACAGAGACCCGTACAGAGGTTAGCTGACTTTGCTGGCTCACTCACAGAGAGCAAATTCTCCTCATTTCTTGTATTACCCATTTTTTAATTATATATCTTATATATTTTATATACATTTGTTTAACAAAGTCTTGCTATAATATCTCCATCTGTCGCAGACTGCTAAAGGGTTGGCGCCTGAACACATCCTTTCCTCCATCAAATTTAGCAAGTGAGTCCAATCTTGTATACCGAAGAAGAAAATGAAAATACACATCTGCATTGCAACAGTGGGGCATTGTATATTATGGAGATTTGCCTTCTCCATGCTTTGATTTCTCCATGAATGGTGAAAATATTAACCTCTTCGTTGCCTGCCCAGGTGTGAACTACAGCCTCATATAAGCCGCATCCCCATCCGGAGGTTGGGATCAACTGACACCTCTTCCACACGCGACAGTAAAACGACCCCTGTTAGCAATAATCCAGAGGAGTCACCCTCCATGAAGGTGTGGAAGCTGCTCAAACCAGGCCTCCACAGACACCTGTCACTCTCAGGTATGTACTGTATATGCACACATACACACGTATTGCTGTTGTATTAGCTCTGTTTGGCCTAGAGGGAGTCACCTGACTAATAATGGGATCAATTAAGATAGGGCCAGGGCCAGTGACAGGGTTTTGCAGTGGGTCATCTCATAAAAGTTTGATTCCACATGACCTTAAAGCTGCACTAATCAATATTTATTTATTTAGAGTGATCCCACTCTGTAGTTCCCCTCAGTCATACATAGCATTCTATTGTCTTTAACCTCATTGCTTTGGTTTTATGGCCTGAAACTGTTTTGGTTCGTCCCCAGTGTAGGAATTTCTGAACTGCTACTATTTTTACCATTAAATTTGGCTTCAATATGTGTTGATTCAGCATTACGGAGGATATTTTCCCTTGTTCCATCATTTTCAAATGCTCCATGGCATTATTGTTTTGAGTTAACGTCTTTACCGTTTATGTCACTCTGCAGGTGTGTCGGGGAAAGACGGTGCCATGCAGCTGGCCTCTAAGGCACTAATGAAGAAGGGCACTGACAGGAGTTTACACTATAAAGGAAATGCTATCATAGAAACTTCACCAGAGATGGATGAAACACTGCAACAGGTGAAAATAGACACTTGTGTCAAGTGGAATTAACATTACAGTAAGACATAATAAATGACTTAACCAGGCTGTACCTTGTTGTCTTTAAAGGTTGAGGAAACTCCGGCGATGCCGCTGCCTGAGCCTGTGAACATGCGTGAGACAGTGACCCTGTGTGGAGAAGCTTAGGAACTGCACAGTAGAGGAGACACTTCGTATATCTGTATTTCTTAATGTGAGCCTAAATCACAATGTTGTGATCACAGCCAGGTAGATCTTGATAACAAGGAGGGCATTGTCATCACAGGAGGATTATTTGGGGCATCCTAATGTGCAATATATCATTTTTATCTTTATTTATTCAGTTTCCAGAGCATGCATGATGTATTCAACCATGCTGTTCGACATAGTTATAACTGCCCAGTACAAACATTGAGTAGCTTTACTGGAGCAGCTGGGGGTTCAGTGCCTTGCTCAATGACACCACAGCAGTGGTTGAGGTAGGGGAGAGGCACACACTTTCCCCATCCCAGTTTTACAACTCATCAAAATCCAGTGACTTGAAATATCTTTAAACATTTCAGCTTCTATCACTGTACCTCACATTTGTGTTTTTATAATTTTAGTTCTGTCTTCTGCCGCTTGTTCCCACAAAAAGGCAGTAGGTGCACTCTGACCAATACTGTTATGCACTGATAGATATACTATATGTTTTCAGTCAGCCACTTGTACTCTTACAGCAAAGGTTGACTTTTATTCCAGCTGACACGCACAACAGCACCTTTAGCGCCCCCTTTATTTCCTTTTGTGTGTTTAGAAACAAATGTGTGAGAAGTGTGTATTTAATGTAATTATTCCAGAAGTTGTTTGTGCTTTGCCTATAATGCCCATAAAAGGGAGTCAACCCCTGTTGGACCTTTTCATGGTTTGTTTTTACCACACTGCTCAACAGAAAAGAAACTCAAATGTGAAATTGTAAAATCATACTTATTTAAGTAAAAATGTAAAACATTAGTTAGTGTTGTGTATCTATAAGTTAGTAATTCATGTGTAGCAACTGATTTTAGGATAAATGCAGTTGTATCTGGAAAGCCCAAACAATTGTTGGGAGAGGACAATATCAAACTAATCCATGAAGTTAATGAAAAGTACCAAATAGGAGAAAGTAACAAAAAAATCAAAGCATAGCTGTAAATCTACCTTTACCAGGCCAGAATACAGAGAAATGCTAGAGGAAAACCTTCTGTATTCTGCAAAAGAACTGTAACTTGGGGAGTTTAATTTCCAAATATACATAAAGCCAAAGTTGCACAAGTGGCTTAAAAACAAGTTTGAGTCCAAAGTTGATACAGACCTAAACATATGACTAATGGATGTAAATTTTGTTACCTCACTTCACATTGAATTGGAAGGGGATGAATACTAATACATGATAAGGTCCAAACGGGGGGTTGATACCATTTATGGGTAATACATATTTGTATTGAATATACTTTTTCTGTCACATTCCTATAGAGCTTTTTGCTCCACAGCACACCAATATGGGAACAAATCATATATATAAATAAGACAATACTATGTTGGAATTGTGAAAAAAACTTGAAGTATAATTAAATTAACTTGAAATAAAGTTTGTGTACTTTAAATTTTGCACAATAACTTAATAACAATTTATTTAATGTATGTGTAGAAAACCTCGAGGAATTTACTGAAAAATCAATGCAGATGGACTTCACATATTTTTATTAGAAAAAAACACTACTGTGCAATCATAACAACATAGAAATTCTTCTCTAGGAATAAGGATGGGAAGACAGGGAATGTTGTTGGTGTTGGCTTAGATTCCCATCTC
The DNA here is from genome assembly GCF_021018895.1 of Seriola aureovittata. Lineage (NCBI taxonomy): Eukaryota > Metazoa > Chordata > Actinopteri > Carangiformes > Carangidae > Seriola > Seriola aureovittata. The sequence goes on from NC_079382.1 coordinate 6,540,035, forward strand.
ACCTGTGGGAAAAAGACAAACTGGGTTCACATGTGTTAAATGCTAGACAAAATAGTCCTGTTTGAAGTTGAATGTGCTACAGTTATTAAACCAGACTATAAATGAACATTTAAATATGGTTTCTCCACATTTTTACTGATAACCAATGATAAATTATAAACACGCCAGCCATGTACTGAACTGGTATGACTCAGGTACTTCTCCATGTGCCATGATGCCTTTAATTCTGTGCATTCTACACAAACACTACTTTTCTTGCTTTCAATCATTAGTATATCACACCTTTTTGTTAAAGGGACCTATTCAACAAATTCAGTGATGTAGTATGGTGTTAAACATGTGTTTTTTTGAGGGCACAATGGACCATGACTAACAGTTGTAACCATACACACAATAAAAAAAACAAGGTATGGGAGTGATGAACCATCTTAGGCAAACATAGATTACACTTACCTCTCCAATCATATTGGGAAACTCTATTCCTGCTTCTTGGGGTTATTGACAGCGACGTAGTGATATAACACCACCAGCAGGAACAATGACACGCCAAGCATGTTGGCAAATATAGCCAGCTGCACGTCTGTCACCATTCTGCCAAGGATAAAGAGACACAATGGAGCATTGGAAGAAAAAGATTGTTTGGCAAATGGATGATGGAGGTATAGATATTTTAGCAAGTCAATTTACTATAAACTCATGTTTAGTTTGTATCATCTTGATTTACTGACGTGTAATGCAGGTTTATCACCTTTTAGCCATTTGTACACGTTGATTTCATTATGGTGTGAAGTTAAGTTATAACTAACTAATGTTCACAATAATAAGAGGAATGATTTCCCCCTGATAAACTGCCTATATCCCTATGTTTAAGATCTCTGCAAGTCATTTTTAGTTGTTGTAATTCACCGAGAAAAGGAAAAAGAAAAGGTACTCCTTATATAATTAGTGGTTAGCGATATTATGTTAATTTGATAGTATAGTATTTATTTTTAATATAGTGATTTGAAGTAACTTTAGATTAAAGCATCCCAAACCACAGGCATACACCTGTATTTTTGAAAACATAATCATATATTTCATACCGGTAACTCAACATGCAGAGACAACAGTGCCTTCCTGACCACAATACGCCGACACTTACTTAATATTTGTAAATTTAATCAATTTATATACATGGTGGTTAATCACTCTGCCAAATCATGGTCAGTTTTCTGAGTGGACTATCAATCTGTGTAACGTCAACCCAGCTAGCTAGCTAGCTAACTGGTAGAACCAGCACCTACACTGGTAAAACTAACCGATACGATGGATGCTACATATGAAGCTTCGACATAATTACAAAAATAAACCCATTGCAACGCAGTTTAGCTACTGATACTACTTACGTTATCCCTTGGCTTAGGTTTTTACTGTCAGTTCGAGCGTTTCTTCAGCTGCTCAGCAGCAAACAAGCAAACGTATCTTACTTCCGGCTGGAGGGAAAGCCACGTCACTTTTAGGAGCACCATAGAAATACTTTTAATAGAGCAGACCTCAGTGATCAAAGAACGAAAATAAAACACTTCAGCAATCATAACCCTTATTCATTTTTTCAAGTGACACCATGAAAAATTGTAACGGTATAATTTGGAGCCAGTCGAGAGATTGTCATTATGTTTTTCGTCATTCTTTTATCATTGTCATCCAAGCCGGGGGCGGCGGTAGTAAGCTACGGTTAGCTTGAGTGTTTGCACTCTGTAGGAGTGGTCCAAATGTTTCGACATCACCTCACCCGGCGTGAACGAAAGCGGCTAAGATAGATGGTACTTCGACTCGGCAGCTAACGTTGGGAATTTGCACTTCCACAGGAAGAGATATTCATCTATACCACCATGGCTCTTTACGAATATGTCACTCAGGATCAACTTGCGGGCTTTGACAAATACAAGGTATGATTAATAGACTGTAATACCATGTTAGCAGTTAGCCATTGAGCCGTGTGTGTGTGTGTGTGTGTGTGTGTGTGTGTGTGTGTGTGTGTGTGTGTGTGTGTGTGTGTGTGTGTGTGTGTGTGTGTGTGTGTGTGTGTGTGTGTGTGTGTGTGTGTGAGTGAGTGAGTGTGAGCGCGCGCATGTGCGTGTGTGTGTTTCACAGCTAGCTGTCACGATCTGCAGGGTGCTCGCCTCCCAAAGAGTGTGTGAAGGTAGCCAGAATTAGCTAAAATCATACCGGATGCTGATAACGTTTACCCTAAAAAATAAAAGTGTTAATGGCCTGTCTTAGATGTTGTTAGTAACTGTAAATCTTCTATGCTGTTGTCACAATAATTTTGTTGTTCATGGGGTTAGTTTCAGTAACCATTGATTGAATAGTGTTCAAATTTGGGGTCAGCAATCTAAGAGAACCGTTAGAGTTGGAAAAGAGTTTTTGATCATCAGTTCAGCAGTCACGCGTGTGCCCGAACATATAAGCACTATACACACTACTTAAAGTCTGCTGAATAAACCAACCCTTTAGTATTTCACATATATGTGTGTAGTGTCCGTTTGAGAGGTCTGTGCGGGGGACAATGTTGATGAGTATTATTTATTTTGAAAGTGGTGGCCGGAAGTGTAATTGTTTACTTGGCTGTACTTGACATAGGCGCAGATGTGCTAATAGTTAGCTAACGGCTCCCTCTCTTTGCCTGTTTGACTATTAAATAAGGCTTTACCAAAATGTTTTAACACATTTCAAAGATCTACTGACTGTCTCCTTTTTGTGTAGAATGATAGGTCTTTAATGTGATATTGTTATGCTATTATCACAGCCACAAAAGAGTAAGAAGCTAAGTAGCTACTGTAATGGTGAAGTGAGGGGAAACCACTCAACATGAACCAGTGGACTGATGGGGAACAGAGACGGGGCCTGACAAGTGAAATCACTCTTAGAGGCAGTTCAGTGACCCTACAGTTGTGTTTTTAAAAGGTTTCTTTGAACAGTACCATCTTCCTCTGTTTGTCACACCAACATTTTAGTGTTAACTTAATTGCCATAAAGCTGAGCATCAGTGTGGTAATACACGAAGGCAATGCAGGACTGAAAGAGGAGTGACAGTTATTTAAAGGATCTCAAAAGACAATTCAGTATTGATAAGGGGACATAATTTGACATGGTAATTGTACATGTATTGGTTTATCAGTATCCCTGAAGTTTACAGACAAAGAATCCAAGTTATATGATATAAGCTATGTATTCTGATATACAAATGTTTTGATGTGTGATGTGTCTATATTTATTCATTTTCCTGGTCATGTTCTTTATCCTTAAACGACTCAAACAAAGGTCACTCAGTTTCTCTTTAACACCTTCTCCTTTGATTACTGTGGGAATCTAATCCCTTGGGTTTTTTATCATGAAAGGCCTTTTTCCAATAATTGCTTTTTAATTGGCTCAATCTAAGTGTTGGCTACTGTGCCCCAAGCATTAGTTCCTGGAGGAGAGCGGAGGATGACAAATGACAGTGAATGAAAGGATTGTGGCTCTCTATGACATGGTGCTTGTTTTTTTCAAACGGTGCACAAATGTGCCCTGACACAAGCATGCAAGTGGAAAGCACATGAGAGCAGAGGACTGTTCTACTGATTTTCTTGCTCTTTTTTTCATGCAATCATTCATCTTTCTGCTTCTCACTTACTTTGTCACACTTAACACTTAGTGCAGTGCCACCTTCCTTGGTGTGAGAGCAACTTGTGTCTCTGTCAATGTGCTTCTGTGCTTTTCATTTGTATAGTCATGTTTGTACTACACTGTCTGTCTTTGCGTATGCAGTGATGAGTGATCACATTGTTTATTTTTGTTGAGTTGTGGAAAACATTTTTTTGATATTACATAACATCATGACTTAATTCACAATGGACATTGTAAAGGAGGTGTTCTAGTTTTGTCAACTTTAAAGTAATCTGTGATTATTTATTGTGAAAATTAAAATCATCTGTACGCACCTCTTAAATTGTATGAACTCTAGTGCAGATAAATTACACTGTAGCACGCACACTTGTTCATCATGCCTGGATAAAGTTACAAAGACTGGCATCAGGTTAGTTTTGATCTGCATGAGGACAGGCTACTAAAATTATCCAGTGAACAAGTTACATGTGAGGCCATATGGTCTTTGTTTATAAACGCTGATTTATTTGCAATCAAATATAAAAAATGGGTGAATGATTATCATTGACAAATCATGTGTCTCTTTGCAGTACAGCGCAGTGGACTCCAATCCCCTGTCTATCTATGTCATGCACCCTTTCTGGAACTTTGTCGTGAAGGTAAGACAGACCTGTTCAACTCGATCTGTGTGTGTGTGTCTGTGTGTGTGTGTGTGTGTGTGTGTGTGTGCGCGCGCTGCATCATTAATGAGGTTTCAAACTGTCCACTGTGATACAGTAACAACACAGCCTTACACAACCCCTCCTTCTTCTTTGTGTCTGTGTCAGAACACATCAGTCTCTGATTGTAAAGGTCTGTTCTGGACTGTGGAGATAGTGTGTTGTTTTGAAACCAGTCTTGTACCTTGTAACACACACAAGCTGTTCGTCTTTTAGATAAATGGGCCCTTTTCTTTTTTAAACAGCTTGTTTAAGCACTGATATATTTATTTACTTATATGCACCAAGCCTTTATTATTTATTATTATATATTTACAAATCTGACACTCATTTTAAGAAATTCATGTTCCATAAAATCCTCACTGCCTAACAGATATGTAACTGCCCATAATGTGTGACAAAAATAATTACTGTCTCATTATGTAATCAGTGTTATTATTAGGGCGAGAAGACTGTATTTAAGAGCTGTGACATGTTAATTAAATGTTTTTCATTATCTTTTTGTCTTTGTCCAGTTTCTACCGACATGGTTGGCTCCAAACCTCATTACATTCACAGGTTTCATGTTCCTCGTGTTGAACTTCCTTATGTTGGCCTTCTACGACTTTGACTTCACTGCCTCTGGTAGGTCCTCTGTACCACTTGTCACTTGTCATTTCCTTCTTTCCTTTCCTTTTTCAGAGGCTTGTAACTTTGTTTATGAAAGGCAAAGTCCATCACTTACTGAAACATGAGCGCCTGTGATGGGGCAGGGTGATCACTAACCCATGACACCCTACGCAAACACACACACACTAAACTACCACTGTTGTGTATGTATGTACAACAGAATCTCTAGAACATCAACAAAGACTGACGCATAACTCTTAAAGATACTGTACTTTATCATGCCTTTGTCTCTACTTACGTTTTGCACAGATAGGTGAACATAAACACATAAAGTAAACACACACAGACATGACTCTACAGTCAATATGACCTCTGGTCAAAATGACACACAACATATTTGTGCAATATCACTGAAATGTTAACTCATTCAAAACTGTGTCATCTTACAGTAACTGTATTATTTCTAGGTTGAAGTGTAGTCTATTTTGTTATAATTAAAAACAAACGGGTTAGATGGACTGCATTGAAGACACAGACCCCAAAGTACAACCTTAACACAACAAAAGTCAGTTTACCTCTTATCACTGTAACAGAAGGGAGTTTTCCTGTGACTTCCAGTTGAGGCTAAGAGCATGAAAAAGGATATAAAATAATCAGTGAACACCACAGATTCCTCAGATTTGGTCTGGGTTGTGAGTCATGCAATATGGCTCCACAATGGAAGAAAATACCTGACAGAAACTTCACAAATATGCACGAGTAGGCGACTGAACACAAGCTGGAACACAGTTGTTGCAGTAGTTAGGAGGTACAGGAGGAGCCATACTGCCAATAAAAAAAGGCACTGTGGCACCACACACAATTTGATATTTATGAAACCTTGCATTGAACCACAAATGATAAGAGCGTCTGACTTGGCACAAGGCTTATCTCTAGAAACCGGTGCTTCAGTGGCTGATCAGACAGTGAGAAGGACACTGTATGAAGTCAACCTTCTATAGGTGGCGTTCAAAGAAGAAAACCACCAAAAGAGGCCTGATGACTTCTGGCGGCACTTTGTTTAGATCAGATGGAGTCCAGCGTGTTCAGCTGGAGTACCACAGTGACTGCATAGTGTCATGTTTCAGACTGTGAAACATGGAGGTGGGAATGTGCTGATATGGAGCTGCATTAGTGAAAGAGGAGATGACATTTATAAATGGCACAATGAATGCAAGTTTGTACCCAAATACTGAATGAAAGAATGACTCCCAGTCTCAAGAAGCTTGGAGATGAACTTTCCAAGATGACAGTATCCCAAACACAGTGCAAAAATCACACAAGAGTTTGTAAAGAAGGAAAAAAAGTGAGAACTAGTGGACTATTTTTAAGCAGAAGGTAGAGCAACAAAACCCCTCCAGCACAGAGCCGCTGAGAAGAATCATCCATGACAAAAGGCAGAACATCTCTCCGCAGATTTGTGCAAGACTGGTATCATCCATGCCCAGGAGGATTGGATCTGCCAACAAAAATAAAAGACAGACATACAAAACATTAAATGAACAACAGACTTCAATAATGAAGGGTGTATTGACTAGTTTATTCTTACATATGGACCTTTCATTATAGTTTAATTTAAAGTCAAACATTTCTGTTTTTCAAATTAATTGGCTTCCTTCTTCTTAACTGTATTAAATGGAGATGATTTGTGATTTCTACACATTTTAGCGATGACCAGTGACCAGAGGTGTACTCAGTTTTGTTTTGTGGTATACTGTGCCTTTCCATTTTCCTCTGTGTGGTATGATGAATATTTACATTATTTATGTCTCAGCTGCAGGACATGAACACGTGCCCAGTTGGGTCTGGGTCGCTGCAGGGATCTTCAACTTCTTGGCCTATACACTCGGTGAGTCCTAAACCCCCGTGACCCTCCATGTGTTAGTGTTTCTCTCTCTGACTTTTTGAGAGGCTCAAGGGGAATTCTTCCAGTGCAGTGGCTCTCAAGAGCATAAAGCTATCAAACTATATTCATAACTGGTAAAAGGGGGAGGATATTGTGGTCTGCGTGTAACATCCTGGAGACATGGATATATTTCATTTGTTCAGTGATTATTTTTCCTCAGATAAACTAATGCCTGTTAAAATGTAGTTGCTGTGTTAATGAAGGAGATACGGTCATATAGTTCTTGCATCAGGTAAATCCAGATACCAATATCAACAGAATGCCACATTATCAGTCAGCAGAGTCATCATTGACAGTATGGGTGTGCATGGAGCTTTTGTTGTCAAGGTACTAAAATGAATACATGGGTGGAGAGTTTCCAAGTGGATAAATCTGCGAGTGTGGAATTTGATCTGCTTCATTCATACTGTAGCATCCTGAGACACCTTCAGCTGACTGTACACAATCAATATTAAGTTGAATGTTTTGCATTTAGTTTGATCAACCGAGCTTAAACGGAGCAATAAGCCTGATTTGGACGTCATCAGGAGGTTGTTGTTTTTAGCAGGACTTCACAAAGACTGAAGTTTTTAAGCTTGTTGTAATTACATTGGAAGTGCAATGCATACACATAACACGCTCACTGACAGAGCCAAATTCACCTAGTTCATAGACTGTTAGTCAGTGAATCTAACTACAGTCATATCCATACAGATTTATTTGACTGCGAAATTCCGTCTCTGTTTGTTTGTGTGTAGACGTGTACTCTGTGAACCGGACTGAGGTCCGTTTAAAATCCCGCCGAACATTTTATGATCCATTGAAATAAAACAACTTTCCATACAGTGGTTTTTTATTTATTTATTTTATTTTATTTTTTTTTATGAGGATGTGTTTTCAGAACACTTCTATGTGTGGATGAAATGAGTGCGGCTCAGATCAGAGGTTGTGACAGAGACTTCAGTGGTGGGAAGAAGGAATGTGGCTCTTTTCAAAGACTTTGTGCAGTTATGTGAGTGTGGGCAGCAGCTTTGGCTCAAGTGTGAAACATGTAAAAAAAGAAAGCAAAAGAACATCTTTAGCACTTTGTATGTTTGTGTCTTTGTATAAATACTCACATAAACATGTTGTGTATGTAATGATCAGTGCCTCTTTGTTGCGTTTAGATGGTGTTGATGGTAAACAGGCGCGTCGCACCAACTCCTCCACACCACTGGGGGAGCTTTTTGACCACGGCCTGGACAGCTGGGCCTGCATCTTCTTCGTGGCCACCGTATACTCCATATTTGGGCGTGGCGAGAGCGGTGTGGGTGTGGCCACGTTGTATTACATCCTGTGGGTGGTGCTGTTCTCCTTCATCCTGTCTCACTGGGAGAAATATAACACTGGCATCTTGTTTCTGCCCTGGGGATACGACATCAGCCAAGTGGTAATGATGTACACAAACACTTACATTCATTCACATTAACATAAACATACCAGCCTTCTAATGACTGGACGTCTGCTGTCTCATCTCCTTCCAGACCATCTCCCTTGTTTACTTGGTCACTGCTGTGGTCGGTGTGGAAACTTGGTACCAGCCGATCCTGTTTCACTTCCTCTATAGAGACCTTTTCACTTTCATGATCATCGGTGAGCTGTGATTGGTCAATCTGAAAACGCTCTTTCACTTTGCTGAAGCAGCTGCATTAATTCATGTTTGTTGCTTTCCAGCTTGTTCCTTCACTGTGACCTTACCCATGAGCCTCTACAACGTCCTGAAGTAAGTTCCATTTTCATCAGCGTTTTATTTATAGTCGTCGTATTATTTTCGCCCAGTGCGCTGAACTTTTCTCTCCGTGTGGTATGGCAGGGCTTACCGCGGCAACACTCTGAAACACAGCAGCCTGTACGAAGCTTTCCTGCCCTTCCTCTCTCCCGTCCTCCTCTTCGTCTTGTCCACCATTTGGGTGGTGTACTCTCCATCTAACATCATCGAGCTGCAGCCCAGGATCTTCTACCTCATGGTGGGGACAGCATTCGCTAATGTCACGGTGAGAGTCTGCTGATTGTTTACACACACACACACACACACACACACACACACACACACACACACACACACACACACACACACACACACACACACACACACACACACACACACACACACACACACACACACACACACACACACACACACACACACACACACACACACACACACACACACACAAACCGCAACTTGTTGCCATAACATATTTATGTTTGTGTTTATCCTGCAGTGTAAACTGATCGTGTGTCAGATGAGTAACACACGATGCCAGGCGCTGAGCTGGTTGTTGCTCCCCATGTTGGTGGTGGTGTTGGTAGCGGTCACAGGGGTGGCCGGCAACGAGACGCTGCTGCTGTATCTGTGGACAGCCGCTGTCATACTAGCACACATACACTACGGCGTATCAGTGGTAAGGTCACACATGCGGATTATTAACTTTTTGGATTTCCCTTATAAGTGTTTTTAATGAGCCTGGAGTCCAGAACGAAAGGCAGAATTCCTTGTTTTAGTTTGGTGCTGATAAATGTTTGAAATTACAATGAGATATAAAATAATGTTGTGCTTTTCCATTGGTAGGTACAACAGCTCAGCAGCCACTTCAACATCTTCGCCTTCTCCCTGAAGAAGCCCAACAGTGACTGACAGGAGGAGGAACGAATCGGCTTGAAAGGAGCGGAGGTTTAAGCTCCTCCCCTCCTCTACTCTACCGACACTTCACTCTCATCACGACGGAAACTTCATCCCCTCCCCTCCATCCATGAGGATGCCGCAAATGGAATGGACTATGGCCCTCTTTTCCACTGTCTCCAAACACACAAAAGATACAACACGCACACCCATCCCTAAACCAACCAACCAAACTCCGGTCTCGGCGATGGGGCGGGCCCAGGGGCTCTGGCTTCCGTCATTGGTGATTGGCTAACTTGGTTGAGCCAATGAGGTGCAATTGTTTCCTACGGAAATGTGCTTCAGTCGTGAGGACAGGAGCCCAGACGAGCCATGCAAACATACACACACACATGAACACACATATTCTGCTTCCTGCAGATAATTTATATCTTGTGGCAAGTACAATAGAAACAGAGCCACACACACACACAGTTGCACTCACATAGTATTATGAATGTATAATATGCCTTGGGGAAGCGCCATTTCAGTTTATTGCATTAACAGGAATGCCTAAAGTAGTGCTGTTTCAACTTAACCAAACCTCTGAACTCTGGCCACATGTGGCTAAAACATCCACAGCTGTGTCCAAAGTTTAAAGGTTCATTCACCTGTTTGTCATCGGATGATTTTCAGTTGGAAATCTCAGTGATATATGTTAATAACTATATATATACTGTATATGTTAAGGGGTTTGGGGCATTTTATTTTCAAGGAAATGAAACTTAAAAAAAAACAAAACAATGATTGGTCCTGTAAAACATTGTATAAACTTCCCTCTAATTAATTCCACATTCAGCTCTGTAATGACCGAGCTGAATATTGACCAACTAGGGCAAGAATTGACCAGGGTAACCTCTGACTTTTTGAACTCTACTAACCTTTGACCTCTGTCTGAGCACTGGCCTCCCAGCTCTCCCTACCCTCTGAGGTGTCGTGTCTTCATGCTGATTCGCTCTGTTTTTGTTTTGTTTTTTTACATTTCTTTTTTATATACATTCAGTGGAATTATTTGTTGGTCTGTTGCCATGGCAATGGTGTGTGTGGTTTAGTTGCGCAGCGCTTGAATGAAGAGTGTGTCCAAAAACCATAAATGGAGCGGACTCACTCTGAAGGAACAAGCTGTTGCACAGGACACCGCAAACGCCACAACACCACCTGGTGTCAAACCCTCCTGCTATCTCACACACACACACACACACACACACACACATACACACACATACATATACACATATACACACACACACATACATTTATACACACACACACATACACATATACACACACACACACACACACATACGGTTTTCACACCTTTGATACTGTCTGTAGAAAAAACTTGTGTATTATTGTTTGTTTTTTCAATCTGTTAAACACTGTTACTCTGTGTGATTCATGTTTCCATGGTGAGGATGGATAGTCAGTAGTGACTGCAACCGTGACTTGGCTTCTCATCAAGCTGGTTTTCACTGCACAGCCAAATAAGATGAGAAATTCTGTTTTTGTTTTTTGTTTTTTTCATATTACAACATAGACAGTTTGTCAGTGTTCTTGCAGTTTGGGGAAATGCGCTTAAGTGGTTCTGGCCTTGTTGTTGAAAAGTCAAGAGTCATGTCTATCTGTCAGGACATTTACCAAGAAAAGATAAGAAAAGTCCCAGCTCCACTCAAGAGTTTGACAATTCAAGCTTGGCCTGATTGAAACCTAAATGAGCAATGTGGAGGGGACACTTGGGTTTCCAGTTACATTTTCAAACCCTGATGCTCAACCAAACTGGAGAAACTAGTCCACAGAGGCTGGTGGGGCTCTGGTTTACATGTCTCGCCTCACTTTCACTGGAAAAAAAAAAACAAAACAGGTGGATCAGATGTACTGCGGTTTCACTGTTCATAAAGTAAACATCTTAAAATAAACCTGAATAACAACTGTTAGTAAAACCTTGTGCTTGCCTTGTGAATGGCAAGTTCATTTTTGAGTTAACTGACTGAACATGAAGTCTGAATGTGAATGTTCAGTCACAGAAAAAAAAAAAAGGTTCAAAGGAAACATCAGATACACTGGGGCAAAATGTAAAAATATCTTTAATTTTAGATTTGCTTATGCGTTTTTTTTATCACATGCAGAACTTTTGTACATAAACTGTTATTGAGCAACAGTGAACATGTCTGGGAGGAACAAAAAAAAAAAAATCCAACTCTACTGCCATAATACCCAGCAAAGTAGTCCATGTTGATTTCCAGTATCTCTGCACTGCAACTGGGTAAAGCTTGTACGCAGCCATAAGCACATTATTATAGTTGAGATTTGATTTGATTTGATTTGATTTGATGAGCCCTTTTTAGGGAACCCCCCCCCCACATATGTGACTGTGGAGACCATAGATTGTAGTGACGTGACAACAACTGACTGTGAGATTTTACCACCAAAACTTGTTTTTCTGGTGGGTAAATGCACTGTCTGGGTATGTGCAGACATTGTGTACTGTTAATGTATGGATGTATACTCTGTATGTGTGGATATCTGTGTAAATACATACATTATTTCTTCATTTTTATTTTATTATGGTTTTTTGTTTTTGTTTTTGTTTTTTTTTTAAATGGGGTTTTGTTATTCTGGTAGGCCGATTTCTCCAAACACTTAACAGGTGAACTGGTGGACCAGGAGACGATGCCCATCAGCAGTGCTCTTACTGTCAGATCCAAACCCTGTGAGGCTGCAAAACTGTCCAGGTAGCACTTCCTACATCTGACAACGGTTTTTTGAACAATTTTCGTCTCTGCTGCTCTGCTTGCTGATTGGATCGTCCTTCAGGTCGAAACTCTGGGATAGTTTGGAGGCTGTCAACACTACAAACAATGCTAAATGCAACGAGGCATTTCATATCATTATTAGAAAAATAATCTGTCAGCAGGGTGAGACAAACTGTGCCATTTAAAGAAACAAGCTCTAGGCAGAACATTGAGAAAAAACGTTAAAAGAAACAAGTCTCTCTTCTCTTCCAGCTGGCAGATAAAGTCCTTAGTTCCTTTTTAAAATCAGACTTTCATTTTCACAGCTACTTTTCTGGGCATTTTTTGTAGTGTGCTCCTCAGCGTTACTCACCACTTTCTAGAACAAACTTTCTTAATTCTCCCCCTGGATCAATGAACCAAGCTGTTGAAATTGTGACTAAGTTGTTGTATAATGCTGCTCTGGCAAACACTCCAGGGCTTCAGTGTGGCTACTTGTGATGTTGTATTTAACCAGTGAAAGAAAGGACTGTCCAGAAAAAAAATAAAAGTGAATTTTTCGTTAACCACGTTACTGTGTCAGAAGCAGAAACTTCTGTGATAGTTTTTAAAAGGTGGAATAAAGCTTAAGTTCCTTTAATATCCACTAGGAGCCAGCACAGAGCAGCTATGAGCTTTACGTACTCTGTGTTTTGACCGCTTGAGTCATTTATTTCTTCACTGTAAACATCACCTGTGCCATGGTAAGAGTGTTCTTCAATCGGGTACCATGAAGTTTCTAACACACGCCTTATAAAAAGCCTTAAGCTTGCAGCTACATTAACATTAACTACCACACACCTATCCAACAAAACCTCACACTTTCCCACCAAAATGAGGCGCTGGTATCAACACACACCTCCCACAAACTTAAAGTGCTCATTCCAAAATCAAAAGCATCTATCTCACCTCCGGTTTGAAGCATATGTAGCAACACATGCTCCAACAGCATAAAAACTCAATAATTCACAAATATGTATGTGAATACCCATTCAAAGTACAAATGGAAGCATAATAGAAACCTGTAAAAAAAAAAGCAAACATTTCAATACTTATCAAACTGTTAAAAACTGAAAGATGGTGTGTATTTACTCAGTTGGCAGATTTCATCAAGTGAGGGACAGCACTTCAGTTTCGGTGCAGTAGGAGACCTAGGTGTTATTACGAAGTACATCTATTCAATAAGTTCAAGGAGTCGCTATCATATAAGCACTTACTGTGTTCTTAAGCTTCAGGGAGGGAAAGGTGTTTCAATGTCAAAATTGAATTGAGTTGAGTTTGGAGAAATAATTTGGTTTTATAGGTAAAAACAAACCACTATGCTTACATCAAACCAGCTGTCCAGTCATGTAGAAGTATGAGGACAATTCAACAAATTAACATGCACTACATATAGCCTCCAGCAGATGGAGCTGTAGATCAATACATGTTGTAGCCTGCGTGGTTTTCTACTGGTTGCTATAGCTGAGGACTACAGGGTGGAGAATCACTAACATAGTGTATCTGCACACATTTCCCTCTGAAGTGACGTTCCCAGGTAACACCACAGTTGCCATTTCATAGTCTTCTCCACAGTGTAAACAACAAACTGTATGTGCTGAACTCAACACCTCTGACTCATGTGGCTCTGCTCTCTGTTACAGACTTCATTAGTAATTGATTGTCTCCTCGCCTGCAAGTTTGTCTGGCAGGAAAAGCTTGTGTGTGTCTGTGTGCGCGTGTGTTTGTTTTTATCATCTTTGCACTCACAGCAACTCTTAAAACCTTCTGGGCATCATATGCGAGACATTTGGGATGGAGTGTTGACTCAGAGTGAGTGAAAACTTTCAAACAGAGAAAAATCTGAAATCCTTGAATAGTCGTTAAGAGAAAGTGCCAGAAAACATCAAAGGCGGACGCTGTATGGTGGGTTTGTCTTTAATAACGGCTTGTATATCACGGAGTCAGTATGTTGAGAGTGGAGGCCCAGCATGTCTGTCTTGGATCGGCCTTCTATTGTGAATGTGTAGGTGGTGAGTTCTGCCTGTCAAAACAGCTGGCAGCACGTCATGACGGCCGCTTATCTTGACGGGATCTTTTTCATCCAGAAATATGACTCTCATCGAGCAATGATTCATCCAAACAATGTCCTGTGAGCAAGCCAGAGGGTTGCTCGTCCATTAAATATGTGATCCACCTCTTTGTCTGGGAACAGCCTAATGCAGCTTTGGAGTGGTGTAAAATGTTTGTGTGACTTAAGGCCCGCTGTGCAATTATTCGGCAGCACTTTGGGGGATAAATGTCAATGGATATTCTGTACATTTCAGTTTCACTGTTTTTTGTCTAATTCACATGTCCTCTATATATCCACACTAGGGAAATTTTATTTGTTTTGAGTCCAAAATTTTTTTGTCCTTAATGGAGTAAACCACCAAAACTCTGTATTCTGTATTAAACAGTTATAGTCTTCAGCTTTGAAATACCTCTAAAAAGTCTGAAACTTTCACTGAGGACGACAGCTGTAGTGGATTCACAAAAGTTACAATGGATTCAAACAGTGACCAAGTTTAACTGTGAAAAGAAGAAAAGAAAAGAAAAGAAAAGAAAAGAAAAGAAAAGAAAAGAAAAGAAAAAGAAATTAACCTCTTTGAAGGATTTATAAATTGCACTAGGTTATTAAATCATTTACTAAGTTATTAGTTTTTTCTTATAAACTCTCCTTTATAAGAAAGTATTACATCATACATAGAAAAAACTTCCAAATTATCTACCTCTTGGCTAACTGGACTAAGATTTGTTCTTAAAAGACATATTTGTAAGTTTTGCTATTGCTATGTAGCCAAAAGTAGCATTAAAAGCTGTTTCAGGTCAGCATCTTCAGCATCAAACTTCATTCCCTTACTCACCAAGAGCTGTCTCCAGCACTGGAAAGCAACACCAGTGTTAACTCTTGTCTCTATCACGTCTTTTCTTCTTCTGAAGTTAGCGCGCTAACCAGCTAGCCCTGGCCCACACATGACATAACATGTGACATGACGCTGCTCAGAGAACATATTATTATCTCTTGTCTGTAAATGCAACGATGTCTGAAGCTTTTGTCAAGTGACAATCACCACCACCCGCTCCCAGCAAGAAACCACATTCGATGGTAGAGAAAATGTACAAATAGCCCCTTTAAAGCCACACTACAACATGAAAATGTCTGACTTTGGTGGCCTCAGTGGTAAAAATCAAAATATAATATCTATTTTTAATATTTTGTCTCAGCAGTTAGGGCACACCCACTAAACTGACATTTTATGCAAAACATCATGAATAAACTTGGCAGAGTTTGACAGGAAAACCAGATCTAACTACCAAGATAAAGGTCCCTGTTTTGTAATAACCTGACTTCTTTTTACATGTCAGCCTGCTGTGAAGGTTAAGCTCCTATGTGTTGATGTTAAAGTGACACAGTGTCCCTCTGGTCAAGGCGTCTTTTAGTGAATTGGCTGGTGTTGATCTTGAACTGACAGTTAATCAGATGTGGCATCAATTAAACAGTGTTCGGCTCGGGTTGCTGCCCTGCGGTACTGGACGTTTTGTGCGCTGCTGACCCCCGTGACTCGTATACAGACACACACTGGGATGGCGAGCAGCCGGAGACGAGTTAACCACCGCGCCACCCTGGACCGATCCCCCTGCGAGATGATGCTCAATTATGAATGACCATCATTAGAAACCAGACACGCCAGAACACAGACTTGCCCAGACTGACAAACACACACACACACACACACACACACACACACACACACACACACACACACACACACACACACACACACACACACACACACACACACACACACACACACACAGTGATGGACACAGCGATTATTCTCAGAGACACCCAAGACTATTGAAGTGCTAATGGGGTAACACCATCCATTTCAATCCATAACCAGTGCACCTGTAACCCCTGTGGCCTCAGGGTGACCATCAGTATACATTTTCCATATCAGTGTGATTATTATCAAATTAAAATCAGTGTCAAATTATGATATTAATCCAAACTTATTATGTTTCATGGCAAAATCATTTAATTTGAGGAAACTGAATTGTGGTTTATCAGACAGTAACAATATGGCATTCCTGTGTACTGTGTCTGGAAGTTGATGTTGGGGTCAGGTGCACATTCATTCCTTTGTCTCGGCTCTTGATCCTGCATTTGTTCTATGAAAGCACAAACACAAAGGACATATCTCTCATCAGTCATTAGAATAGGGATTAAGCGACTATACATCAAAATGATGGCATAGACAGTCATTCATCCACAAGCAGCGTTTCAGCTTTCAGAGTGGAATCTGGGTATGTCAGTTTTCAGTGTGTTTCACTTCTGCCACATCTCTATTGTCTCTGTTCACTTTCTCTTCCCTTTTTTTTTAAACATGATAGCAGCACCTGGCTCTATGACAATGTGTCATGGTAATGTTTGGTCTGCGACTTTGGTCCAGACTTGAAATATCTTGAAATCTATTGGATTGATGGTACAAACATATGTCTCCCTCAGAATTAACCATCATCAAGTCAAACTCTCAATCTGTCCTATACCTAGTTTGGATTGTAGAATACTCACAAAACTAGCTGTACTTTGTATATAGTGCTAACTGGCAAATGCTAGCATGCTAACATGCTAAACTACAATAATGGACATGATTGGCTTTTGTACCGATTTAGCATCAGTATATTGGTATTGTCTGAACTAAATACCAACACACAGACACACTCCCATAGACACGGTTGGTGCATCTCTTGGTAGTAAGCTTACAGCTAACATCCGTACAGTCATTACATAAACACAACACAAAGGGTCCCGTGGTCAAATTCAAACGACTGAAAACTCTGGAGTGGTTCAGCTTAAAATTTTTTTTTTTGAGGCTTTACAAACTCACAGGCCTCTAGCAAGGTGAAATATGACAATGACAAAGATCCTTTAGGACCTGGTTTAAATCTTCTTCTGTCCTGAGGCTTCTCTAATAAGTAACTAGCTCAACCCTAAAATAACAACCGTCAGAAAGCATCAACTGACTTGACCAAGTCCAGGCATGTTGTGTCTTTAGTAATGCTAACACACCCACATGAACACACAGATGACTAACTCCCAGTGACCATCAGTGAACGTCTCTATAGCATCTTACCTAATGGTGTGTGACAGCGTCTGAATCTTTAAGGCAACTTAACCTACACTCTGCTGTAGAGTACAAATACAGTATAATGAGGGAAACCAGTACAGTGCAGGTGCATGCTTTAGTGAACTAAAGTGTCTTTACAGTATCTGGCTTGTTTAACCAAAGATGTCAAATAAATGTAGTGGAGTAGAAAGTACAATATTTACCTCTGAAATGTAGGAGTGGAAGTATAAAGTACCATAAAATAGAAATACTCAAGTGAAGTACAAGTACCTCAAAACTGTACTTGTACAGACTGAGCTGCTGATATTAGAGAACACTGCTGTTCCATTTGCAAATAGTCCTCCTGTCCTCAGGAATCTGAACTTCTGAGTTGAACGTGTGAAGTTTGAACTAGCAAGTAATGAACTCCAAACTTTGCGCACTCTTTATTGAGAGGCGGTTCTGGTCTCTGCTATCTAAAAGGTCACAATGTCTTATTGGGAAAAAATAAGTCTTAAGCTTTCACCTCTGAACTCCTCTCTGCTCTAACCCTGCTGGGGAAGTATATTTCTTCCTCTTTGTAAAAGAACAGCTTCCATGAACTGCTGCACACTATTGCAAGACTGACGCAGGTACTCACACGTCAGCTTTGAGCTGACTTCCATTTTGCTTTTGTTTTGATTTTGTCATGGCTGTCATTGGTCAAGACACTGAGTGAAACAGCACAACAGTGAATGCGTCACCAGTTGTGATCACATGAAACACGTCTTAAGTCACCCTTTGATTCAGACAGAACAATGTTCACTGTAGAATGCATATTTACGCAATGTTCCAATGCCCTGGATACATCCTTTCGTGCAACATGCATTATTAATCTGTTTTCCGTTCCTGGTTTGTCCACTTCTTACGTACATGCACCATTCAGATTCAGTCCTATCAAGTTCAGACCAACAAACATGTCTGGCATCCAAAGCAAGTTTTCTTATTTTATTGATTGGATAACAATGTGATTTTTAGCTGAAAAATTGTTTTCACGGATGCACAACAACACACGTCTGTATTACTTTCACTTGGAGCGCTCTTTTCATCCACTTAAATGGCGGAAACCAAAACAAAAGTGCGTTATTGTGCACCCTTCAAAACAAATTCTTCAGCTATGTGTTGCTGCTCACACTGGTGTTGTTTTCTGGTCTATATCTAAATTTGTTCATTTCCGAGGCAGTTGCCTACACTCCCAATGAAGCTCTTGTTCGGCTCATGACAGGGAGGGAGTTAATGGACCAAATTTGGTGGATGTATTGCGCTAGAATGGACCAGCAAATACCACCATAAAACTGAATCATAAATTAACATTCAAAATTCAACAGCATAAGTAACTGACATGGCTATTAATGGTTTTATAGCATGAAAACATATCCTACTGGCCAATATTCAACAAACATCCATATGCCTTTAATAAACTAGCATTTAGTTTAGTATCAATCTGCATGAACTCTGATAAATGATGAATGAAGCTGAATATTTTTTTGTTTGGTGAGTTGGAACGTATTCATCTATCAACAGGAAACGTGTCCTCATGGCTTCAACTGTATTGTACCTAAGGTGGTTGATATTGCTCAAGAGAAATCCCCACTGTCCCAGCTCTACCTGAGAATCTACCAGGCACTGATTCAATGTTATTGCCCACACCACAGTGTTTCCAGGTCCTAAGTCTTTAAATGTCTTCCATCCATACTGCACTTCAATTGACAAGGTGTTAATATCAGCAAAATCACCTTACCAATTAAATTCAGCATTAATTATTCAAGTTTTGTACCAGATTCAGAATCAAGTGAACCCAATAAGAGCCTTTCTGCAAACATGGGCGATAACAGCCTAAACATTCATAACAAAAAATGGCAAGAGCCTTAACGACTATTTCTGTCCATGTCCCCAATTAGGCTTGATTTTACTCTGAAAGATGCAATTAACACTCACACAACATGCACAGCACCTGCAGGACCAGTCAGTGAGACGTCCTATGTCAACACCCTACTAACCCTCTTGAGGTATGTTTGAGGAATCCATATTTTAACAACGACCTCAAGAACCACTGCTTCTCCACCTCAATGATGTTCCCATTTATTATCATATCATTGATCCTTATTATTAATCTGTTATACATTTGTATGAATATATTTTATATTTTTTGTCTTTTTAAATTAAAGTTGGGGGGGGGGGTCAGTTTTATGTAATTGAATTCAATTTCCAACTTTGTATTTTTCATTCTTTATATGGAAGTGTTGTTCTCTGTGACATGGACCAGACAGAGAGAGATTTTTCCATTTATTTGTCGGCTGCCGTAAGTGATGGTGTCACATACCCTTGTAGTTCTTTAGGCTTACTTAACTTGGGAAGTTGACTGTGCTGCTCTTGTTTAGTGGATTGCCATTGTGCAGTGTGAATGTGTGTTTGTCTGATACAATATCAGAGCTTACTGGTACATATCACTGTTAAGTAGCCAGAAAGGTAACTGGAGTGGGGGATGTATCCACCTCAGTGGGTTCAATCTGTCTTCATTGGGCACACGCAGAACATGCACGCCACCAATCGACACACACACACACACACACACACAAACACACACACACACACAAATGCAAACAGAGTATCAGGTAACAAGCCCTGAATTATTTAGCAGCCACGAAGCAGCAACCAGATTCTTCCACATCTTTGCAGCACACCTGAATATTAATGATCCAGAGACGGTGGCATGAAGAAAGAAGAATGCAGAGACAGAGGGAGAATGAGGGAGAAGACACTTGACAGAGATTTGGGAGTAAGATTGTTGAAGCTTGAAGTACAACCACACCCATGTAAAAAAAAAAAATATGTCAAAATGGGTTTTTTTTTCTCCTAATTTTCATTTTTTCAAGTTTAGGTCAATGCCATGGTTTTACCACAGCCATTTGATGCTTGTCTATTCCACCAAACATTACAAATTGTAACTTGGGAAGAGTCAGCCCATCTGAACAAACAAATTAGATGTAGATGTATTTAGATCTCTGTTAGCCACTGTATTGTAAAAAACAAAATTGTTGTGGTAGCACTGACAAAATCCTGTGTAGTTACCAAACTAGTAAGGAACAAACAATAAACTAATTTGTAATTAATGAATACGTACCCAGCTCTAAAGACCATAACTTGAAGTTACAGAGAGAGAAGTGTCAGCTAGTTACCAGTATTTAATGATCTTACGGTCACAATGAATCATTCCTGTTTAAACTCAGCTGTTTATCAGTTTATTATGGTCATATTATTAACTATTGGTTTGTTGCTTTTTAGTGAAGTTGCGTCCAGGGGCAAACTGAAACAATAATTCAGGCTGGGAGTTTGACTTGATCCCAGGCCACCCTGTACATGCAAACCACCAGACCGCTAATTTTGTAAGCTAACCCTGTTTGTTGATGTAACAGGCTACCAGACTAGTTATAAATTTGGCCACTATGTTGATCCAGGAGGAAAGTTATCCAGATTACAAAATAAAAAAATAACTATTATTTCTTAACAATTTTAGCAATTGCATGTTATTAAAGGATGGTTGAGGCTTCATGTGTACTATATAATCATCGCAGAAATGTCAATAAGTTGACAGAACATAACGTGAAGGGCAGTAGTTTTCTGGTGCTCTCTCGCTCTCTCTCTCTCTCTGTCACTGGTTGCATCTCATACTGAGTTGCTCAACTGTATCTAAGAGGACATACAGTAAAAACAACAGGTAAAGCCACAGCAGTCCTGAGGTACTTCTTAGTTAGCCAACAGCCTAATGTAGAAAAGTAGCCCATCCTAATGCGAGTTTCTTCTCACTATGTAAGCTAGTGAACACAATGGCCTTCAGCAGGTGCACTATTTGATTAAGTCATTGGTTGAAGAAAATCCTGCCACATGACAACAGTTAAAAGTTACCCAACAGGTTCACAGTGGCACATTTACAGATGTTGATTTATGTGCATTGTCCCTAGAAAAAACGTGTAAATTTGGTATTTGTGTGTGAAAGGAAATCTTATTTTGTAGTGAAACACTGATACAGTGGCATAACTTTACTGGGAAGCCCAGAGCATTTAGCGCGAGCAGCCGTTTGGCAGAAAATTCCTATTTGGCCGTAAGTGGCGATATCACAGCTGAGCATGATAGTCTGAGAGTCAACTTACGTAAACACATATTAAAACATACCCCTATTTAAATATATATTAACAAATTCTTAATTGAAGACCCATAACAAGAAGTTAAGGCAGAATTGAGACTTGTTTTTACTTTGACTTTCAACGTTAGTACAAAAACGTATTCAACAACAGTAAATACAAACACAACCATGAGTCAGTGTGCGTCTTGCACTTCACATTGTGATGGGTGGAAATAAACACGTTGAAATCCAAGAGGAAAATGGTCAACGGTAAAAATCTTGAAGGCCATATTTGAATTGATGAGCTTAGTGAGAATTTAAAAGTTTGGCACTGCAGCATATAAATACACAGTGTGTGGTGTTTGGGTTGGAGTCTGCATGAATGGAAGAGAAAAAGTAAAAGTATCTTTTTGTAGCTGCTTTCTCAAAATGTCTGTGCACAGTTCTAATATCTCAGTCCTCCATGTTTTGTAGCTAGAACTACTGTAACAGAAAGTGATCATTTATAAGCCTTTTCTGTCTGCCACCTTTATGTTGTCCCTACTTCTGTTTCTGAGTCAGTTGTCATCTGTGTCGCTAACTCATTCCTAACTCCTCTCCTTCTTCATCCTCCTCCCCTCGTCATATCACTGCTGCTCTATCACGTCCTCCTATCCCTGTGTCAGTAGTCCATGCTGTGCAGCTGGCTCTTCTTGTCAGTTTTCCCCTGCAGGGCTGCAGGTAGCAGCGGCAGATTCAGGTCTGCCACCCGACGCTGGAG
This sequence comes from Seriola aureovittata, assembly GCF_021018895.1. Taxonomy (NCBI): domain Eukaryota; kingdom Metazoa; phylum Chordata; class Actinopteri; order Carangiformes; family Carangidae; genus Seriola; species Seriola aureovittata. Next base: position 6,562,440 of record NC_079382.1, read on the forward strand.
AGATGACCGTAACTGAACTGAGTTCCTCTTTGCTCCACTCATCACTCCCCCTGCCATCCCTCTCTCCCCTCCTCCTGCTGCCGACAGATCTCTCCTCTTCCCTCTCTCCTGCCTGAGGCTCTTGATGACCAAGGTATGTTGTCTCTGTGAGGGGAAGGCGGGAGGTTTAGACCCGTTGACCAGGAGTCCTGGGGGCCCAGGTCGAGTCAACCCCACCCACGTCATCTTCCTGCCTCGTCCGTCTTTTAGCCCCACATTGCGCAAGCGTGGCAGGGGGGCAGAGGGTGATGTCTGGGTTGTTTCCATGGAACCCAGGTGGACTCTGTCTGAGGAGTGTGTGGTGTGTGTGTCGGCCTCCAGGAGCATCCTGGGAGAGATGCCGCTCTTCTCTGAGGAGTAAAACGTCTGCAGCTTTTCCAGACGCTCGTTGATGCTCAGGTGATGAGAGTGGTCATCCTGGTGGCGGCTGTCATGGAAACAGTCTGACCCGGGGTCTGCTGCCCCGTCCGACTGAGTTGTCCTGAGCAGGTGCGTGTGTCGGATCGGTCTCACTGTGCTGCTGTCTCTGATTGGCTCAACGGGGACTTGGCAAGGGGCGGAGTCACAGAGTTGAGATGCAGAGCTCTTAGGAGGAGAAAGATGGACGAGTTCCCTGTCTCTAAACACAGACACTGGAACATAAAGGTACACAGATACTGTATGTCACACACTGTACTGTGGATGTGTGCAGCTTTGTTTCTGTGCAGTAAATCCTTACCCTCAGGAAACAACGTCTCTCTGGTGTCCAAGGTGATGGCGATCTCTTCATCAGTTGCCCCATCCTCTGCAGAGAGAGGGGCAGGGGAGGGGGAGGGAAGGCGAGGAGGTATTGAGGGGGAGGCAGAGTGAGGAAGTTGGGGAAGGGAGGGGGAAGGGGGACGGTTCTCATCGTCCTCTCTGTTGTCCTTTCTGTGAAGGTCCTCGGTCCTCCTCCTGTTGCTCTGACATTCAGTTGTCTGCTGGGCCCTCAGAGGCCTGCTGGACTGCTTAGAGCTTTTCTCATTGGTCGGTTCATTCTAAAGATCAAGCAATGATTAGATTGGACGACTTGAAAGTTTCATCTGATGGTGGCACTAAATGAAAAGTCAGGAGATCACCAAAGTCAGTAGGATTCATCCCATGGACACCATAATGATGTCTGCACATCATGCCAATCTATCCAATGGGTGCTGAGGTACTTCAGTGTGGACCAAAGTGAAAGACTGAGAAACCGCCCGACACATCACTAGCATGCTAATAAACAAATACAGCGCCCAGCTGTTTCTGCACATTTTTTAGCTATTTTGAAGTAGACAGACTAACATGCACTATGATGACAGTAAAAAAATATAGATTGATGTCTGCATTATAATGTATTAGAGGAATATTACTTTAACATCTCTGAGTGATTATCGTATTAATGTTTATTATATTATAGACAATGTCTGCATTACCTGTTGCTGAGTCTTGGATTCAGTGTTATTCCTCTCTCTCCATGTATTCTTACTGGGAAGACTCCAGTCATTGGTTTCCAGCTTCTGCAACTCAATCATTCAAACTTCAGGCAAACCATACATGCTTTTCATCATTTTTGAGATGCCAACAACTGACCCACTTGTGTATTACGGGCATCAGAAAAGCTGCGTTTATTTCAGCATGTGCAGGCCTGCGTGTGTGTGAAAATGAGGTGCGAACCTTGCTGGCCTTGGCTCCTTTCTGGCTCCTGTTGAGTTTGTTGAGCAGCAGGTGATAGGAGGCCATGATGGCGGAGGGTCGGTGGGTGGTGAGCGTGTGAATAATTTCAGAGAGGGCGTAGCCCAGTGTCTCTGTCATATAGGCCAACACAGACGAGTTCAGATCCTCCGGACACAGTCTGGGAAATCACAACAGAGAGGTAGGGAAAAACCATAACAAAGATAAAGCGTGAAAAGTGAAGCAGAGAGAAATCTAATGGCTCGTTCAGGATCTGTCGGTAAGGAATGGGTAGAAACTGGTTTCTACTCAGGGTTTTGGTTGTGAGCTGTCCAGGGCTGGAACAGTTCTTGCTTTATTCATGTGGATTTCAGAAAACACGTTATTGCCAGGAGGAGCCATACATGATTACATTTCCACACTGCATAAAGTGATAAAAGCCTTTTAGTCACGCTATAATACACAAAGCTGTTACTCTACTGACCACAAAAATGTTCATTTTGTCAGAAAACTTGCTGTGATTTCCCTCTTGGTGCTTTTGCCCACATTGTAATGTTTGCTGCAGAACTTTCCCAGAGGGCTCTTTGTATCTCATGGTATAATACACACTTATGTTACAAATATACTAGTGTCATTTATTAAGAAATCACAAGTGAATATACTGAAGGTATTTACATATTTTTGCACACATCACCTATTTTTCTTATTTTAAGATGTATTTAGAAAACATTTAATAGAACTTTTTACAGTACATAAAACTGGTGAATTCCGCAATATTTCAGTCGCCTTTGGGTGTGTGTGTGTAGACGGCATGTTAAAGTGTAGTCACACAGTAGATCTCGACCTGTTTTTATGAGAGAGCGTGTGTAGTGGTTTCTTGGCATATCCCTCGTTGATCCATCTTTCCTCCATCGCGGCTCTGACACTGGGTCTCTTGGCTGGGTCTGGCTCCAGGAGAGACAACACAAACGACACCGCACCTGCAACAGGAGCACAGATGTAACATTTGAACTTTTAAAGCAGAATAATAGATAAATAAATTAATAAGCAGTTATAAACAATAATGTATTGCAGTGTATGATGTGAAAGGTGTTGCTCATAGGGACAAACCCACACAGAATTACCTGACTCTGCAGTTCAGCTCTGTGTTTTTGGGTCTTTCAGCTCATTGTTTTGGTTTCCTTTCCTGTAACTTCACAGTTTTGGCTGAGTGTCATTTCTCACTGGTTTGTTAACAGCAGGCAGCTGTTTTCGGAGAGAAAAGCTCAAAAAGCCCAAAAAGCCCACTGTAGGCTAATGTGCCCAGCACCAATTAGTGGATGGACAAAGTTAGCGATTAGCTGGTGAACATAGTGGAGCGTTTGGCAGCTAGAGAGCCAGATATTTTTCTTGAAAGTTGGTGGAGACTGCACTCCACCCTCACCACCACCCACAAGTTAAATGCTAGCATTCAGCTTTGGTTGCAGACATGAACATTAGTCAAGACCGCACAGTCATAGTTGGTATTCTAAATGCAAGCAACTGCTGGTCAACAACCATCTTGTTGGTTACTCAAATTTGCTTGGAAGGGGTTGTGGTAAATGTACTTCAAAATGCTTCATATTCAGCTACAGTCACACAGATGGCCATGCAAGACTCCAGCCTGCTCATGGAAGCAGTTTTGGGTCAGTGTCTTGGGCAGGTGAAGGGAACTTTGGCATGTAGTTGGGCAACGCCAAGGTTCAGACCACCGACCAAGAAAATTAATGACTTCTCTCACTACTCATGCCTGGCCAAATAGACCAAACTAAAAAGAACCAATGTTACACAACCACTTCAGGCTGCCAGGCTGCTGTCATTCATTGTGACTTCGCTGAAACCGTATCAGAGACGACAGCATGGAGAGAAGCAGGATTTCCCTTGACGAGAACCAATTTAGCCTGTCAGCCTACGACACCCAAGCGTGGTTGATAGTTTGACTCCAGATGAGGATTCCTGATAAGCACCGCAGTCTGGAGGAGAAGGTAGCTTCAAAGAGGATGGCTGCCGCATTCTCAGACATACGCCAAGACTGCTGAATTCAGTTTGCTGCTATCAGCTGCCTTGCTTTCAGTGGTGAGGCAGCAGCTTGTCTCAGCAGGGTCAACTCAGTTTGTTTGTGACCAATAGACTATTTGAGGATTTTAATTGATCACCATCTGGGAAAAAAAATATTTTTGTAGACACTCACAGTAAAAAAATGTGGCGGTGGTGGTTGGGGTCTGGGTAAGTTAAAGTTGTGTATTGTGTTTGTTGAGAGTTTAAAGGGTTGATGAACGAAACAACCCTTTGCAAAAGCGGGATAAAGTGTAAAAGTTAATGAGGATGTCTCAGATGCCGATCTGTGGCAGTGATACAGCCACTAATCTGATCTTGTCACAGTTTCAGAGCATCAGGGCCGTGCTGGTTTTCCCCACAGTAACAGGAGCCGTGTTTGTTTGTGGTGACATGGCGCCATGACAGACTGTAATGGAGTGACTATGTGCGAGAACGAGACCAAAATAAAGCAGAGATAAACAGAGACACTAAAGCCAATGTAGACATGGTGCAGAACAAGTAAGAACTGAGGGGAAACTTTTCCCTCAGTTCTTTGTCTCGTGACAGATCTGTGGTCGGTAGAAATCCTAGGTTTTGTCTTCAATTAGCTATTTGTAATGTGCTGACCTGAGACTGAGGAAAACTTTCCCAAATGGAAATTGGGAAATCATCATGTTGATCTTCTATGGTTTACTTTATTTTTTTTTGTATTTTAAATCTTGGCCATTTTGTCTGGAGCTGGATAGCCAAGCATATAAGTGATATTTGAAATGATTAATACGAAGTGTGAGAGCCGTCTTGGTGCATTTTTTAGCATTAGCATTCATAACAGTTTCATACTATGAGCCTGTAGGTGTGCCTTTATATATTTTTAGCTACTTCAACCCATAGAGCAGTCTTTACTTTTCTTATTATTTCAAAGTACTTTTGTTCTCGCCATGTCACCTCTAGCAAATACCCGTGAAACCCCATCAAGACTCAAAGCAAGCTCTCTCAACTCCAGCTCTATGGAGGCGAGTGACAGTACATAAGGGGGCACAGTCTTTGTTTCAGTGAGGGGGGTGGAAGGTGGCGTTACCTTTGCTGACATCACTGGGGATGCTGCTGATCTCTCCGTTGACCATCTTCTGGTGCAGCTGTTTGATGTTGAATGGTTCAACAGTAAAGGGCAGAGTCCCTGTCAACATGGCGAACATGCTCACACCTCTGCACGCACGCACGCACACAGACACACACACACACACACACACACACACACACACACACACACACACACACACACACGCGCGCGCACACAGACACACACACAGAGGGAAAATGTGTACAAACACAAACACATTGACATTATCCATACACAGCACCACAGAGGAAAGAAATATCCAGGCAAAGCTATGATCGAACAGGCCTCAACAGACACAATGAGACTTTATCACTTACATGGACCAGACGTCCACTTTGGGTCCATACTTCCTGTGAGCGAGCAGCTCAGGGGCGGCGTAGGCTGGACTTCCACACTGGGTGTTGAGAAGCTCCAGGGACAACGACTCGGTCTTCAGAGTGTTACTCAGGCCAAAGTCTGTGTGAAACATCATCATTTTTCCAATGGGTTCGTGTTGCTGCACATTTACAGATGCACTCGATGGCTACGGTTCTGCAATATCCTGATGTGTCCAACATTTTGCATTAATACACCGGCAGGCAAATGTCACTGGAAAAAGCAGAAATGTCAACATACCTACGATCTTTATGTTGTTATGTTCGTCCAGCAGGAAGTTTTCAATCTTCAAATCTCTACAGGGGAAAAGAAGAGAGACAAAAAAACAAAGTGTGGTTCACCATGAGCTTTGTCCTTAATCCTACAGGAATTTCTTAAATTGCTTTTTCCCTACACATGAGTGTTTTGGAGTAATTTACTTGACAGACACTCCTGCAATGCGTGTTTGGCCTTACTAAGCTTTCCTGTGTATTTATGGACAACCAGATGAGATGGGACCAGACTATACCCACAAAAGCAAAGGAAAACCCAAGTTAAATTTGGGTTTGGGTAGAGCTCAAGCATTAAAAATACTGCTGAAAAATATTTGGGGGTACATTTAGTAGTAGTCATTTTGGGAATTAGTTTGCTTTGGACTGCTAAAACCTTCCACCCATCAAGATTTTCAAGTCAACTCAAACTGCTCCTCTTGACTTGTGATCCTCTACCAGAATAATATCACCTGGAAAAGTTGCCTCACTTCCCTGAAAGTACCCCTGCCTCACCACCAGCCACACGGCCTGCTCTAAAACTACCAAGCTAAATGAAAATCTGCGGTTAGGGGGAGAGAGATCCCCTATAAACTACAGCCTGGGAATCAGCCATTTTCCTTTCATCTGCCTTCATCTAACCAACAGACACTCCAGGTCCCAAAAATCCAAAGGACACCGCTCACACAACCCGAGGAAAGTTCAAAGACAGACGGAGCGAGACGGAGCGAGAGCAGACATTGTCATAAAGGAGAAAATGTATGCGGTAAACCTACTGAATGTGGGTGGCAGGAGGTGCGTTTAAGTGCAAATTTTCCATTTATTTCCAGTTTAATCATCTCTGTGTGGGACTGTGGTGGAGAGAGTGTGTGTGTGAGCGCCAGTGAGTGTATGTATGTGTGTGAGGACGTGGGTGTGTGTGTGTGTGACACTGAGAGAGGTGCTATTGAATGGTTGAGCGCTACATCGTTGAGGGACTTCATTAGAGAGGAAGTCCATGATGTTGTGATGATGTGTGAATCATGGCGCCGGCGCAGGATGATGAGGTCATTGCCTGGTAATCACATTCCCACCTTCAGAGGAGCCAAGGTCTTAAACCAAAGCCCAGAGCTGTGCATGTTGTGTGTGGTGTGTGTGTGTGTGTGTGTGTGTGTGTGTGTGTATGAGCATTAGGTCTCTAACGCCTACACATACTAAAATGCCACTAAAATAACACTCTCGACTCCCACACTGCACTGTGCCTTTCTTGCAGTATTTCCTCCTCTGAAAACTGTTAATGCCCTGCAAACTACTCTGTGTGCTGTGTGCTAACAAGTGTGTTTATATGCATGAATCTACAAGTCTAACCATAACATCCAGCATGCAACAAATAGCTACTGCTTGTGGGTGTTTGAAGGCCTCAGTTGTTTTCACAAAATCTCTACCAGGGCCAAACAGAAAAAGCATGACAAGCACTTTATCACACGTTCCAGTATACAGTTTTTTGTAATATGCATGCCAGAAGATGTCCGGACATCAAGGTTAAAACTGTACTAAATGGTAAGTGAGGTTACCATAGTTTTAACAGGATGTCAGCGCCTATGAATGTGTCTCAACTCAGGGGCTGCATCATTCGAGGGCTGCATTTAAAGACTGATTGCGTCACAGTGGTGCAACATCCACTTCCATTTTGAAGGCTCCCTCAAATGCAGCCAAGAAATGCGTCCTTCATTTCCTGGGCAATGAAGGACTCAGCGGGGGGGGGGGGGGGGGGGGGGGTGTTAATTACTTTGCAAATGTATAACAGCGGCTGAGGATGAATATGGAAATCCACCGTAGACCTGACCGTCTCATTTCGGTTTGCCCTTCGCAGCCTACACACAGCCTTCAAAGGATGTGGCCCCTGTATTGAGACACAGCTTTTATGTCAGTTTGGGGTTTTAAAAGATTACAAACTCTTAAGAGCACATCTCCTCCTTCTCCCTCATTAAAAAATACACAAAAGTATCCAGAGAAATATGCAAATATTTTTCAGTTCGAATGTTTACGACTAAGATGTCTCCTCCAGGACTTAACTGAAAAACAGTTCATTTTCATTAACTCAGTATGAGGCAGATGTCTCTAATACATGTAGAAGTACTGCACATTGTGTCCATGCTCGTCCTGTGTGTGTGTGTGTGTGTGTGTGTGTAGTCTCACCTGTGTACGATGCCGTGTTTGTGCAGGTGCTCCACTGCAGACAGGATCTGTCGGGTGTAGCGCCGCACCTCCCTCTCCTCCAGCCTCTTCCTCTCACAGATCCTGTCCATCAGGTCTCCTCCAGCACAGAGCTCCATGGCCATGTAGTAGCTGTTCTCTGTCTCCAGAGTCTGACACAAACAGGCGTTCATGCGCATACTAATGGGACAAGCTTATTCTAACCTCATTTTTACAATCTACAATTAACGTACTGTTAATGGATTCAAATACGAACAAATGTAATGTTGTTACATTGATGATGGTTTTTTTCATACCTCCAACAGGACAACGATGTGAGGATGTCGGACCATCTGATGAATACGAGGCTCTCTCTTCATGTTCTTAAGTACGTACGAGTCTTGACGCGCTTTTTTCTTGTCAATCACCTTAATAGCCACCTAAACACACACACACACACACACACACACACACACACACACACACACACACACACAAAAACAAATATGCACATAAATATACAATAGCTTTAATGTGGTTTTTAGAAAGTTGAATCAGCACCCTTTGCTCTTCTGTTAAAATGTAAAAGTCTTTTGGCAGTCCTGAGCTACATGGATGGATGTGTACCCACAGTTCTCTACAAATGATAGATGTGTAAGTAGTTGTGGCTTCAGAGCCTTGCCCAAGGGTACTTCCACTTTAATTGTTAAGGAAGTATTCCTTAATCACTTTCTCCACCTATATGTTTTGCTGGATCGCAACAGCGGGGCCAGTCCTATAAACAGACTATTGGTCGGCAGGCTGAGTGTTTCCCTATTGCTCATTGTTCCTACCAGATGATTTGGAACGAACGAGCAGTGTTGCCAACTTAGCACTTTGTTGCTAGATTGTTCAGACTTTTCAGACGCCTTTAGTGACTTTTTTTTAGACAGACCTCAGCTACCTTCCCTAAAAGAGTCAGTACAGTACAGTACAGCCCCGCGAGTGTGAGGTCAGGCTTTCCCTCCACAGGCACACCTCTCTGTGCTGACCGCACGGCAGCTTATGCTACTGAGCTTCTAACTTTCTCTCAGAGTGATCATTTAGCTGAAAATCACAGAACAGTCTTTGTCTTTAACTTATGTGTTTGGTGATTTTGTCACATGACGTCGTGGTTATAAAATCAGGATTTTAGCAGCAGCTAAGAAATGGCTTGGAAGGGACTGCGGGTTGACATGTATTCTGAATGAGTTTTCAGTTCTTATTCAAACTTGTTCCATTGTCTGACAACAGAAACAGAAAAACCTGTAAATGAGAACAGCTTAATTGGGAATTCGGCTGTATCGAAGTACTGTACATGTGAGCACAGAGAGAAGAAGAGAAGCGAACAGATACAGGACTGAAACTAGATGACACTAGGAAGAGTGCCAACAGTTTACGATGCAGCAGAGCCATACACTGAGTTTTGACTTTGACTCATCCAGTGACCTTCAGTTATGAGACCTCACCCACCTCTAGATCTATGTTTAACTTGTATCACTCATCATGTGTGGTAGAAAATAAGACTGAATGAATTCAAACAACAACAACAACAAAAAAAAACCTTCCCTTGGTTACACAAAAGTTGATACGAGCTATTTATGTTCTTACAACCATTTTCCCCTGAAATTAATGATTGTGACAAAAAAAATTACTTGGCCCAGGAAATGAAATTCCTAAAAGTGACATTTATTGAAAATGATTCAGCTTATAACTGAGAACTACAGTTAACGTATAAGGTAAACATTCGGGTGTGAATGATGGTAAAGTGTAAAGTGTTGGTAGAATCTAGAAGGCTCAGTTTATTTACATTTTATATTCCATTAATATTTTCCATAAAAAAAAAAAAAAGTTTGTCATTAATATATGGTGTGATGTCACTGTCGTTTCATTTAAAATTTAAAAATAAGAAGGTCCTATAGTATAAAACAGTGTGTGTGTGTGTGTCTGTGCGCACATTTGTAGACTTCACCTCCACAGGTCTCGTACCTGCAGAGGGTAACAGGGGTTAAGAGGTGCAAACACCCTTGGAGGTGAGTTTGGTCACTGCTATGGCAACCAGGTCAGGTACATATGAGCCGGGGCGATGAAAGAAAGTTACACATACATTTACTTACACACACACACACACACACACCACACACACACACACACACACACACACACACACACACACACACACACACACACACACACACACACACAACACACACACACACACACACACACACACACACACACACACACACACACACACACACACACACACACACACACACACACACGGCTTCCACTACACAATGATGTATATCTATAATCCCAGTTTATAGCCACAGTATCAGAAATAGGCAAAATATTACACACTTTCATATATTAGTGTGGGTTTTGTTACGACTATTTGAAAGAATATCACATTAAAAAGAAAGGATACGTTCAAGGGAACACCGTGTATACTTCCTCTCAACATGTAGTAGACATGTTTATTTTCATAATGTACATAAATCATAAATTAAACTTATGCTGCATCAATTTGCAATAACAAAAAAATCCCTTTAAGAGTCATGGAGAGGTACCCATTAAATGCAGGTAGTTCTGACTATGATGTTGTACACATAACAAGAATAATAACAGGTCGCTGCCTTATTCAAACTCAAGTGAGTATAACTCCCAGTTGCAAGTGTACAGGGCACAAGTTGTAACCATGTAATCATAATCTGGTGTGTGATCTTTCCCTCTGCCAGTGCGCCGTCTCTCCAGTCTGAGGCAGGTCACGTCACGTCTCCTCTCTCTAATTCTCACATCAGGGAGAAAGCACTGACCTTTTCCCCCGTGCCGATGTGCAGCCCCTCCATCACTTTGGCAAATGAGCCCTTATTGATCATCTTCCCCACCAGGTAGGATCCCACCCGTTTGGAGTGTGGGAAGCTCCGCAGCAGCTCCCTGGGGACCTTGAGAGAGGGGAGAGGCAGCCTCTCCCGGTCCAGCGTCGAGGCATCCCACTGGGACACTTCTTCACCCCCTCCCTCCGCCACCATGTCCTCTGGACTGGGCTTCACTGCAGCGGCTGGCATCCCGGACAGGCTCCGGGCCCCATGTGGCTGCCTCTTTACACTCACAATCAAATCCAAAACCAGGTCTGACCTTGTGAAGCACACATACTAACGCACCCAGATGCACATGAACACAACACAGGATCCAGATCCTTCTTCAGGAGGAAGAAGTGTCCTCGCCCACAGATTTCTGTTGTCCTCTCACTGTCAGATAAGTAATTCCTTCATTCCAGACTGTCTGACAGGTGATTCCTCTTTTCTTCTTTGTTTATTTTACCTGGTAGCGAGTACAGGTGCATTAAGTGTCTCTTTTTCAATCTAACTGTGCTTCCTCCCTCCTTCTCTCCCTCTGTCTCTCTCTGCTGGGTAGTGGATGATTAACCGTTGTGTTCTTAGGTCAGCTCCAGTGATGAGGAGGACATTCTACACCGTAATTACCCCCCTCCCCTCTGCACACACTAAAGTACACACTGATACCCACAGTTACTCAGTAACCATCCAAACTCTCTTACTTCGTTTCCTTGGCTGCCGTTTGAATTTCTATTTTATATTTCTGTCTCTTTCAGTTTCTCCATGACACCATCAGGTAGGCTAATTTAATTCTCCATGAGGACAGATCAGAGTTATGACACGCAGATGAGGACAGGTAAGTGGATGAGAATGAGACTTTGACTTTGAAAACCTACACAGCTTCAATCACCAGGAAAAAGTTATCTATTCTTCAGAAAGATCCCTGTACTTTTTTGCAAACTTTATTGTGTTGTAGATTGAATTTTAGATGGATAAAACTGCCTTTGTTGCCCATCAATCTACACTCAGTTACCCATAATGATTTTTTAGAAGATTATGCAATTTTAGATTTATTAAAAATCTAAAAGCTGAAATCTCTAATTTACAAAGTATTCAGATCCTTGAGATGTGTCTAGAACCTGATTGGCTAATTGAATTGATTGGACATAGTTTAGAAAGGCACACACCTGAGTATATAAGATCCCACAATTCACAGTGCAGGTTACAACAAAAACAAAGCCATGAAATCTACATCAGTCCAAGCGCTGAGTGTTCTCAGGGGCACAGTGGCCTTAATAATTGTATTGGTTATTAACTGTGTGTTATCAACTGTCACTCTAGTCCTCCGCAGAGACGGCAGAACCTGTCGAGAGGACGACCATTTCAGCAGCACTCCATCAGTCAGGCCTTTATGACGGAGCGGCTGGATGGACTTTGGGTAAAAGGGTTGAGTTGAGTTGAGTTTACCAAACAGTATTTAAAAGGACCGGAGAATGTGTGACCCAGCCAAAACCCAAATTTCTAAAAACATGTTTTCATTTTGTTATTATGACAATTTTATCCATTTAAACTACAACACAGTAAAGACTGCAAAAAAAGTTAAGCGGTCTGAATACTCTCTGAAGCCACTGTATGTCAAGGGAGGAGTTTGTCTGTTGAGTTTAGTCTGACAGCTTAGTTTAGCATAAAAACTGGAAATGGTGAAACTGCTAGCCTGACTCTGTCCCGAGGCAAAATCCAACCGAACAAAGCTCATTAATTAAAGATATATCTTGTTTGTTTAATATGTAAAAACAACGAACAACCTGTGTCTGAAAATGACAAGCTGTTTTGTACAAATTGAACAAATTGAGCTTAACATGTGCCAGTAGTATGTATATTGTTATATTTGGACGGTGCTAGTCTAGCAGATTGTCTTGTTGCCAGTCTTTATGATAACCTTAAGATAACCGTCCACTCGCTGTAACTTAATATTTACTGTACAAACATGAGAGTGGTATTGATCTCATCTAATGCTCAGCAAAAAGTGAAGAAGTATATTCCAAAAAATGTTGAAATATTCCTTTAAATCACGTCCATGGCTTTTCTGCTTATCAAGAATCTAGTGAAAATACTTTCTGCCTTTTATCAATATTTACAAATGATTACAGAATTAGTTTTGAATTGTTTTTAAAGCTAAAAGTTCTCTAATGTGATTACGATTACAACTACGACCTTCATTGTTGACCCCTGAAAGTTAATTATCTTTTGTTAGGTCCAGACAGGTCAGTGGTCAGGGTCAACGACAGATCAGCACCCCTGCAGCTGGTGGGGATTCAGTATCTTCCCTAACAAGCCTTCAGCGGGGCGGATTTCTTCTGGCTTCAGACCATGGAAGCCAATTATGGTTTTAACATTTTTACCCGAATGATGAGTTTACATGATAACACTCATCATTTCAAGTAAAAACCAAACTGGAGTTAGAGTTATATTGACTTACTGATATAATGCTGGCAAGAGGTATCAGAGCCGCAGAGGCATGTGTTATAACAGTGGTGATCAGTGGAAAGCAGCAGTGAGGTTTTGCACTGATGAGCGACGGCCGGCACTGAAGTATGTCTGCTTTTCTGCTACTGTGTGTATCAAAGTGTGTGTGTGTGCACGTCAGGGTCGGATTGCAGTGTGTTGCTGCTCGATTCTTCCTCACTCAGCTGATGAAAGGAGGGATAGAGCCTTATATCCGCCATGTAACCCAACACGCTCACACACTCTCAAACACACGCACAAACCTTACACAACCTTTAACTGAGCGGCTGTAGTGGCCAAGTGAAGCTTCTCCAGTTACCTTATTTTGTTTTAAACATGTTGATACTGTATAATTTGATTTAGCATTCAGAGCAAACGCACAGCTGCAGCAGCCATGACAGTCCGCTTCCCTCTCTGACACATTCAGGCGCCGTTAAACTTTGTGTAATCGCAATCAAAACACTTAGTCAACCGTTTTTTTCTCCCTTTGGATGACCATGCCAACTCTTTATGAGATGTGATCAGCGACATTGACCAACTCAAGTCCAAACTGTCTTAGCCATAATTAAAAAAGACACATAAAAATACAGAAAACACCCTTTCTATACACTGGTGTCAACAGTTTTTCCAGAATATTCTGAAATGAGCCGCAAAACAGAGAACCAGTCTACAATTAGTGGTTTCACATCAGTAGAATCCAAAGTGCTGTGAAAACACCAAGCAAAAACCCTTTAAAAAAATCATTAATTTTCCTACACAAGTTAAATCGCACGTCTTAATCTCTCTCTTCTTCTTCATGTGTGTATGTGTGTTCATACGCCAGGAGGCCTACACTTCATAAACGGGTCTTAAGGCCCTGGCGTGTGTGTGGGAGGAGGTGTTAACACACCCTCCCTAATGCCGGGGAAGGGTGTCAAGCTGTATCTGGCTCTGCACTGGACAGACGCAGAGGAAGAAAGAAGTAAGGAAAGAGAGGAGGAAAGTGTGACTGTGTCGCACTCCAGTCACAGGAAGCGAGAGAGAAAGAGAGAAAAACTAACAACTACACGGAGAGACAGGATGAGTGAGAAGGAGAGAAACCGAGCTTCACAACTGCAAAACAAATGTGAATTAATAAGACCTCAGGAGGCTTTTTATATAACCTCGGCACTGCCGTACTTAAATGTTTTGCAGAGGCTCTTCTGTGTGTGTATGTGTGCATGTGTGTGTTAATGTGTGTGCTTTCATGGTTCAGAAAAGGTCAATCTCCCTGCCAGAGACCACAGTCTATTTGTGTGTGTGTGTGTGTGTGTCTGTGTTTATGCATACACACATTTTGCAAGCTCTTTCTGAAAGCACTGTGTTTCTGAGATGACCAGTCCTTTGCATCTACACATATAATCATATTTAAGCTTCATTTACATGCCTTAATTATCTAATGGAGATTGTGTGCGTATACATAGGTGAGTGTGAGTGTGTGTGTGTGTGTGTGTGTGTGTGTGTGTGTGTGTGTGTGTTGCGTTGGTGCACTGGAATGCTGGCTTGCCTGTAGGACTTGGCGAGCTTCTCGGCGGTCACATTAAATGAGAAGAGAAACCCCCTTCTGCTTCCTGCCTGTAATAAATGGATCCCCAGCAACCATTAAGGCATATTTTAACACCAAATAACTCCCCAAAACCACACTAGAACAGACACAGTCGACCCCCACCCTCTCACCATCTCTCACTCTCTCTGTCTCCTGCTCTTTTCCTTTTATTTCTCCATCCACTCTCTTGCTTTTATACCCCCCCCCCCCCCCCCAAAAAAAAAAGAGCACGAAGCTAAATCTTAAAATAAGATCTTTGGTGCCACAGCATGATGTACCTCCCAGTCATACTCTGTAGTCTGTTAGAAAGTTTAATGGGAGTTGTAACTCTTGAGCAACACTGACCCTCTAAAGTTGGCTTTTTCTTCACCCTCATTTAAATGTTTTAATGTATACATCTGGGGTTTGTCATAAGAAAAATGGTAATACATATTTTCAAAATATGTATCCAACTAACTACGTTTACAAGCAGACTCCTTTAACACAGGGCTTCCCCACTGTTTCCCAACCATTTCTATATTGACGGTGTCGTTCCAGGATTTGATCTGTGTTCCATTGTGGTTAATTATGGAATTTAAAAAAAGTGATAAAACGACTGGTTATATCCATAGCACTGATGACCTATTTCATTTAAAAATCAACATTATATAGTTGGGGGCATGACAAGGACTAATGATGAGTAGTGGACCAGGTTCAAGGTAACTCCTGCAAAAACAGTGTATAATAAATGTGTAAAGTTATTTAATCTTTACCCTTTTTTTTCATAGTTTTCTTGGGGTTTGTTAGCGTATGTTCAGTGACCCAGTATAACTCCATGGCCCAAGGAGTCAGGGACCCCTGCTTTAATGGGATTAACTGAATATCACTTTAGCCCCATTCAGACACACACCCCTTTATGTTAATCTGACAGCACTCTAACACATCGATGTCATGTCTGAATGAGCACCCTGCTCATGTTTATGTAAGAGTCATGATGGCTACGGGCTGGATCTGCTGACATTATGATGTACTGTGTGTATGAGTGAAGACACAAAACTGTTGCAAAGAATAAACCTGTTGACATCAAGTTACAGGACGGCCTCTTCTGTCTTAACGACATCCTGCCTGCAAACGAGGCAGTGAAGTGACATATATGTGTGCAATATGGCAAATTAGAAAACTGTTGCTATATTCACAGGAGGGGAATATGCAGTAGACATTTATTGAAAATATCAATTAAATGGTTGTATTTATAATTTAAATATTACAATATTTGGTCTTAAATTATTTTTCTGCAACAGTTTCACAATTATTATTTCAAACGACTTGTATGAAATTCGTCTGTGCATTTGTTTGTGTAATTTTCAAATGATTATGATGATGATTATGTAATTCTGATTCATATTCTGATTTCTTGATTACGTCTAAGAAGCTGCAAATGTGTTGGAAAGCATCAAACTTCACTATTCTATTTCAGTTCTTGCAGGTATTGTCTGGAAACCTCATGTTGAAAACCACTTTACATGTTAAAAAAAGCAGTCTTATGCAGTCTTATCAGATGTAGCAAGGAGTGTTTCTTACTGTTGTCCACCTCTGTTGGAGTTTTCCAGAGCTGCTGTCCGTGTCTGCCCTCCAGTGGACATAACAGACTGATGCAAGGACACCACTCTTCAATCCAACAGCTCGGCTAGAGGAAAGAATTTCTCAGCAGATGAATAGAGAAGTGGCAGACTTTTTCCTGCAGTTATACAGGAAAAACATGAAGTTTGCATTTACACTAGACACAGTTGACAAGAACACAATGTTTTTGCAAACTGTCAAGCTTTACAAGACCTCACCCTCACCACCTGCACATATAACCCACAGCTGAGCGAAACAAGTGTGTAACATGTTAGCACTCATTGTGTAAGAGCTGTTGTCAAAAAGGGATTTGGGGAAAAGTAGGAAATGATTAGTTGAAGTCAACATTGCAGCTTGAGTAAGTCACGTCATCACAAAGTAACTCCTGCGGTGGAGTAAACAGCACAGATCAATGTTGTGTAACAGCATGAGAGGATGCAGGGATGGACTAGCTCGTAGGAGAATTACGAAGTGGAGAAAACAACAGATAATGACAAAGAACACTGACAAAGGTCAGAGCAGCGGGAAAGAAGTGCTGGTGCTCAGCTCGTATGTGTTTAATTAACTGATAATAAAAAAGGATGTTGCTGGTTTGTCTTCCCTGGATTGGACCTTGTTGTGATGATGTCACTGTCTGTTCTTGCATTATCACTCGTCTAGCTTTGTTATGAAGAAAAAGGGGGGGGGGGGGGGGGGGGGGCGACTGGCTGTCATCTCTGATGGCTTCATCCGTGGTCATGGCCTCCTTGTCGTGTCATCATCTGTCAGTGAAACCCGCCGTCACTTCACTGTGTCATCATCCGTCAGTGCAGCGTAGCATGTTTAGCGTGTCATCAGTCAGCGCCTGCATGTTGCTGTGGTTGAAACCTTTCATGTTCTGCGGTCTCTGCTTCAGTGATGCTGATTAGACTTGGTTCTCCATGGTTTCTAAACAGACAAACAACGAGCTGCGTTCTGTCAGACTTTAAGTCGTGCGTCTTCCACATCATATGCCATGAAAGCAGATTACAGACCAAACTCTTACTGCCCACAGAAACGTTTCAATGAGATCAGGTTGCTTGAGTGCTGAATTTAACCAGAAATGGTGTTGAGTTACCTCTCTGAACAGGCAGGGGAAGTGTATTTTGCAAAAAGTGTATGTGCCAAGAAAAACTGAAATGAAGAAAGGGCAAAAAAATTAAATAACACTAGTAGCATGCTTTGATTTAAGGTCGCCTTGAATCCTTAACTCACATCTACACAAAGCGAGTGTGCAGATTTTTTTAAGTGTTGAAGTGTCAGATAAACTTATCTGCAGCATCACTTTTCCAACATATCAAATGCAAACGAGCTATGGTTGAAACATATAGTCCAAAAGACATTTTCATATTTCTGTGTATATATATCTTCAGACTGTTAAGTTTAATTTGCATCAGGAATAACAGTGAAACTGAACACCATAATGACACACTGTCCATCTTATCTAATGCTGCCTGTCAGTGCTGAGTTCTTGACTAAAAGTTGACTTTTTGTTCTAAGTTTTACTTGGTGTAAAGTCCTTTTGTGCTGCCTTGTGGCTTGCTGTGTGTAGAGTGTTGTAGTTTTAATACACACATACACACAGACACACAGACACACACACACACACACACACTCACATACACACACACACACACACACACACACACTACATATCCATAAAAAAATGTCTTTCCCAGAGCCTCAGTCCATCACACTCTGCTAATCCCACACAATCCTGACCAAGCCTGAAATGGGAGTTTGTGTCACGGGTGGTTTAGAGGTTTTCTACTGTCAACAAAACACTGACAGGAGAGAGAGACAAAGAGAAAGGGAGGGAGGGGGAGACAGAGTGAGGGAGGGAGAGGGAGAGGGAGAGAGAGAGAGAGAGAGAGAGAGGCCTGAAAAAATACAGAAAGAAAGGGATGAAAAGGGTCCACCCCTCTGAGCTGAGAGGCTGAAAACGGAGCGTTGCAGCAGCAAAAAGTGCACTCCCACTGTCACTAATGTGGACCGTGTGTGTCTGTGCCTGAGCGCATGTGTGCAGATGTGCATTAATGTGTGGTTGTGCGCGTGGTTGCGCGCGTGTGTGTGTGTGTGTGTGTGTGTGTGTGTGTGTGTGTGTGTGTGTGTGTGTGTGTGTGTGTGTGTGTGTGTGTGTGTGCTGGAACTGCCTGCCGCACTGCTCCCAAATTGAAACGTGAAAGAAACGTGTTGGAAGGTGATGACAAGAGTGAAGTGAACCAGTCGTTTCCTGAAGGCCCAGGCCAGATGTATCGCACACAGAGCCTCAGAAATCTGCAGCACATTTCTGTTTAATAACCAGGATATTTAACCAGGGGAGGCGGGAAGACGGGGGCAGGAACTGAGGGTGTGTGTGTGTTTTTGTGCATATGCACTTACCTGTGTGCACAAATGTGTGTGTCGTATGTTTGTGTTTGCCTGGGAAGTGTGTGTGTGTGTGTGTGTGTGTGTGTGTGTGTGTGTGTGTGTGTGTGTGTGTGTGTTTTGGGGCTGGCTGGGATATGTGGTTTATTACTTTAATTGGAGTTTTTGAGACTGCAGCGCTGAGGAAAGTGAAGGAAGGAGAGGAGGAGCGAGACGACAGAGAGAAAGAAGCCTGACAGACTGATAGCCACACCTCCCATCACCACTCAGGACACACAAACACACACACACTGGGTCTATTCCATACTGTACTCAACTACTGACCACAATGCCTGCCACTTCCTCAAGGAGCAAACCCTGGCGCCTAGAATAACAAAGAAAATATTCAGCTCCATACCATCTGATGTCTTAATATTTCCAACCCTTCTGTTCTCATATACGCATGATTCATGGATTATAACTTAGAAATACAATCAGATCCTTTTCCACTGATTCTTCTGCCAGTTAAATAAAGCATTTCGAGAGGTAAGTGCAAGAGGAAATCATGCAGAGGTGTTGTAGATTTTGCTAAGGCTAGTGTACTTTGTCGTTTAACTGTGAAGACGGTAAATATAGTGTTGGCCCAAAGTCAGGAGGGTGGGAATGCATTGGATTTTCTAACTGAATTTTAAAAATCTTACAAGCATAATGAAACAATTCATCTCTAAGGAGATGGAAAACACACATCCACATGATTATTTGCTGCTGTTATTGTTTTGTTTTCATTCCATCCTTTTATAACTGCATATATAAACCACAGCGCGATTGACAGCTGGTATTTGTGAAAATTTTTTATGACTTTCCACAGAGAGCGGGGATTAATAAAACAACATCTGTTGCAACAGGATTAGTTGTGTCTATGGGCAACACGCATGTGAGGAAATCTAATCTTGATTAGTTTTTTTTTTAAATCAGCTGATAAATGGATTCTCATTTAAAGGAATATTTCACACATTATTTGTTTTGTTTCCGTGAGATGAGAAGATCGTCATCATCATTATCATTCATTGTTAAGTCGCTAGCTACAGATCTGGAGCCATGAAGTGAGTGGACTAGCTTTGCATCTGGCTCTTTCTAAAAAGTGTGCACCCATAAAGCTTTCAATTAGCACCTTTGTTGTTCAATCCACACACAAACAGAAATGTAAAAACACAAGTTTGCCTTTATCCGTTTTGACTTCCTGGTGTACTTTTGTCAAAGTGAGGATGCAAGGAACCTGACTAAGAGTGATGTGGAGAGATAAATTGTTCAACAGGTGTCGGTAGGGAGATTTTCGAATTTTGTAGCATGCCAGGTTAGTTTCCTGTTTCCAGACATTACCTTAAGCTAGGCTAATTTAACAGACAGACATAAGTGTGGTATCCAGCATCACGCCTTAGTGGAAAACAAGACTGAAAACAGCACAGGGGGATGAGCTGGTGGGGGTTTGTCATTACATAGCCAGCGTTAGGATTAACAGCTGTTTGCTTGCAGTCTAGAAGAAATGTTGTGAGTTCAGCATCAAACTTCATTCCTTTACTCACGAAGAGCTTTCTCCAGCGACGGCAGCAACGGCAATATTATCTCTTGTTTTGCCTCTATTTCTATGACTTCTTTTCTTCTACAAAAGTAAGCATGCTAACCAGCTAGCCCCAGCGCCTCCTGTCTCAAAATACTACTTTGCTATAGTGAGTCACATAGGATCCAGTCTGCTCTCAGTTTAGCATGAAGGACGAAGAAGTAGCGCTGAGCGAGGACGTATTATAACCTCTTGTCGAGCAAGTATTTTATCTTTCATCACATCGATTGCAAGGTTAACAGCAGAAAATGCTGTATTTCTTTTTTTGGGGGGGCTTTCTTTGTGCCTTTATTGGACAGGAGGGGAGACAGGAAATGGGGAGGCAGAGAGAAGGGGAATGACATGCAGCAAAGGCCGTCCGATGCGGGACTCGAACCAGGGCCAACTGCAGCGAGGACTGTAGCCTCTACACATGGGGACCACTATACTACTACTTAGACCACTACGCCACACGACGCCCCGAAAATGTTGTATTTCTGTTAGAAAGTAATCTACCAGGAATGTGGCTTGCATGTATTTGATTAGCCAATGCATTGCCTTGCATTGCATTGCACCAAAAGTTGAGTCTTGGTGAACTTTTCTGCCGGACAACCCTGTGTTGTTTGACTGGAACCTCTACCCTGGCGCCCCTGCTGCGTTGATGGACTGGTTCTTCAAATGAATGAGAGGACTGCATTTTTGTTTTGCTTTTTTTCATGCTGGGCTACTGTCGGTCTGAACGCGCTTTAATTACGTGCACTATAGCAAATAACATATTGTATCTTCCAAAATGCTAAACTATTGTTTTAAATTATCTAAAATTTTAAATCATTACAGAATAAAATACACACATGAATTCCCAGGCTGCAAAAAAAAAAAAAAAGGCCTAAATCAGTAGTTAAAGGATAAAAGTAAGTACACTGGACCAATTACAAGTGGTGGTACTGAACCAAAGCTAGCCGGATTTCTGCTCACTGGAGCCAATTCTCAGCCCAAACCGGCAGCTCACAGCCCCAAAACCACGCTGATTCTGGCAGCTATATATGGGCTTCACATCTTGGTTCTTTTGGTGCCAGAACACAGCCACATATGCTGACACTTGGCCACAACGGGACCAACACAACTTGAGTTGGCTTGTGTTATCAGCTGCTGTCTGTGAATGTAATACTGTCTAACCCAGAAATCAGTTCCACAATCAGCTGAAGTAGGACAGTGTGAATGACCATATTGTGTGTGCTTGAGAGGAAGAGGTGCAGTTTGTTTGGGCAGGAGGAAGCTGTTATTTACAGGCTGGTCCAAAACATTAAAAGGTGTTGGACCAGCACACTTTTAATTGCTTTGGCTTGTGCATGTCTGTGTGAGTGTGTAATGAGAGAGCGTTTAGCTGTGTAAGCCTGTGTGTGTGAACATAATCGCCCATGATATACAACATTATGGCCATCTCTTAATAGCAGTGTTTTAAGAACAGCCATTAATGCAGCTTGTAAAATATTCCCAACACCACGCCAAACACTCACTTCAGTTTCACCTCCCTCTTTCTCTCTCACTCTCTAGCTCTCTCCATCTCGCCCTGCCCCTCTCTCTTTCCCTCACCTCATTTGTGGGAGAATTTATTTAACTCGTTAAAAACAATTCTCTGAATATTCCCAGCTGAGTGACCAGGCTTCCGTTTTTTTTTTCCTCCCTCATTCTTCCTCCCCGTTCCCTCTCTCTGGCTTTGTTTTTCTCCTCTCTTCTCTTAAACTAACCTGTATAATGTTGTCAGAAGTGCTTGAGAATGAAGTGCTAAGTGTTGCTTTTTATGGGGAGGAAACAGACTGGAACAGCGGGTGTGTGTTTTCTGATGCCTACTAGACACACACACACACACACACACACACACACTCACGAACACATATATATACGTATACCCACACACACTTAGAAAACCTCAGAGTGAATATGTTATAAATTACAACCTGTTCACTGATGAGATAGCCCTGAAGCTTTCGCTCAGTAGATCATTAGCGCTTGCGAGTGTGTTGCATTTTGGTGTGCGTGTGTGCGTGAGCATGCGTTTATGTGTGTTTGTATATTTTTAGGGTTGACAATGTCATTAAGGCACCTTGGTGAAAATCTGTTCTCAATTGTTGTGGTGATTTCTGCTGTTTTAATTTGGACAGTAAAGGCGCTGCCAGCTCTCCCCGCCGCGATGCCGTGACCACTTTGCAATGTTAACTCCATTCCCATGCACACAAACTAACGCTGTATGCTCCACACACACACACAAATTTTTTATGTCTCGTGTCCATAAAAGCTCAGCTCATAATTTGTTTTCTAAAATCATGATGTGTCATGAGTGAGGAGTCTTTGTTTAAAGTTACTATGTAAGAATGTGAAACAATTTACATGTGATAATCGCTTTTGCCAATGTGAACGGATTAAAATGGAACTTAAAAAGTGAAACTTAACTTTCTCTGTTGACTATAACAACCTGTGGACCGATTTCTATGTAAAAAAAAAAATCAAGACTACTTTTCCAGGAAAATCCAAAGGATGTGACGTTCATGCTCGCTCCTGAGAGCCTCGCCTTAATGCCTCGTTTCCACGCCCCACAGCCCCAACAATGTGCACACTAGATAACCTTAGCTTAGGAATGGAGCCTGCTAATGTCAACAAAACAACCGGCTCCCACACAAAATAAAACTTCTTCAGAACCTGTCGCTTGTAAATTTTTATGTGCATTACCCACTGCCAGACCCAATCAGTGCAGTAATGTTACTTGACAATATAAAAGGTCTATTTTTTTTATGCTAAAACGTTAGCACATTGATTTGCTAAATGAGTGTTGTTAATAAGTGAGGTGTGGCAAGACATCTTATTTACTCACATTCTGTCTAGCTCACTAGCTGTTAGCATTATCATCCAGCAAATTTAGCTATGCTGACATTGCTCAGCCACTTGAGAGACAAACAGCTAACTAGCTAATGCTGACGTACCATATAAATGCAGTCGGTATATCATGCAGTGAGAATTGATTAGTTCAACATCACTACCCTATATTGTACCGACCACATGGCTTTTAAGTTTGTAAATTCATGTGTTTTTTCTGCATCATCTGCACACACCTATTTTGAGTCATTAGAGTCATATGTTCAGATGACCTCTACTCTGTGAGGATTTTAATTCGATCAGTGCTGTTTTAGTGCCCCGACTTTCCCTCCATCCCTCCCCTCCAGGCCCTCTGCTGTCCCAGCTGACAGCTGGCTACAAGCACCTCTGACTCTGCCTGAGGATGAGATAAGCTAACACATGATTGGTTAGAACTAAAACAATTCCTGAAGGAAAAATGAGTCAGAAAAAGAAATAGAAAATGGCTAAGTGAAGATCAGAATTCAATTAGAATAGAAGAAATGGAGATTAGTTAAATCCACTTATTATTAAATGTATTAAAGCTGAAGCAAGTTTATTGTCATCAATAAACTGCACACAGCACACTCATGTTTGCCAGACCGGGGTTAAGGATGCAGGATGTTTCTTTTCCCTTTTGCTTTCCTTTTAAATTGATTTCCATGGTCTAAAAAGCTGCTCATACATCATGTTGGAACATTAGCGGGATGTAATGCTAGTAATGGCAGTGTTGCTAACGCTGGTGGAGCAGTGAGGGGTCCGGGGATTGAAACGGAAACCAGATGGACGCTTGGATGGCACCGAGTTCCTTCACCTCAACCAACAGGAAATGGAATTGTGGGCGATTATTCACGGTGCTCCCAGCTTCAAATCTCAGCTTACATGTCTATTATATCTTTGTTTTGACTTGTGAAAGAAAATGTGCATGCGTTTCTGTGTGTG
This sequence comes from Seriola aureovittata, assembly GCF_021018895.1. Lineage (NCBI taxonomy): Eukaryota > Metazoa > Chordata > Actinopteri > Carangiformes > Carangidae > Seriola > Seriola aureovittata. The sequence continues at coordinate 6,586,441 of NC_079382.1, forward strand.
TCTGTGTGAACGTGATTAGGTATGCGGGGTGTTGGCTGTTAAAGAGAGCTAATAAAGTCTGTTCCCTTTCATTAGTGTGTGTTAAAATGGCCTGGCAATGTGAGTTTGTGTGTGTTTAGGTGTAGGTGAGTTTGACTGTGTCTGTGTTAACTAGGTAATATTTTGTGTGTTGAGACAGCACACACTTGAGTGCCTGTGTGTGTTTGTGTGTATTCATTAAGCATGTGTTATGTTGTTAATAGCGCACCTTGTTGGCCAGGCAAAACTAGGTTGTTAAACTGGTGCACAACTGTGCTTGTGTACTCTGACTTAACAAAGACAGGCCTATATTTGTGAGTGTTGGAGCAGTGTGTGTTTGTGTGTGAGTATTGCTTCACCTCCTCACAGCTGTGTTAGCATGTGAAAAGCTCGTATGATATCATGACAGCTCTCTTAAAGAGATGCTACCCTGTTCTCCTCTTTGGGACTTTAATCATAGTAACCATGGTTACAAATTCTAGTCATTATGGGTAAGATTGGTAAGATTTTCAAGCAAATAAGGTTATGGGCTAGTTTATGATAGATGCACAGGTCAAACTAAATCATGAATATTGATTCTAGATAGTTTGAGGCGACTCTGTCTTCACAAGGATTTAAAGCTGCAATAGCTCATTTTTCAGCATAGTAAACATAACAAACACTGACATGTTATCTTCTGATAAAGTTGATATGGCAAATGTGTTAGCAAACAATCAGCCATTTACACATCCAGCAGACACAGAGCAACATTAGCATTTATTTGCAGTCGTGGTTTACTCTCTTTTTAGCTTTGCTTTCGTTTCCGCCAACTCCTGAAAAAAAATATCTATAAAATATAAATAATAAAAATAGCTGCTAAATTCTGCCTGATGTTCACCAGCTTTTTTCTGCCATTTGGTGATGTTAGGTATCGTTCAGTGACCGCCTTCTGCCTGCGGAAACGCCACTCGTGAGAGTAGAGAGACACTGAAGACACTGAAATGCTCCGTAGAACTGAGGGGAACAGCAGAGTTGGGTGATAACTCTCTTTGTCACTACAAGCGATCTCTTTCACATCACGCATCCGATTCATTGTCAATGTAAAATTTTCCTTAGAACAGCTTTAACTGTGTGTGACATGTACTAAACATGATGCCTGTAGTAGCAGGTATTTGAAGGGTGGGACTAGCTTCTCCAATCCTGCCTATCACCAGAAGCACAGATGATGATGTGTTCACACAGCTGCAATCTCAGATGTGGCTGTTTTAGCAGCTCCTAACTCCACTCCTCGCAACGGGATACACTTTATTACAAAATGCACACATGCATGTGCACACACACAGCACCCCTCCTCCCAGTCATGCCTGGCAACTTTGTAGTTTCTTACAGCTCAGGTTTGGCATCATAAAAACTGAAGCCAGAAAAAAATCTCACCTGGACACCTGTGACACGCTTCAATCCTTCTCCACCCTCTGAACTGGGGAAGAGGTGAAAACCCTCTAGTTACTTTGAGTTTAACCAGTTCTAATCAATCTGCTCTTTGACACCACATTATGCAGGCTAATTAAAAGGAAAACAGTTTTTAAAATCTAATTCAATACTTTCTAAGACCTAAACAATGAAATAGCAACAGCAGAACGAATGAACACAAACACAGAGCAGTGCTACACTCAAGACCACCTGAGTCTAATACATGTCTAAGATCAGCATAAGTGAGTTTGTTTTGTGTTCAGCAAATTCAAAGGTCTGAACTTTGCAGTTGCATTATTGCAGGTCTGTGCTGACAAGATATTAAATAGAGATATTATAGAGTCTTGTGTATTCCTGGAGGTTCCTGAGGAACTGTTCAAGGCACAATCCTGGAAAATAAGGACATACTGTTGAAAGCTACGTGAAAAACATACAATTAAAGACTGTAATAGCTGAGACCGACAAGTCATCTTCAGCAGCAAACACATGCTGACGCATTATATGTACTTTTTGGGATTATTTGAAAAGGCTTTGGCCAGTTGCTATTTTTTTAGTTAACCTATAATTCATACCTAACCATCATGCCAAAGTTCAGGGCCAATGTAGTGACCATAGCAAGGTGGAAAGTAGGCGTGTTTTTTCCATTTACCTTTCTGTCTAAACATTTTTGGAAGTCTTATTTTGGTAGAAAATTGTTCTTGACAAAAACTGAGTACAGTACCTAGGACATTGTTTTTCTAATATTTTTCAATTCCCACCACAAACCAAATCCACGTCACCTTGATTATCCTGTGGTGGTAGCAGAAGTCTCAGTGGTGAATATCCCAAAACCAGAACTGGCTAGATGGTGGTAAAATTGTTTCTTCCACAATGCATTTGCCAGTGCAAACTAGCCGTATAAACAGTTTAGTAACTTAGCAAAAGTTGCCCAATTGAAGGATGTATTTCCAAAAATCATCAGAGCAGACTAACCTCATCTTACTCCATCAAAACAAAGGCAATCTTTTTAGATGTGTGCTGCATTAAGATGTTTGTGGACCAAGTATAAAGCTGCAATCATGAGTCAAACTTTTACCATCTGTTAACGAAGGCGGATGGAGTTTGCCTTTAATTTAGTGCAACTTTTATGTCTGCCTTTAATGAGTCGTACACCATGTGCGCCAATGTCATATGTTGGGTCTTGGGTCTTTCCCGTGGTGCCTGCCTGCCCGTCTTCCAGTGCTAATGTGCTAATCTGCTGTTTAGTCCAACCAGATGGGTTTCTCCCCCCACAATGGGGGAAGATTGGGGAAAGGGAAGAGGGGGGAGGAAAGGAAGTTACCTGCAGAGATCTCCCCTCATTAAAAATCCCTCTGCCTAAATTACACACCCCCACACTCACACTCAGCCCCTCCCTTCCTCGTCTCTCCTTCTTCCATCCCCCTTTCCCAGGATCAGTGAGCCAACTTTTATTAAGCGACGACAGGCTCAGACACCCAAACTGTCCTCCATCCATCTCCCCTCCACTCCTCTCCTCTCTCCTTGGAGCAGTTTACTTCTTTTCAGTTATTCGTTTAAATCTGTCTAGAACTAATGTCTGACAGCTAGCCTGAAAAGAGTCGTCATTCTTTGGCATCCACATCACAGGCCTGTTGGCATATGAACTGATTTCACATAAAACTAACACATTCCTCGCTGTAGATGAGAATAAAGAGAGCTAGAGATGAAAGCGAGTGAGATCTGAGAGCTAGATTTATACACATATATATATATGTGTGTGTGTGTGTGGAGAAACACAATATGTAAAAGAAGAAGTGAAAAACACATATGAAACCCAATCAGGGAGACCACACATACTCTGTCCATCATTCACACACATGCATGCATGCACATGCTAACAGCTCTCTTGTCGATGCCCTCTGAACGTCTATCAAGTTCAGACCATCATGCATGAGCGCATTCAACAAGCAAAGGGAGGTAGAGCTGAGGGCAGGAGGAAAGAGGGATGGAGGGGGGAGGAGGGGGAGGAGGGGGAGGAGGAGGAGGGTGGTGTAAAACCTTCCTTGGAGGGCAAATAAGAGAGGACGGTTTAAAAGCCTGATTAAAATTCTTATGCTTTATTACTCTGCTCTTTAAGTGGGCTGTTGACAAAAAAAGACAAAAAATGGGAGAGGAAAAAGGCAAAGAAGTGCAAAGCCATGAGCCAGGGCTGATTCTGAGCAGACTGTTTAACAACGGAAACTCTGCTTGAAGAAAACTCCACCGAGTTTGTTGAGAAATCCCCTCGTATCATGACAGAAAAAGGCAGAGGAAGGAAAGAGCTGTTGAAAACTTTCATATCAAATTTAAACCCATGGACAAACATGTGACCAAGGTTAACAGTGGTCATCTCGAGCACACACACGCAGGCTCCATCTTTCATCACAAGACAATGATCTCTTTTCCTGGACTGTCTACACACTCACACACTCAAAACCAAAACCGCTGGACTAAAAATGGGTCCCTGTCATAGTCTATTAGGAGTAAATTTGCTGTGTCCACAGAGTTGTTTCTCTCTTTCCTATTTCAGCCCCTTTCACTGTGTTTTGATTGCTCACTGGATTTCATCTTCTCACTGCCTCATAGTATTCAGGAGGACTCAGCTGCTGCCATGAGCCACAGAACAGTCTGATCCGCCGATAACATCTGACCTCTTTTCCAAAGGTGCTAGTGGGTGTACTCCGACAGTCCATCTTCTCCTGATTATCAAGATATATACAACTACATTTCTCATGTAGCTTCTCCTTCTCCTCTCTCTTCTTTGCATCCTGCTACTCCCACTAAAACTAGCATTGTGTGCATTTACAGCAAATGTGTGAAATTTTGTAAATTGGTCCAGTCAACTGCCATATGGCACCATTACAGAGGGCGGTCTTTATCCAAGTGGCAAAAAGCTACTTTAAACAAAGAGAAAAAAGTAAGACTCAATCACTCTATGCAGCTTCCTTTGATTTCCTTCTGATAACATCTGCTGTTATAATAAATATTCTTTAATCACTTTACTTTTCTATATTTTCCAGTTTTAAGGATGAGTAGAGACATGCAACCTTATTGCCAGATATAACGTTGATATTGGATGATAATGGGAAACCCTGTGTTACTTTGAATGACAATATTTTCTAATGTCCAACGGCAACATTTTAAAGGAATACTATAACATTTTACCTATTAGTAGTCTTATCATCCTCATGAGGTAACCAGACACCCAGCAGAGCTCCAAGGAACGTCAACCTGCACCGCCATGACACAGTCACATAACTCCACATGAAACCACAACTCATCATTTCTACACTTAAACAAACAACAAACAAACAAATAATAATGTGCTAGTGAGTGAATTTTACAAGTTATTGTAGGTGGTTGTTGAACTATGGACAGAGCCAGTATCCAGTCTTCGTGCTAAGCTAACAGTGACAGTGGCACCAATGTTCTTATATAAATAAGCATTTCTCCCACAATGGCGAACCATTCCCTTAAAAGTCTTTTCCTTCTAAAGAACCGAGAAAGTTAGGAAAGATCATGGTTATGGCTTTTAAACTGTGATTATGGTATGGTTAAAGTTAGGCAACTAAAACACTTGAGGCATCTCTCTCATAATTTGTTCAATATGAATAATTGATATTCCACCACAATACAAACAAATGATTTTCTCACTCACCGGTTCATACAGTTTAACAATTGTTGCAGACTGACCCACAGAGGAAAACATCTTGACTGGTCTCTGTTGCTAAGTTTTGGAGTTGACTGCTTCATAAAGTCGAGGTTTCCAAAACATTTTCAAATCAGGACCCATATAAAAAAAAAAAAAAAAGTGGTTCATGCAGCTGAGCCAAAGCTGATGAAAACACATTAAAACTCACCAGAAGCACGACCCATTTAAGGTTGTAAACTACAGTTAAAAATCCAAGCTGTAAATCATAGGTTTTGCTATGGCCCCAACTTCAAAAGAAAGTTCAATACAATGTATTACATCAACGCAAAAAAAGTATACATCAGCCCTGCCTATCTGTCTCTCTATCTACGCACTGATCTCTTCAGCAGGCTAGGTTTTGACCCAGAGGCCTGTGGACAGCCACAGAAGGCATGAATACTCCTCCGCAGTATTTACAGGACTCCTCAGCAGACTATACACTTGATTTATGAAATAATTAAAGTATCTGTTTCCCTGCTGTCCACACAGTTTGAAATATTACGCAGCAAGCTGTTAAGGGACCAAAGATAAATTAATAAAGCTAACGCTGGAGAAAGGTGAGGGAGGAGACAGGGGAATAGAGATAGATGGAGGTAGATGAGGATAGAAAATGAAAAGACAGAGAGAAAAACAGTATAGTACAGTACAGTCACTAATATCCCAGATATTTTGAGGCTGTAACACTAAAATATGTGCCTTTTCCCAGGCTGGTAAACACACATTCATCCCTGTGTGCAGCCCAGGAGACTGCCTGTTGTAATTACCTGCTCTGTTCAGAGCCCATTATGAAAGGGAAACAAACTGTCACATACACCATTAACTGTTCCTATGACCCCCAGTAATACAGGGGTGTTTTTAATAAACCTATAAATGTTGTTTACACAGCCACAGAGTCAAAGGACATGGACACTGATGCTCCCTGACAGTAATGCCTGCTGCTAATCTGTGTATGTCTAACCAGAGGACTTTTTCTTGGCTCAGTGGCGCTACGAGCCTCTGAAACTGGGATTTCAGTACCACACAGTCAGGACAGATTTAAGCGAGGGACGTCTGATTCTGAGCCTTAATGCTGTGGCTTTATATAATGATTCATTTGAAAAAGATGCAGTGTGTGTGTGTGTGCGTGTGTGTGCGTTTGTACTTGTCACACTGGCACTGCTTAATCTTCTTATTCCGTACACCTTTTATACCTCATTTCGATAATCCTTGATTGATTTGTGAATAATAAACAGGAAATACTGGAGCTCTCATGCATCCAGCACTGTTGAGACCAATCTGTCATGGACTGGAGAAACATAGTATTTACACGGTATAATATATTGACATAGTGTACAATACATTTCATAAACTGTATATTTGGTAGGCATTTTGGAATTTACTGCTAAGCTGCAATTAAATAGTGTTACCATGTGTTTGTAATGTATACAGTCTGTGGATATGAGAAGAAATGTTGATACAATTTTACTACTACAGTATATGTGTAGAGTATGAGGATGTGCGAGTAAATCGATAACATTGTGAAGAAACTGCAGTTTTATAATTGGAATACATACGAGCGCTTGGCAGGCAGCAAAAAGCAAAAATAGCAACACCTAAGACCTCCAGTCTAATTTACAATGCATGTATAGCATTACTTAAAGCTGCTTTTCTTTGCCCTAAACACACCATTTGCTGTATACGGTTATGAGAAACATAATAGTAAACAGTTGCTAATTTACATATATAGCTGATATACAGCAACATTAGGATTAATTTAAAGGGCAAATAACAGATGTATGTCAGATATTCCCTCTTCATTTACCTCATTTTTGGTGTCAGTAATATCTCTGACTCTTTGGCTGCTAGATCATCCACTACATTGACCAGATAGTCTCTAGCTTTCTTTGCCTGCTGGTGCTGAGAAGGTGCAATAAACACAAACCGCATACGGGGTTAACGCAAAAGAAGAAGAACAGAGAGGTCAAAAGTCAAATCAGGTCAGTGCTTTTGGAGCTGGAAAGGGTTAAGAGTATATACGGTGGGGTCCTCAGATTGAAGGATGATCTTATTAACTAGCCACACTGTTGCCATGTGGTAAAAAATAATCTTCCAAACTGTTATCTCATTTCTACTAAATTAGACAACATGCAAACAAACAAGCATCACCTTGGTGTGCTGTCGTTATGTCAGCAGGTGTGGTCAGCGCCGTCCAGCTGCAGCCTCCTCTGCGGGGTGTGAGCAACATCCTCACTGCCTCATCAACAAATCATAAAATCTCACATGGATGTGTGTGTGTGTGTGTGTGTGTGTGTGTGTGTGTATGTGTGTGTGGGTGGGTGTGTGGGTGGGTGTGAGACAATGTTCAGATGGTCAGTTCATGTGAAAGATGAAAGCCTGGAGGACTTGGCCAGCTGATGGTGAGTATGGTTACACACACACACACACACACACACACACTAACAAGTCAACCGAGTCGAAATGTGTAGTTTCTGGCGTAATTAGAGGCTTTGAGTGAAGGACTGCCAGTGTTTCAGCTGGTGCACGGTTAGAATAAAGTCAACAACTCTTAATTTTCTAAACTACATGAATGATGAATGGGTGATGGATGCACAGATGGGCTAATAAATAGTTGAATGATGAATGGGTGGATCGATAAATGATGGAAGGATTGATGGGCAGAAGCCAAAACAAAGCTGAGTCTTGTACTCCGCTCAGTTTTATAATACTGCACCAGTATAGAATAGACTAGGAATGTAATAATAATATTCCACTCTATTAACATCAGTCCAAACCATATTCCCAGTAAATTCTTCAGCTTTAATATCATTTTTCTGTCGGTATATGTGAACCATTTATTTGCCGCCTTCTCCATCCACAATCTGTTAGAAGCAGTCAACATCTTTGGAGTTTATTTGGAGCCACAATGACACGTGGCAGTTTTGTAGGGATGAAAAATATCCCCCAGCCCTCAATATATGGTGAAACCCTATAGTTGTGAATTGAGAAACTGTATAAAATGCATACACACACACTTGCATGTGCGTGTGCGACGAGGCTATAATATGTTTGGACAGAGCAGGATGCCAGGCAGTGCCCGTTAAAGGCTCTAATGTGGCGGTGGTTTCATGGTGGTTGGCACAGATCAGCAGGAAGAGGGCAAAGAGAGGGATATAAAAAAAAGAGGGAGTGATGGGGGGAGAGGGAGGGAGAGAGAGAGAAAGGTCTGGAAGAGGGAGGGAGAGAGCAAGAGCAAGCTAAAGAAAGAGGGCTATAGTTACAGAGGCACACCACAGGCATCAAACAGTGGTAGATATGTGAATTCTCTGTCTTTCTCTCTCTCTCTCTGTGTCCTCACTTCATCCCTCTCTTTCCCCACCCGTCTCTCACTCTGGGTGAACGGCCCATTCACAGTATGGTCCTGGGGGTCAGAGTGGACCCTGCCCTCTCTCGCTCCACTTTCATTCTCTTTCATCCCGCCTTCTTTTTTCTTTTTCGTCGTGGAGAGAGGGGGGGAATCAAAACAGTCATACTTCCCCTAAACTCATCTTTTATTAATCAGACCTCAGCAGTGTGTCAGGGGGAAGAGTGACGCACACGCCTTTGTGAGTGTAAAATGTGCCTAGTGAACACACACACTCACACTCACATACACACACACACACACACAAGTCAAGAGCAAGAACATGCAACTGACCGCTGACAAATGCCTTAGGGTGTTTCATATTTCCTCCGCTGCAAAACAGGCCATCGCAAGAAACACCGCAGCGCTCAGTTTGTGTCTGAGTATGTGTCAGAGAGAGAGAGAAAGAGAGAAAGAAATTAGTGAGACAGATGACTTGACTGCACCACACGACCTCCTTCTCTCTGTCATTCATAAAGCCTCTCTCACTCTCTCCTCTTTTTCCTATCTCCCTTGCACACACACAAATACACACACACAGACACACACCAGCTCACAGGCAGAGCGGAGCGGATATTCTGGGTGGTGTTATTCCAGGTGTGGAGTCGTTGAGGTCTCCATGCTGTGACCCTGTTATCCTGGGAAGAAGGAGAGTATTAGAGGCATGCCGGGAGAGGAAGAGACTCTATATCAAAAACACATTTTGCCCCGAGGCTGTATCACTGCAGATATATGGCTACAAACAAAGGCATGTGCACATGCATACATACATTCATATGTACACAAGCACGCAAAGATGTTTATAGTTACGTGCAGACATGCACTTGTGCACAAATATGAATGCCATTGTGTGTGCGTACGTACAAAGACTTGATCCATCATTAACAGGAAAACGTTGACCCGTACATGAAGCCATAGGGCTGAATTAAAAAACCCAGCCTTCGTTTTGTTGCCAAGTGCAGACCAGTTTATAAAAGACATTCAAGTGAAAATCCTTCACTTCTACTTTCAAACTTAAGGTAATAAACCACTAAGAAAATTACTTTTAACTTTAAAATGCTCTTAAGACCTCTTATGTTGGTTAAGAGTAGATCCCAGATGACTACAGTACAAAGCAGAGGTGAGAACGCAGTCTGACACGTTTTAAAAATATTGCACAAATTATCATTGGGCATAATAACTACCACATTATCTGAGTCAGATGCAGAACTCAGAAAAGAGTTTTTGTTTACTGTTTGTGTTACTTGGATGTTACATCACTTTTTTAGCAGTGCAAACTAGAGCAAAACTGGCAATGATGGTTTCCATGAATCTACTGTGTACAAATAAAGTTTGATTGATTGAGTGAGTGACTTATACACTGCCTGCACTCTTTATATGATTTTTCTCTGATGATCCTTGACTAAGAACAGCAGCATTTTTGTAATGTTTCAGTTTGGTTTTCTTTTTGTTTCAGCCAATTTCCTATTACTTCATCCCTAAGGATTAATCCATATCTATACACACTGTTGCTCATAAAGTTGGAATAAAATATTTTTTTACCTCTTTCAATGAAATGATTGTGACAATGTGATTTATTCTTGACAGATAAAGTGTATATCTTCTCAAAACTTTAGTAGTCAATCTCTTGCAAAGTGATTACTGATGCATTTAAATAGGAATAAACAGAGGATTGTGTCTGAAAACAAGATTATTCCAAATTTATGGGCAACAGTATATTATAAATTATGAATTGTTGGTAAATTCGAATGTGCTAGTGGAACTATTCAGGATTTCTCATTGTGTGAATAAAATAAAATTTTTAAAAGTGTTTTTAAAAGTGTTTTTTTAGCACAATAACACTGTGTAATAAAGTGAAAAGTATATGTTTGAGCAGTCTGGCAGACGTAGGGTAAATCCTTGACTGTTTAGTTTTTCCTGCTCTGAGCAAACATGCGATTGACCATGTTGCTCTAAAAGGTCAATTTACTGTCCTGACAACTCATCACCATCTGCATGTGTACGAATACGGGTAACAGTGCTAACTAAGTGCCTTTTCACAGGTAACTCAAAAAAATAATGAACAGTTAAAGGCTTATGTCAGACCACTGACAAATGGCCCATGGTGTTTCATATTGTGGGTACATGGATGTCAGAGACGTTTTTTGAGTGTGTGTTATTTCAGTTAAAACTGTGTCATTAGGACCAATTAGATCCACAGAAAGGCTTAAAAATAGCAACTGACACTGGCGAGCAAACACGGAGAACACAGAAACTTTTTTGCAATAAGCTAATAAAATTTAATTTCCACATATGCATGTTTTGCGCACGCTTAGACATTCCTTAAATACAGTAATAAAAAAGCATTCCTTAAATCTGCGCTAAATGCTAGTTAGCACTGGGCTGGACGATGAATGCAGGCAGGGAGGAGAGACAGGCTTACCGGACGCCTTCGCCGCCAAATTCTAACGACTTAGTTATTTGATTAAAAAAACGCCTAAATGGTTCCAGTTGAGCCAGAGAAAGAGAAAAGAAATAAAACTCCAACATCTAAGAGATGAAAATAACCGTTGTTCTCCAGTTTTAAGAGGCACGTGTGCTGGGGTTGGCCTGAGACGTCAGTTACGAGCTGCAGATGTTTGTATGGTTTTTTATGATTGTTGTTATTTTCAAATTGTGGCGTTTCCGTGATGAGCTTTGCACTCGTTAGGAGAGTGTGTGTGTGTGCATGTGTGTGTGTGTGCGTTTGCATGTATACGTGAGTGAATGAGAGCGAAACATCCAAAGGAAAAGTCTAGAGCACTTTGAGCTTAATTAACCATAGTTCTAATCTGTGCGCTTTTTAGCAGCTCATCATGCAGTCTAATCACAGGAAACTACACACTATGATGGACTACCCAGACATGCACACTCACACACACAAACACCTATGAATCAAATAATTCCCTGGGAGTGAACAATAGGGCGTAATCAAAACCTCTGCATACACAATCCTCCCTCCTAATGACCTCATGCACACTCATACAAACACACACACACCGCTCACACCGACTCTTCATGTGGTTTCCAGGGTTATGAGAGGAGAAAATGTTTTCACCTCTTCTTCGCTAGATGGAGAAAGCCATAAAAACAGCACCTGCTTGCTTGTTCTTTCCCTACTGCGACTGCCCCGCCTCTCCGTCTGATTTTGAAGCAGTGAGGTAATGAGATGAGGTTTTATTTTTTTTTTCTAACAGCATAAAACACATTACACTTGCATTTTGGCTAGTTCTCATCCAATGTTTTTTAAAATGATGGGACAGGTAGGTGTTTGGTGCCTTGCTCAAGGGCGCAGGCTGGGGTCAATCCTGCCCAGTTCAAGCCACCAGTAGGCCGTCCAGGTGTAGTCTATGAGATGATGACATGAGCGGGTCATCGTGGCAGCAATGTGAGCAGATTGTCTCTTTGAAAACACTGGACCTGTTGTGCTGTGCATACAGTGCCAGCAAATGAATAGTTTACATCCGCAAATTATGACTCAGCTTTGTAATTAATAGAGCTTAGATCAGCCTGAGCAATACATGCAAGTGTGTCCCCTGCTGACTCGGGTAAATATGACTGGAGCCGGTCCTGCAGAGCATTTGGCTTCAGCTGACCTGGTTCAAGGTCAAAGTCAGTTATTTATTTGCTAGATAAAGCATTATACAGATTATCAGGAAGGACAAAGTTTTGAAACCCCTGGCCCATCCCTACATAATGTAGTTGTTTTCCATTCACAAATCATGCAGTACCCCTGGATGGTCTTTTTGTGGCCATTTTTTTTTACCCAGAACACCAAAATAATCTCTGTTGGTAATAAAAACACAAAAGCAGTTTCTGCTCCCCCCCCCCCAGCCATGAAGAAAACTGATTTCTCACTGTCTTAATAACTCTACAGGAAATCACTGCAACAAGTTTTTAAAAATACTAAATGTGGAACCTTTAATACTGCATGTATAATGAGCTGATAAAGCTTGTCAGTTGGATCCATTATTAGAGCGTCCTCAGACTCAGACTAACACTATTGCACAGAAATCATCTAATTTCAACTGTAGAGAACAGCCGAATGCCAAAAAGAAAGAAATGATGCCATTAAAAAATAACCGGTACTTCTGATGATAATCAATGTACTAGTGTTTCCAGACTTCAGACACAGTCACAAGTTATCAGATAAAGAGTTAAAGGCTCCGACTGCAGACCAAAACTAACAAGCTTCTCACCTCGAGTTTGATTCCATGTGATGGTTTTGACTCACCTCCTCCTTTTCACGAGTCTCATTGCCTCTCTGTATCTTTTGCTGTCTCATACACACACTGTGACCCTACATGCTCTTTCTGCCATTCAGAAAACCCCTCACACATACTGTATCACTAACCACACACCCCAACATACACCACAGTTTAAAAGCCTTTCCATTGCCTGTGAAGCTGAAGAACTATTGTACCCCCTTAGCTCTCGTCTCCTATAAACAAATGACTCTTATTAAGAGTTAACAATGACAATAAATATGAGAATCATCAAATTTATAAAGTAGGAAGAGGAAAAACAATTTCATTCTATTTAAATGTTCGTTTTGCCCCATAATGAAAAACGATAGTTAATGCTGAATAGTCTGTATGTACCTGTTTAGTGTCTTTTGAAATAACTTGGATGTTTTAAACCATCAGTGAGTTTGTGTCCAATATAGCTGCTGTATAAACAAATCACATTATATCACATACATATTTGATATTTGATATATTTGAAGCACACTTTGGCATGAATAACATTAAATCTGATGGATTAAAAAGTATTACATATGGGCTGCATGAAGACTAATTACAATTTCTCTCTTTATCTCTAGTTTTGATTTTGCTTAATGGAAAGAAGACATTTTGTTAAACCCATCATACCTTTGGCGTTGATAAGACTTATTCAGGAATCATAAATGTATTTCAGTTTGATCTCATTAAAATAATGATGTGACAGGCTGTGTAGTGACAGGCCACAACCTGGCTTAGCTCAGCGATGCACTTTTCATCTGTGAATAAGAGGATGAATCCAACGCCAGTGCAGCAGTTTCAGGCTGTAATTCAGAGTTGCACAGTGCTTGAGTCATCTGTGTCTCCCTCTTTCTGTGTGTGTGTGTGTGTGTGTGTGTGTGTGTGTGTGTGTGTGTGTGTGTGTGTGTGTGTCTGTGTGCATCTGCTTGTGTGTACGAGACAAGCTATGGCAGCCAGAGCAGGAGTTCAACTTGAATAACATCCGAGACGCACAGAGGCCTGAATAAACGGCGTCAAGACCAGAACCAGCTCGTAAAAAAATTCAATAAATGTCATAGATCCATCAATTTCTATCAAGCGCGTCAGTAAATACCACGTTTTCAATGGTAGGTTAACTTTATGAAAGGGAGCAGGGGTCACTTCACTTGGATGATGAGTGACTCTCGGCCAGCATAAGCAGGATATGCTTGCGGGGGCCCCAGTCGTTTGCTTTGCAGTGCTGGCACAACTGCAAAATAGGCATGGAGTTCAAGTTATGACTCTCCCAGCGGAGCCATACGGGGGATCCGGCAGTCCACGGCTGGGATTCGGCCTCCCAGGACGAGCTGCAGGGGTGATGAGGGACCCCTGAACCTGGAGGGAGGCAGATGTCTGAAGCTGGATGCTGCATTTCTCTCTGTATATATCATATATATCTGTCCTCAGTTTGACTACACTCTTTTCCCAGGTCAGCTGTAGCACTAAACCATCCTGTCCTCAGGAAAGATCAGAATGACACATTACAAAACTGTGGACAGACATCACTCCTGAAACCACTATATAACCAATGCTTGTATGTAGGTCTCTCTTTTCTTTCTCAGTCTCTTTCTCTCTGTCATTCATTCTCACGTTCTCTCTCTCACACACACACAAACACACACACATACACAAAAACCCACACTCCTTCATGCCACTTCCGCCATAAAAGCCCTGGCAGTGATCCACGTGCCCATTAGCACGCGCTAAATAACTGTTAACAATGTATTACCCAGACTCCCCTGCCCCGCCACTTCTACCCTACCCCGCGTCCCTTCAAAGCTCACAGGTAATTATGTCAAAGGTTTTTAATAAACAGCCTATTCAGTGCGCAGTGGGTTACGCCTACCTTCGGAGTTACAAAATGGATTTTTGAAACGACACTTGTATGAATGGGCTGGCTCCTGATTGGCTGAATTACGCCCACAGAAAAACCACCAGGTGAACGCGCACACGCACGTGACTGAGGCTAATTGCTCGTCTAAAACTAATGCTGGCCTTTTTTTTTTTTTTAATTGTGCAGTTATATAATATCCATAAAATGTTGTCTATTATTATTTTGATAATAAGCCTCATTAAAAAAAAAAAAAAAAAAAGATTTTTAGTTTTCAGTTAAATTCAGCTAATTCGTTAATTGTCCACGCGCACAAAATAATAAATCAAAGCAGCTCGAGACGGGTATAGTGGTGCAGCAGCACTCGCCCAGTTTCATGAATTGAAAAGGAAGCTAACGCGGGAAACCTATTTACTCCAGTTTAACAAAAATGGCCTCTCTTAAATTTTCCATACACGGATAAATGCTGCAGACTAACGCTCAGCTTAGCTTTATCCAGTCAAATTCAGGTGCTGACAAATTGAGGCACTAAACAGAAGCGACACAGTCTGTGTAAGAGGGTCTTACTCTCACAGTCTGAAAGAAATAAGAGAAAAAATAAAGAATAAAAATACATTCAATGCCAAAGAATTATTCGTGTGCAAAATACAGTTCAGGATGTATAGAGCTGCCAGACAAGCAAATCCTTATTAGATAGAATAGACAGACTCGGCGACAGAGAGCTTCCCACTATTTTTAGAGGCAGGAAGACTGTGAATCATGGCCTGGCCACAAAGAAAGAAAACTGGCCTGTATATTTTACAGATAAACTTCTTCCACAATCCCGTTGCCTCTAAACGCTCTGCGGTCATTTTGGCCAAAAGCCCATAAAAGTGACTTTGTTTCAAGATGTTAAACAACCTATAGGGAGTCGAAAATTAGTCTAAATGTGGAGAAAAGAGGCTTCCAGTGTTTCAGCGAGTGGGTTTTATTTTCTTCAGTCACTGTATTCTGCAGCGATATTCCCGGGTAGTTACGATGTTCTGTATTAATGTTCAATTCTTATAAAATCGATGTAAATTACTATTAAGTAATGAGATATTAAAGAGTCGCACACAGACGGCAGATGGCACAGTGATCTCTAAGGTGCAAGGACCAGTGCACCTGCTAACGAAAAACGGAAAAATTAAAAACTTAAAATATATCGGCCTATATTTACACAATGTGATTTTATTACAAATGCACATGTAGGCCTATCTGTAAAGCGACACCAAACATCGTTGCAACTAAAATGTTTTTCCAGGTGAGGATTGATTGATTATTAACTATTAACAGCTATGAGATTGAAGTGAAGCCTAATCACGACTAGAGTCCCAGGTGTTCAGGAGCCATTTATCCAAATTATTAAAAGGCCACGGTGTAGCTTGATATTTATCAAATATTAGATAATTACTGTATGTATTATAATATAAATAATAAGCCGTGAAATGTAAGTAGGCTAGCATTACTACTACTACTACTAGTATTTTTATTATTATTATTAGCCTATTGTTATTATTATTATTTATTTATTTACTTTTTATTAGATACCAGGTCGGATTTTGTCTTTTTTCCCACTAAAAGTTGAATATTTCCCCCACGATAAATATAGGAAGATGAGGGTTGTTCTAAAATTTTTTTGTATATTGTTAATAACATACATTTGCACAATGACATACATAATACATTATCTCCCGTTTTAAAACTGTAAAATGTAACGGAACACCAGTTAAAAATTCTGCTTATGCCTCAACCTTTGTCACATTTCTTTATATATTAAAAGAAATATAAGCTATGGGATATTATTTAAAGTGCTAAGCTTTTTCTTAATGTATAAACTGATTGTAAAACAGAAATAGTTCAAATTTCACAAAGTGGACACATAAATCGTTAACATCCTGCTATCACTAAACCTGTCTTTTGACTATCTATATAAGAAAAAACCTTTTAGTTCTAAAGGTTAGAGGATATTTATGCCAATGCAAATATTAGTCATGCGACTTTATGCTCATATTGAATCGAAACCAAACTATATTTCAAACAAAGCGTAACCTATTTTATTCTCATGGAGTTATAAAGAAATATGACATTTTTAAACACCCACGGGAAGTGAAACACAAGGCTTTTGATCTGATAACCCACACGGATATGGACACGGGCCTTCCGCTTGACGTCCAATCATATACACTGCATTTATGCCAATAACCGATGGCGACGTGTTGTTTATTTAACCAGCAAACCACGAGAGGCCTCGAGCTTTACACAGTGATTTTAGCGGACGAAACGTGACTGAAGCAACAAGGAAACTTCAAGAAATAATTCAATACTGATGTGGATAAAAGAGGTTGCTAAGTAACAAATTAGCGGGTTAATCAAGCTACCGGTTAGTGGTGCATTGTCATGTAGCATATTAAACTCTAAACTGAAACGCGCGCGCGCTCAAAAACACACACGCACACACACACACACACGACCACACTGCCCTGTTTATTTATAGCCAGGTTCTCCCTCTCCATATGTTAGAGCCTCCACACGCACCCACACCGACACATTCCCCACGTATTCGGCCTTGAAAGTGCGGAGGAAACGCGCGTGGAGAGAGAATCCAAGTCATCTCTCAATTCACTTCAGCTGGTTGCATGTTAAATCACTTTCATGACCCTCTGACTATCATGTAGTCTATTAATCATGACTATGTCCCAGTTTCCATTTATTTACTTAACTGGACATTGAATATGGTTGATACAGGTTACTTTATGTAGGCTGCTGCTTACATTTTCACACCAGAATAACACTGTACTGCAAGCCTATGATAATAATTTATTATCATACAATCAAGTGACATCTAATGTATTTATAGGCTGAGTCTATATTCTTTAGGCTTTTAAACTTTGCATTACGGTTTTCATTAATAAATTAGGCTATATTAACCTACACATTTATTTTAGTGAAATTAGTGAAATTGCAGCTTCTCATGTTGTGGTACGTTTGTGTTGCTGCAGTGAAACAAGGACTGGAATTTGTTTGAGCATTCAAGTCAAGCATGTTGTTATGCTAATATCAAACTGCATAATCTTTTTTATTATTTTGTTTATTAAGCACAGCTTGTTATAATTGCATGAAGGAGAGGTTTTGCTGTGTGTGAATGTTTCTGCTGTTTGCAACAGTGGGTTGTTCAACAGGAATAGGAGATGTCAGATGACTAATAATAGCATAAATATATTAATATAGATATTTTAGGATGTCTGTTAATGCACATAAGAAAAAAAATACACAAAAACTTAAATATATTTTCTTTCTACATGTACCAGTGAACATAGGGTACCAGCAGCCGACCCACATTTATTTTGTCGTCGGTATAGCCTAGGGGCCTAATGATTATCACATGCACAAACACATTTGGAGGTTCAGTCTAATTCTTATTTGAAACACGAACATGCTGTAAGAAATGCTTAGTGTCAGGTTGAGGGCCACAAGTGTCCACCGTGCAGAGGCTACTGATGGCCAGATATGCAAAGCATGTCGGACCGGTGTGTGAAAATGCGCGCAATGCCAGAGAGATGCTCCTCGCGCTCCTTCGCCTGAAGACATGATTCATTCTCCAGTTCTACTTTTACCACATAAGGCGGCACGAGCGGCCCCCTCAGCAGGCGGGACCAGGGAAAAGTTCCGGGGGGTTGTGACTGCTCGTGATTGGTTGCTCTATGTTGTGATTGACAGGTCCCCTTCTCCGGCTCTCCTCTAAGCTCCGGCTGTTGACACTCTCCAAAAGTCCGCACGGCTCTCACGGATAACGGAGACATTAGTACAGCTCCTCCCGGCTCCCCCCGCTTCCTCTGCTGTCCGGCTGGAGGACGGAGAACCCGTCGCCCCGAGAGCACTAGACTGTCATCGTGGATTCTCTTGTTTTTTTGAGACTGCCTGTGTTTTGAACTTTTTTTGCTCCTTGCAAGCTCGTGACGCCGTCTCCTTCCTCTCCTTCCTCTGTCCCGAGACCGAGAGAAATGGCAGAGAAGCGGCGGTCCCCGTGCGCGATGAGCGTCAAGGCTCATGCCTTCTCGGTAGAGGCGTTGATAGGAGCGGAGAAGAGACGCAAGACGGCCGGAGGAGATGCTGTGTCCCCCGGGTACGAGGACGGAACTGATGTATCTGATCTACCCGGGAGCCCGGGGCCGCGGGCCGACAGAGCGTGCACCAGCGACCGGGGCAGCGAGGCTGAATGTGCAAGTGACGGATCCCGTAAGTAAATAACAACAACAGATAAAGACAATAGCCTAACAATAACAATAATAATTAATAACAATAATAAAATTATTCGTGACATAGTTAGGCTACCTGCCTATAGGCCCTCGAAATGGCAGCATTGCCAAATTAGTAGTAGGCTACCCACGAAAAAAGGTGAAATTAATTTTAAATAATGCCCATGTCACATTAAACCATACTCTCTCAATGTAGGTTGTATTTGTTTTGAAAGCTTTGTACTGGTATACTGCACATTATCTAATGTTTCAGCCACAGGTCTTTCACATGTGTTATCCTGTTGCTATATTTTAATGGAAAAAATAAACTTGCTCCTCGCTACTCGCTGATATTTCTTTCATAATAAGAAGCAGCACAGATCTTTGCTTCAGGACTATTCACGCTCTCCTCTGCTTCTTGTCCAGGAAACTTCAGTAATCAGACGCAAAAGATGTGGGTTACAAAGTAAAACAATGATAGAGCGGGGTCAGAGCCAGACACTGGAAATGTGATATCATATCACGGCCCTGGCCTTGTAAATATGAGTGGTGTGAGTGTGACTAATGTGAGACGCTTTATGAGTTGTGTTGCAATCATAAACACGCCAATTAGCAGCGTATAAAGGCAGGGAAACTGCCACGGTAAGGATGCAAAGAGGTCTGCAGAAAGCATAAACCGACCGGCCCTGACAAATTAGGATTTAAATCTGCAGCAAGTTTAAAATGCCCTTGGCCGAGGATTTGTCTTTGTGTTAGTTTGGCTTGTTAGGCCCATGTCTAATGTGCATAAATTTCCACCACTTGGCGAGGCCTGTGCTGAACAGCGCAAATAACAACAGCGGTGAGACATATAAATACTACTGGTGTGTCCTCTCTGTATTAAAACTGATTTAAACTCAAGTACTCCATCATGAAAATCATTCTAGAGTCCATATTGCGACTTAAATTAAATTGGTAAAGTAATGAGTGTAAAGTAAACGTACCATTTTTCCACTGGATCATAATATACGAGGGTGGATATATTCAGTAATAAGTGCAGAGTGACCTTAGTTTAAACAGACATATATTACTATAATAATCTTACAGATTCCGAGCTTGTAATGCAGCACTATTCAACATGAACATAAACATCAGACTACTTAAAAGCATTTTTACCTTCTTGAAATAACAGCTATAAAATAACTTGTGCAGTAAAATTTGTGACATTT
The DNA here is from genome assembly GCF_021018895.1 of Seriola aureovittata. NCBI lineage: Eukaryota > Metazoa > Chordata > Actinopteri > Carangiformes > Carangidae > Seriola > Seriola aureovittata. The sequence goes on from NC_079382.1 coordinate 6,606,568, forward strand.
TCTTAGGCTGCTGAAAATAGTCATTGCAACTGGACGGTTGCAATAATATCCTTAATAAGTCATATTCATAAAGGCTATATGTGAAATGATGGTGTTTAAATCTTATCAGCGGACATTAGTCCTGCTGTATGTTTGTGTGTTTTTAAAATGTTCTGCAGTATTCAAAATGTTTTGAGTCACAGGCCTTAATGTCTTTAAGAGTGACACCTTGTAGGTGAACCATGCTCGGATTGGATGAGTGTGTTACTATTAAAACGTGTCAATCTCGGCTCTTTTCCGGTGCAGCGGAGAGCGAGGACGCGCTGCTGGAGAGCCCGCAGCCCGCAGCTCTGTGCCCAGCTCCGGTAAACGGTACCGGAGAGGAGGCCCGCGTGGACCTACAGGGATCAGACCTGTGGAAACGCTTCCACGAGATTGGCACGGAAATGATTATCACCAAGGCTGGACGGTAAGGGCGAGTGCATATTCAGATGGGTGGCCTAATGTTAAAAATGCCCAGAAGAGAGAATTAGTCTATACTGTACATCATACTATATCAAGGAAAACGAAAATAGCCTATGTCTAGGCCTATAATAAAAACAAACATAAAACACGAAATATTAAATATTAAATAATGGTACAAGTTAAGGGAATTTTGCTGAATTGATCATAAAAAATAATTACTCAAAGATCTAACATCCCTAATCAAGACGACAGTCTAAACAGCATTTTCTGTATTATATTATATTATACATTATATATTATTATATGTATACTATTATTATTTTTCTTGAGCTATTATTAGGTCATTATTAATACGACTATGATTATAATTATTAGTCTGTAGGTAAAATGATGTGTTGTAAATCCACGAGACTGTAGGCTAGTGTTGAGATCTCACATGTTATTTGGTTTCCCTCTCAGGCGGATGTTCCCCGCCATGCGAGTGAAGATCACGGGCTTGGACCCACACCAGCAGTATTACATTGCTATGGATATAATCCCCGTGGACAACAAACGATACAGGTAAGACGTGCAAAGCACGCGCGCACACGCGTGCGCAATGCAGGCCTATGCCAGTGCTAAAAGAGGCGACAGACACATTGTGATCCTTATTTTGAAATTCGAAGTCAAAATAAAATAACAAATTCGTGATATGAATATCAAAGAGATACCGGAGGTGCATGTAAATATCCTCGAGCATAATTATATCACCTCACACGCACATCCTATAGACACGGAAAGGTTACAGTCATTTTTGTCTTAATTTAGCCTCCACATTCATTGCTCCTGGGACAACCCGAGATTTTTCAATTGTGCAAACCCCAGCTCTCTGTCCACAAATGGCTCCTGGCACCGGTGTTTTGTCACGGCGGTTTTACCGTCCCTTTTGGAAAAGGCCTTTTGGATGCCTAACCTCTCCACCCTGGAAGGTCAAACCAACAAATGTCGTTATGATGCATAAGAAAACAGTGTGTTATTGCTGCGGCGTCAATGCAGCCAAGTCTTTGCATGCTACACACTGTGGCTCTGCCATTTCAAACTTTCAAGACCCGGTTACAGGCGATGCGAACACTTTCTCACCGGCGTGGCGGAGTGATGAGTGATATCGTAGACACCATGTTATTCAATCACTCACGAGATATTGCACATAATACAATAGATACCAATGTTTAGTGCAGTCGCAGTTCAGAGCTGCGGGCGACAGCGCGGGAGGAAGCGGAGTCTGCAGGTTTTTATTCCAACCAAACTGCTGAACAGCAGGTGATGAACACACCTTCAGCCAGATGAGGAACTAATTAGATGCTGTGTTTGTAGCTGAAGGCCATTAAACGTATATATACATCATTTAAGGTAATGGCATATTTAATGGCTAATCCCTTTAGCTATAGGTAAATGATTTGGACTAATTACAAGTCAAAGGAGTTGGCAGGCCCTTTGTTGAACATCTGAATATAAAATGTAGCACAGAGGAACAATGTGTTTCATCTGTGGTGTTTATTAAAACAACCTATAGGCTTTCCTTTAATCAGGTAGGTCATCTTTAGTCTTTAGTGAGAGCAGGACAGTTATATTACACATCTGAGTTGAATTATATTTACAACTTTGATGGAATTATTTAAAGCAGATTTCCGTGACTGATGTCCAGGGTTGTCTTTCTCCAGCTTTAAAAAAAAAAAAAAAAAAAAAAGATCTCATGGAGATTATTTGGGATTAATTCTGATCTTTGGTGATAAAATCGCGAAATCCATTTTTTCCTCGCCAAATCACGCCGTTGTGTGAAGTGAATAGTAGCTAAGGACGAAAACTAATGCGAACTTGGGATATTGTGCTCATTTGCCTCCCCCCGTGTCTCTGTGTGAATTATGAAGGTACGTGTACCACAGCTCCAAGTGGATGGTAGCGGGGAACGCGGACTCCCCTGTGCCGCCCAGAGTGTACATTCATCCGGACTCGCCGGCGTCAGGAGAGACGTGGATGCGTCAGGTGGTCAGCTTCGACAAACTGAAACTGACCAACAACGAGCTGGACGACCAGGGACATGTAAGTGCCACAACGAAAGCTGTACAAATATTTCTATATTATTATATGTTTGCAATAGGCCTACACATATTTACCGTACTATCGTCTATTTAATGTCATTTGATCGACATTATGATATTTCGATTTTATATTTTTTGGTGTGATAATTTTGTTAAAATCATTGTAAACCTTTTCATTAAAAATCTAATTTTACAAGACAGTAAATGTACTGCATTTTCTTAATAATCACAAGAAGTAGCCTACAATATTTTAAAGTCTCTGATGTAACATATTGGGTTTGTCTTTGTGTGTGCAGGTGCATGCATCTGTGCATCTGTGCCCACATTCATTATCCAACAATCATGTTTTACAGCATGGAATCATATGAAATTGTTGTTCCTGTAATTTAAGACTGAAAGAATAATTTTTCCCTCCCTGTTCAGATCATTCTGCACTCCATGCACAAGTACCAGCCTCGCGTCCATGTGATCCGGAAGGAGTGTGGAGAGGAGCTCTCCCCAGTGAGAGCCATCCCTGCTGGGGAAGGCACTCGTACCTTCTCCTTCCCCGAGACTGTGTTCACCACTGTCACAGCGTACCAGAATCAACAGGTAACACAGCTGACCTCCACACAAACACAACAACCCTTAAAACCAACACCACTGGATGAACCGCATACACTGAAATAGCCATCGTGGCCAAGAATCCCACAATGTGGTGCTGCACTGACGGCCCTGTTGCTGATAGATACTGTTGTTTATTTTGTAGCTTTGTACTGTTTGTAGTTACTAGTTAGTGATGACTGATAAATGTTTAAAACACACATTTCTTCAGGTCACACTCTTGTCTTTTCTTCAGCTATGAGTTTTATACAGAACAGGACTATGAGATTTTAAAAAGGAAAATAACCTTTTTCAATTTCTGCATGATAAGAGTTTTATGATTCTCATCTTGGTCGGGTTTGCATTTTAAGGACAGATTCCTCTTTGAGTCTGGGTCCACAGAGAGAGAGATAGAGAGAGAGAGAGAGAAAGGTCCAGCAGTTTTCCTAGAGAGTGTTAAACCAGTTCTACCAGGCTTATTGGACAGATTTTTATGATGGTGCTGCTCGTTTAAGCCGCATCACTTGACTGTTTCATATTTTCTGGATTTTGCACCACCAAATTTCAACATCAATGTCTTCAGCTTGGCGAAGCTGACGGTTTTTATGGACTTTTGCACTGGACCAGTCAGTGTGAGCTTTGAAGTAGGATGTTAGCCGGGATTGGCTGGCCCACAGTGCACGATGGCTGAAGTCAGAACACGGTGGCGATGCCTATAAAAGTCCCTTTGGATGTGGGTCACAGCGCTGGGTCTTAAACACCACCCACAGCCTGGGCAGCCCCGGGGACATTAACCAACATGCGCGCGTGCACGCACATACATATACACACACACACACATATATACACACACACACACACACACACACACACACACACACACACACACACACACACACACACACACACACACACACACACACACACACACACACACACACACACACACACGCGCGCGCGCAAATTCACATATAGGCTATGTGCAAGGAAACACACAAGCAAACAACTGGCACAATCGACGGCTAACGATGCACATGAATTTATTTTTTTCTAGACCTGATTGAAAGATTACAGACAAGGAAAATTATTTTGGCTGGAAGAGGATCTTCCATTATACATATGTTATCATGGGCTTTGTACTAACTAAAATTTTGGAAATAATTAGAGTCTTATTTTGCCTTTCAGATTACAAGGCTGAAAATTGACAGAAACCCATTTGCCAAAGGCTTCAGAGATTCTGGCAGAAACCGGTGAGTTCATTTCAACCACAGAGATTTTCACATTATCTAGTGCATTAGGGGTAATGTGGGATGCATGACTGCATTATATTCTGGCTTGGTTGTGGTTTTTGTCACGGCTATTTCAGTCTGATTTTATGGGGAGCAAAGCTATGTATTTATTTATTTTTTTCTAATGGAAAATGTGCAGCAGCCTCCCATTAAATCTGTCCTGAATGGCAGAAAAGAAATCGACTAAACTGAACAGACGTGGCACATATTATTATGGTTTCATCATATTAATCCGTGATGCATTTTCATTTAAATGTGCTAACTTTAAAGGCACATTAATTCCAACAATTGCATAGTTACGGGCACATGCCTTGAGAGGGAAAAATCTAACCTCAGCTGCAAACCTAAATGGAGCGTCAGATTCCAGCCAGCCTCGTAACATAAACATCAACAGCAAAATAATAAAAGTCAAGAGTGTCCTGAAGAAAATCTGTATAAACACATTTCTAAACATATATAAACACAGCATTAAAACAACACAGCAGTAAAACTCCAACAGTCTCCAAACAGCCACTCCCCTGAGGCCTCATAGAAATCGTTAGAGGGGAGGGGAGAGTGAGGGGGGAGAGCAGGCGAAAGGGGAGGAGAGGGAACGTGTGAGACAGAAAATTTGAGAGGGAGGAAGGTAGAGAACGGCAAACTGGATAACCGAGGGACCCTGACAGCTGACCCTATAAAAGTTAAACTCAGGAAGGCCGAAAAAAAGCCTCCCCTTAAATATTACAGGAAGAGTTAAGCAGTTTGCTAAATAAACTCCTGCTCTGATAGGCTGCTTTGGTGCACACAGAGCCGCTCCAGGCAGCTTGTCTAAATTATCACCGTGGCTACAACCCCGCGGGGGGGAGGACTTTTATCCTCACGCTAACGAGGGGTAACAGAGCACTTGCATTACCCTGCCACAGCAACCCTCTGCCCCACCTAGAGGAGGAGGGAAAAGCAGATTTTGGGGGGGGGGGGGGGGGGGAGAGAGAGAGTCCCACCTCATAAATCCTTGCTGCGGCTTCCTGCTCCTTCGTCCTGATTCGCCCGTAAAAGCCGTGTGAAAGCAATTACCTCAGAGCACCCGGCTGGCAGCAGCCAATCGCAACGCAGCGTTTATGCCCCTCATTACCTGCGGTCTCCATGGAGATGGCGAGTGAGGCCCCACCGGCGACTAAGATGGCCGCCAGGTGGTTGGCGTAATGTATGAGCCAGTGAGGCATGCTGGGAGAGAGCGGCTGCAGCTGCGTCAGTGACTAACAGAAAGTGCTTGGCTATGAAGTTCTGTTCCAAGTGATCTTGTGATGGTTCCTCTGTAACGCTGCTCTACGTGTGTTAACGTGTGTTTTTGTGTGTGTGTGTTCTACAGGATGGGTCTGGAGGCTTTGGTTGAGTCTTATGCATTCTGGCGTCCATCTCTGCGCACACTTACATTTGAGGACATCCCTGGCATGGCCAAGCAAGGTAGAGTTAACCAACAGTTAACTTAAAGGAGTGTTTCTAAAAGATGTTATTGTTACTGTTTTCTGATCTGCCACCGATATGGTTCAGGTATGGTGAGGTTCCCAAAGGTGCTTGGTAAAGGTTAGGGAGAGATTGTGGTCAAGGAGGAGTGTTGGTAGAGGTGAGAAAAGGTGGTTTCCCTTGTCAAAGTCAGAGTTTGTACCCAAACTGTCCACCCCACAACCTTCTCCAAAAATGTTTTTAGGGATACACCAATCCAACTTTTCCTCTCCCGATAAAGGTTGATACCAATTTACTGATTCTATACCAGTGCTCTCTCTTTTCCCAAATTTAAAATTTTACTACTGATACCTGAACCACTCAATAAGGTTAGTAAGTAAGGTTAGTAGTAAATACTGGCATGTAAGTGGATGATGTTAAGTGGATTTAAATTTTTAATGTTTTTCTGGCTGTTTCTGTAGGAGTCCCAGGAGCTCATGGAGGGGTCGGAGCATCATCTCACCTGCTCTCCACATCCCCGTGCTCCTCACCTTTCCAGGTTTGCCCTCTCAGCCCGCCTGACTACGCATGCAGTCGACCGACACACCCCCTTCATCGTTACAGCAACCCCCCAGAGCCATTCCCCCCTCCCAGAGGTCCATCGGCGTATGACGGTGAAGGATTCTGTTCCCTGCCTCTCCCTGCTTCTCAGCTTGGCTATCTATCCAACCCCACCCCGCAGGGTTACGCCGGTCTGCGCCTCCACACCCCGCCCTACAGCCTGTACGGTTACACATTCCCCCCCTCACCACGCCTCGCTGCCAGCCCTGATAAAATGGCCGCCGCTGCCACTGCCAATCATCAGAGTGCCTTCCTTGGCTCGTCTCCTAGTGGGACTCTAACGGACAGTCTGGGTGTGCTCAGCGGAGGACAGCAGGGCTTCTTGTTTGACTCTCGGACTTTGGGACTGGCAGGTACCCAGCCGGGAGGTGGGGCCTCACAGGTCACTGCCCACATGGGCTGAATTTGATTCTGGACGTCTAGGGTTGTCAAGAACACAAAATGACACCCTGGAATGGGTGTAAGTTGCTTTTGGTTCAGAAAGTTCTTCAAATTAATCATCAGCTGAACTGTGGACAAACAAAAGAGTGACAGATCAAGCCATTGCTTCTGTGAGCACAAGAACTTGTCAAAGCTCCTTTACCTGAAGGGAATACTTCTTGTCTTTTAAGCATGTTTTCTACAACATGCACGTGCAGCTGCAGCGGTCAATAAAGGGAGAAATGTCCTGCGGCTTTGATTAAGGAGTCCAAGCGACGCAGCCCAGTGACTGAACTGGAACTGAATATGGATTGGGCAGACACAGGGCTGGCCCAGGCACTCAAAGCAAGCACTTCAACCCCTGGCAGGAGGCCATGAAGCAGTAACTATTATACTCACACAGCATTCAGCATGGCCTCTATGATCTCGCCTACTTTGAATGGAGTTACCGAACACTACTTTTAAACTTTCTTTTTAAAAAGGGATATATTGACTAAATTCCTTTTGTCAATTAAATTCTTTCTCATTACATGCCTGGTGGTGTTCAAGTCTCGATCAAGTCTTTGGATTAAGAAATATGCAGCTAATGTCCACTTAGTACTCTGCACTACAGGCAGGGCCTTTTCACCGTCAGACTGAAAACAAAACAAAAGCTTTTGTACACAACAACAGGAGCCTGTAACATATTAACACGATGACATCATGGCCACAAGAAATGAAGGGAGATATCCTGGTGACAGCTGTGGACTGACGAGGTCAAAGCTGTGGGAGAGTGACGGATGATGGACTGATCTACATCCTCTATGTCTGGTTTGACAGATGTTTACTCGATGCTGTTTGAACGTCAAGACGAAAGAACGTCTTTCCTTGTGTGACACAGATGTAACTGCACATGATGGCTCTGTATATAGCGTGGGGGGAGGGAGGGGGGGTGGCAGGCGGGAGGAGAGACGTGTATATAAAGGGCTGTGTGACCCTTCGCACTTAAAAACCCCAACGCACCTGCTTCTGCTCTTTAGACTGGGTCAGGTACGGCAACAGCCAACCCTGAACTTGACTGAAAAGCTTTTCTTTGCAAAAACAAGCGCTATATCGGCACGCCCTTTGGCCGAGGACATGAACGTGTTCTTCGACCTTTTTGAGCCAAATGAAATATATCTATTCATGGCACAATGTTTATATGTAGCCTAATAAATATCTTACTAATTTAACTGAGTTCAGATGGTGGAGTAATGCAATTATGAGTGTATGTGTGTGAGTTTTCTTTACACATTTTTTTTTTTTTTTTACTAAAGCAAGTGCAAAACTATGTTTCCCTGTGAAAACAAAAACAATGCATTCATACTGTGAAAGTGTGTGTGTGTGAGTGTGTGAGTGTGTGTGTGTGTGATAAAGTATTCAAAGACTGGGGTTTTTCTAGAGGCTTTAGATGCCAGAGAAATGAAAAATACCACAGGAGACAGGACGAAGGAACAATTCCCAGGTACACACACACATGTGCGCGCACACACACACACGTACATGCACAAACAAATAACACATTCCATCATCTTTATTGTGTAGTGGCCATGCAAATGAATCTAATAACTACAAGTATAGTCTAGAAAGTCAAAGTGGATGTGGTTGTGTGGTGAGGGTGCAGATGTGTGTGTGTGTGTGTGTGTGGGTGTGTGTGTGTATGGGTGAGTGGCAACAGGTGGTTGAGTTGTCAGTGAGTGTGTGACCTCACAGTTTCAAAGTTCATGCAGATCCCTGAGAATTGACCCCCGCCCCCGCCTTCCTTTCACCATAGTCATACTGCTCTGCTGCTGAAAGCATAAGCCAAGATTTTTCAGAGAGGCGTTTGCTGTCACACACTTTGTAATTTTAACCTGTTTTAACACCTGAACAAGCACAAAGTCTCCAAGAAACCAAGACAAAACAGAGAGAAACCTCTGGATTACCCAGAACTATTTCTTCTGCACCTCGTACCCAAAATCAATTTTGAAAATGATAACACAAGCACTACACACTACAGCTCTTGTAATACCTGGTAGTTAAAGGGGCTTTGTCAGTGGTAAAGCTACAAAAACAAGAATGAAATATAACAGAAGAACCAGAGCAGCTGCACAAAAATACGAAACTTGGATCCTGCTGCACGCGTCTTTATATCATAACTATGCAATAAAAAGCTTTTCGAAATTACAACTGGAGTGTCGGCTGGGTCTAAGAATAGACTCCAAACACAGTTAGGAAAGTACTAAGGGGAAAACACTTCTAACCGCACTTTTATGGAGGCCATTTTAAATTTACACTATACACTCTGGGTCGGGGAAAAAAGGAGGAGCATGTACTGGTTGTATGAACTTACAATGAGCTCAGAACAAATCACAATAACAGTCCTGGGACCAACAAACACAGAAGCTAGTTTCATTAGTTAGTTTAGTGCTAACGTTACAGGAATAGACCTGATTCTGACACCTAGCTACCATGATCCAAATATACAAAGGCAGTATAAAACTCAATCCTCTGCGACTTTGAGATGCAAGTCATTTTTTTTCTGTGTGCAGTTCTGTAATTAAAATTCTCACAGTTGCATGACATGAATTTTGACCTGCAGTACTTGTTGTCAAATTCCCCTCGACTTGAAAGCAGATCTGCTTATCTAGTTTTGCTGCTCCTAACCGATTATTCACAACCTGATTTTTCACCTTCCCCAAATATTCATGTCAGAGTTTGCTGACTCTCTCCTGCTCTCACCCACTTCCTCCGCAGCTCCTCTGTGCCCCCCCACCCCCACCACCCACCCCCCCACCTCAGTTGTCTCCTGTCACTCTGAAGGTGAGAGGTGCTAAGGAGAGGAACACATGTGAGGGGGGGGGGGGGGGGGGAGGGGGAACAGAAAGGGGGGGAGGAGAGTTTATTTTAGAACCAAGGAATGATTGGCTTGTTGTTTCTGACTGACAGGGGACGGGACCCCTGCCTGGTGCATCCGTACCACACACACAGAAACACACACACATACCACAAATGCAGACAGAAACATATGCATTTATACACAGTGCTAACTCAGGCTCTTTCTCGCTGTTACTTCCTTTTAAAAACTTTGCAAGACATTCTGTCTCGGGGAGGATAGACAAAACATCTCCTGCACACACTCGTACATTCGCACAGACACACTCCCGCATGGTGTCAGTGGTCCGGTGATTCTCGGCTGAGGTGGAGACATTAACACTTGTGTACGACCAGGTGCCGACGTGACAGAACTGTCACGCTATCCGCCTGGAGGGGGAGGACAGGAGGAGGAGGAGGGAAGGGGAGGCAGCAGTGTGTTGTTGCTCTCCTTATCAGTGGCTCAGACCATTTCTAAGAAATTCTAATATCAAGGTGTTCACACTTTAATTAGAAATAAAAGGCGCACTAAGACGAGACGATCTAAACAGTCATTCTTAAGATTAACTACTAATCCAAACTGGCATTACCGTGTGATGTCAGTGCTGTAGGTGACATTTGCGTGAATTTCACGGCATTCTGCCCAGCTGATTTTTAAATTTATGTCCAGATGAAAACTTTGGTGTGAAGGTAGCGATAGAGAAAAGGTCGGCAGGTCACCACAGTCAGTGGGGTTCATCCTCTGGGAAAAACACATTTAATGCCAACCCTGTCATGACGTCACTATATCTTGTGAACAAAGTTTTCAACTTTGCCCAAGTGTGATACACGAGGGAAAACATGAATACCATAAAATACGTGGTCCAGCTCTGGACTAAAGTGGTGAATAGACAACAAGACCAACCACCAATATCGCCACCTTAAGGCTCCACTGTATGGACCAAAAAAGATATTATATCTGACACACAATAAGTGCCATCGGGCCAAACGGTTCTCATTTACAACTTTCTCGCATTGGAAAAAATAAATGTGTGCGAGATATAGCTAGTGACAATGAGATTACGTTTACTTTTTAAAATATCATAGTTAAGTTTAGAGAAACTAGGGATCTGGAATCAACAGTATGTTTTATGGTATGTTTAAGGTTAGGCTACTAAAAGACTTGGTTGAGCTAAACATGTTGATCATGGTTACTGACAGTCAACAGTCAACGCTAACTTCAAGTAAGAGACAAGGTGCAAACATGTATTTTCACTATTGAAATCTAACTCTTTATACGCCCATTCACCTCCCTGCCCTCCACCATGTTTCTTCCTGCATTGGAACTAGAACAAGCCCTTTTTCACTGCACGGTACCGGCCCGACTCGACTCAACTCTACTTGCCTTGTTAGTTTTCCATCGGGCAAAAGTTGTGGTTAGTACCTGACACCTGGTACATTCTTTTTGGTATGATCTCCGCTGACGTTCCAAGCGAGCTGAGGCGATACCAAAAGGTGATATGAAAACACTGCAGACTATTGATCGGTCAGAGAAAAGTCACCACTGTGTCATCATTGTGCGAGATGGGATGCTCTGAACAAACCCACTGTTTTTAGACAGCCAAGCACTGTACACTGCTCACTGTAGCCTTTTAACATCGCTGTTAGTTACTGTAATACATTTTTAGCTCGGCAACCCGCAAAACCACGTCATGGTCGACTGAGGCAAGACAGTCTGCCTGCAGAGCGCCAGTGTGGAGTCGCACCCGGTGCAGGCTCCGATCTCAGGCCAGCTCCAGTGTCAGGACAGGAAGTGCACGCAAGAAACTTCAAAATAAAACCGTCTAAACAGTTCCGGTGGAAGAGCTTTTGCCGTTGATTTATAGGCTATTCAATTCATCAACATTGTAACGTGAAAACCATTGATTTCTTAAATGTAGCATACATGTTGATTTTGGCTATACTGTCTACGTAGCACACAACATGAGTATCTATATCAGTGTAGCAACATAACGATACAATAAGTCTGCTAGCAACCGTATCTTATTTATACATGCATTACATTCATTCTGTCAACATAGGGCATAAACTCCGTCCTTGTAGCCTAGCAACATCAGTTTATAGAAAAACATGAAGCTTGTCGATTCCTCTCTTCCTGTCTGGTATCTCTGTTTGGTATCTCTTAGATATCCTCCATTGTTCGTGTGTATGTCGCATTGATGATGACGTCACGATAGCTTTGTGCGTCATCGCCATAGTGACAATGCCGCACTGAAGGACTATCCGCAGTGGAAAAAGCAGTACCTAAAGCAAGTTTGTACCATGCGGCGGAGAAATGCTATAAACGTTGTCAGTGGATGGAAACTGCTGGAACAAATGAGCTATTTTTAAAACAAATAGATTGTTTAACATGTTTTTGTTTATTTTAGGTGCATTTTATATTGAATGCACAATATGAAAATAATACACAAGACAAAATACTTGATGACAATACCTTACCTACACTGTGCGGTACAGAGGAAAGCTTTCAGAGAAGAGAGCTGGGTTTGGCTTGTAACCCCAGACGCCTTTGTGCTTTTTGAATGGTATTTTAATGTGCCATTACAGTGAATGTCACAGTAATACAAATCACTGTATTAAATGTATCATCTTTACATGTTATATCTATTATTACCTAAAGTAGACTGCTTTGATTTATAGTTAACATTAGCCGCACATAAATACACACTTAGCATTGCTGCTAAGGCATCTCATCATGACACTGAATATTCCCAAAGCTCTGAGGCATCAAATCAAAGCTGAGAGGTATCAGTCTTCACTCTAGAGTGTGTTTGCATGTGTGTATTCATGCCAGCTCAGACACACTAGGAGTCATACTCTATAAAAGTGGAACATGAATGAGAGAGAGCAAGTAAAAGAGACTATTCTGTGTCTCCTGCCTTGTTTTCAGCTTCCACATTATGCTCGCATGACAACACTCTCACAACTGCACACACATGCGTATACACACAAGTGCATTGCCCTCTTTCATTGTTAAAACATGAAGTCTTCCCAATTTCCACTTGTTGCTTGGTGCCGAATATTACAAGCAGAAGCGCTGTTGACCTTTTCCAACCTCAGTGTTTACACAAACAGTTGCAGTTTGGCACATGAACTCAACTAAACAACATCAACTCCAGTGCACTGCTCTTTAACATGATAATACTGTACAGAGGAGATTCTTCAAATAAAAAATGAAGTGTTCATCAGGAACGTCTTTTAATAAATAAATAAGTGTGTATTGCATTAAATATGAGCTCTAAGGAATGAAAGCAGAAGGAATAATGCTGGTAGGTTGGGGGAAACTGCGAATTTGCATTGCCTTAAAATGTTTCCCATGTACAGTATGATGGTCTGTGGCATTCTCAAACTGAGTCCTGTGAGTCTTGGCAAAAGTGGAATAAACCTATTTACCATATCTTTCCTCTTCACTCGCCCCCTTCCTTCCCTCGGGGAACTGGCAACTCTGAGCACTCATCACAGAAGTTAACATTTGCATAGAGGCCAGTTATGCGGTTTTAGCGTCCTGTGTGATTGAAGTGAGCATTAGCATACGGGCCGACGACGATACCACGTGGTTGAGTGCGCTCAGAGGGCACTTATGGCCCGCTGTACGTGACCAGGCATAAAAACGGGGGAGTCCACAGGTGAGGTCATGTTGGGCAGTGACGAGAAAGTTCCCTGGAGCACAGAATAAGGTTTGGCAAAGAAACCTGCAACCGTCAGAGGCAAAAAAAAAAAAAGAGGTCTGTTTGTATCTGATGAGCAGCATATTAGAATTACAAATGGCGGTTTAGAAGAACCTATCGTGAAAGCCTGAAGAACAGAAAAGAACATTCAATGGCTTCCCAAACTGGAATTTTATAACAAACTTTGTGTAAAAAAAACTTGAGGATTGTTTCTCATGTTAAGGATCAAATTTTACTGGGAGAGAGGAGAGGACTATATACTAAATACTGGGACAAAGAGGCTCTTCTGCCTCTGCTGCTGTTCCAGGAAGTGCACCTGTGCTCCAGGGGGGCTTCAGCTGGTGGGTTTTGCTGATGATGTTGCAGGCTCAGCTCAGCTACGCCTGCGTGACCTGTTAATGGCCCAGTGGGTATTTGATGACAGTTGCAAGAATCTGAGGCTCAGGGTGTCCTTTACAGCCCTTAAATCTTTGTCATCAAATCTGCCCACCCTAGGCTGATTTATGGTCCGCTCCGCAGGGCATGTTTCTCAGTACCCCCTATTAGACCCCCCGTGAACTCTGATCTATGAGGGGGGTGTTGAGAAATAATTATGACACAATATTTTCCTGTAATCTTTCCATGTCAACAAAGAGGACACAAGCACCTCCAATGACTCTCTCTTCACTTCTGCACATTTATACAGATACACAAAACACAAGCACACACACTAATGTGAATACACACGTATACTTCATAGCGAGTATGTAACACCGTGCGCTTCTGTCAGACACCGAGAAGATCCGATAGACTTAGTGTCGAGCCAAAAAGAAAGGAGAGGCTCTGCGGTGTCTTGTAAATGTCTATCAGGTCTTTAACCATGTGATCTGAGGCTTTGGCCTTCAAGAGCCCTCTGGCCAACACATAGCCAACTGCAGGACAGTTATTCACAGCTGCCTTAGGCGGACAGTTTTAAGGGCTGAGAGACTTTTTAGAAACTTAAATTAACACTTGACCTAAGCACCTGCTAAGCAGCGTTACCAAAGAAAAGACAGAAAAAAACAAACTGGAATGCACATATAATTTAGTACTTTTATAATAGTGTAAAGCTCAACTTTAATTTGTGAAATCTAACCACTGTGACCTTAAACTGTACAACAGAGGGACATACAGTGATGAAGAGAAATCCTGCTGCTACTGAACGTCTCAGACAAAGCATTATTACAGCAGGCACGGTGGCTTTACTGGAAAGAGTAAATTTTTATACGGAGAGCCAGAGTCAAGCCAAACTGGTTCTGTTCAGGATGTAAGTGGGAATAATGAAAATGACAAAAAATTCAGTCTTGGAAGATCAGCTTGTTCAACACTATGCCATGCAGTTCAATCAATTCATCTACACAGGGACATTAAATAAAGGAAAAATGTAAGGTGTGTAAAGGTGGTGGGTGGGTGTTAATAGCATCTGATCTTCATGCAGGAGATCATCTTTTAAATTTACTAAAACCACAATCTTTCCCTTTTTACTTTTAGAAAGCGAGAATTTTAAAAATGTACATTAAACATAAAAAAACATCGTTATTGAGTGTCATCCAGGGGTTTTGCAGAAACATCCTGTGTCAACGTTCTTGTCTAGTGACAGGGTTGGTCCGAGAGCCATGGTGCATTAAAATTTAATGGGATGATTACTTTTTTTTTTTTTTTTTTATGTTAACAAATGAATACTTTGTTAAAATCATGAAGAGTTCCACAAAAACATTTCACTCTGGACAGGCTAGACAGGTAGCGAATTTAGGGACATTAATATTTCAAACAAACAACAAAAATCTATGAGCCCGCAGAGGCTGTCACCAATTTAGTGGACCATCTGCATGTGTGTAGAGGTGTCACATGACGGTCATCAATTCAAGTCTTGATTTTTTATGGATTTTCTCTTTAAAGCCCATTACAAATCTAATGCACACTTCAGCATAATTGGACACAGTTAAAACACTGTTTTTGCTTGTGTTTTTTTACACAGACATTTGACACAGCAGATACTCTCTCTAAAACGTAAAAAGTATACAATTGAAGCATGAAGTTATAAATCCAGTATGAGTGTTTTTGCAATATCAGCAATTCAAGCTTGTATTGTTAAAATGTCTTTGATTTCAGTAGGAGATTTAAAACATTAGAGGCACTGGTCAGCAGAGTGCTGGTTCCTGATCCACAGCAGACACTGCTGGAGGTGACTGACAGGGTCATGCCTGCGTGTGTTTGTATGTGTATATCTTGTCCGTGTGTGTGTATGCTTCCATGTAACAAAAATAGTGCCCCTTCCTGGGCCCCAGCTCCCACATTCTGCTGCTAATAAGAGAGGTGTGTGTGTGCGTGTCCATATGTGTTTGTGTGGATGTAGCCCTTGCCTGACCGTGGCCCTGTCCAAGTCTTAGCATGCTCATTTATAGCCAAGCAGCCCATCAATCTTAATAGAGGAGAGAAGTGCAAAGAGCCGATGAAACGCCAGACATGATCACTATTCACTCAATGGGGGCGAGCGGAGAGGGCGGAGCGAGAGGAGGGAGTCGAAGGGAAAGATGAGAGGGAGGGGAGACGGAGGAGGCAGGGTGAGGGAGCACCGAGGGAGTGAAAGTGAGGAGGGAGGGAGTGGGGAAGAAGGATGGGGTGAGACAGAGTGAGGTAGCAAGTTGTTTATCCCTGTAGGTGATAATAATGATCTGATCCTCTCTCTCTTCTGTCGGTGTCTCGCTGTTTGAGTGATGTCTGGCAGAGCCACGAGAAAACTGCTCAACAGGCCGAGTTGAGGGGCACCTCAGAACATAATGTCGCTTTAATGTTTGTGATTTTTCTTCTAACTAAGGTCCTAAAGGTGTGGAACATTTTGGCGGACAGCGTGTTTGACCAGCTAATACTGTATAATGTTGCTGGACAGGTCACGTGCCAGGTGTTAGATAATACTGTGTACGTGGGTTGGCCATGGTGAGACCTGGTCTGGAATAGGCTGGTGTGTGTGTGTGTGTGTGTGTGTGTGTGTGTGTCAGTGGGGGTAGGAGGTCTGCTGAGAGGTGGGGAATGGCGAGAGGATATTTGGCAATGCACTGCGAGACTGCGCTGACACAGGACACTGCGTCTTCATACGACAACAGAGCTGTCACACTCCCGGGCACGAGGTGCAAGAGGGATTCAGTGAGTCAACATTAACAGACCGACAGCGGCCATGTTTTCCTGCTAACATTATAACACATCGAGGGAAATAATGCGAGTGAGGCAGAGCTCATAAATTCAATTACAACGCTCATTATAGCCATGGCATTATGCAGAGTCGAAGATGAAGCTACGTATGTGTATGCTTGAATATCATCTCCATTAACAGACTCCAAACTTGACACCTGCAGCCTGTTTCACACATGTTGAAGCAGTTCAAACAGTGTAATATTGGCAGGCAGACAGTTTTGGCAAGGCAAGTTTATATAGCAACTTTCAACAATAAGACAATTCAACAGAAAAGCCATAGAGACAAAATATAAAAGAAACACACAGTCCGTATAAAAAGACACATATGCACAGGTTTTAAGGAGCGAAATAAAATACAACTTAAAAATAAGTTAGTCTCGTCTTCACAATGAGGGTTGACACGCAACAAGTGGAGACCTCAGAGGAGGTTTTGTGTGGAAATATTTCATGACTGCTAGCAGAGACTTTCTAACACTGCAACTTCTCATTTTTACATTTTGATTTTACACAGATTAAACGCGAAACGAGATATAACGTGTTAATTATTGAGCTTTAGAGGTGCTCATGGGCAAATTCTATTACTTTGGGACAGAGCCAGGCTAGCTGTTTCTACCTCTTTCCACTCTTGGTGCTAAGCTAATGGGCTGCTGGCTGTAGCTTCATATCAGCCGTACAGACATGAGTATATCAATACACTCATCTAACTCTAAGCAAATGTGGAGCTATTCCTTCAAATGTGAAAATAATTAAAACACTGATTTAAGACGAGGGCCCAAGAAAACCATGAGATGTTGATTAAAATCAGAAACATTTGAGTCGGGAGGTCCTAATACCTTTATGAAACTGTAAGAAGGCAGCTCTCTGGTTTAAACATCAATTCAGTCTAGACCAGTGGTTCTCAAACTTTTTCACATCAAGGGCCCCTGAACTGATGAACGCAAATGCAACCGTGGACCCCCATCTAAGAAGGTTTTTGCTTTTAGATGTTTTATTACAGAAAGTGTTTGAAACCCATGACCAGAAAAGTCACACATTCTGTCATTGTGTTACTTATGGATGGAATTATAGTGAAACGAAATTATTCCTTCAAGGATCCCTGGGGGTCCCTGGATCCCACTTTGAGAACCACTGGTGTAAACTAATGAATTAAAGTATTATACATGTGTAAGCAGCATTGGCAGTGTGTCTACATAAATAACTTACCCTGACTTTAGCCTATCTCACCGCACTGACATGTATTGCATTACTGTGCACGTGTACACAACAATACTGCGTTGAAGAGAGATGAGGATTAGCTGTAATTTAAATGTTCCTTAAACCCAGTAGACGCCTCACCTGATTTAGCTTATTTTTGCATGAGATGTGCTCACTTGTTGGACTAATCGGCAAGATAAATCAAGCACACATCAAAGCAGTTCAAATATTTAAAAGCCTATTCATGTTTTGTATATTTTGCCTGCAGGTCTGAAAGCCAGGACCACAGAGGGCAGTGTGGTGAGGTGAACCTGGGAAAGCCTGCAACAGCTGTGAGAAACCATCAGATCTGCCATTCCTCACACTTCAACAGCCAACAAGAGAGCGATTTATGATGGCCAGAGAGGGAGAGAAAGAGACGGAGAGAAAGAAAGACAGAGAAAAAAAGGCGGGGCGGGGGGAGAAGGAGACATAAACAGAGAGAAAGAGGGAGAAAGAATGAAATAAACAGAGAAAGGAATAAGGACAGAGAAGTTGAAAGGAGATGCGATAAAGCAAGGAAAAGGACAGGAAAGAAAGATAAATAGACAGAAGGAGAAGGAGTGATGGAACAAGAGACAGGGAGATGACAAGATGACTGATCAGGAAAGAGAAATAAAGAGAGGTGATAGGAGCTAGAAAGCAGGACTACAATTTCAGAGATTTGGAAAATGAAAAATAAAAGAATAATACATAATGTACAATTACAATGTACTAAACACACTGAGGGAGAGACCACGCAATCGACACGGTCACATACTGTACATGAAGGGTAAAGGCACACAAAATGACACTCTAAAACACACATCAAATCCAAGGTCATGCCTTTTACAGAGAGTGGTGAGACGAGCCGGACAGCTGAGGGAAGAGCAGCACTGTGCTGCAGCCAAAAGGCCCGGCGGGCAGCCTAATGACAGGCTTAGATCCTCTATATATCAGTGTTTTTCAATATGCTTTGACGACTACTACTGTCTAATAGCAGGGTCAAAGGTCAGGTAAACTACAGGATGATGCTCTGTGAGTTGGTTAGGATTCAATGTCATTTCTCTGGCACAGGTGGGGTTGACCTCATGTCCTCCAGGCGAGGAAAAGTCACCCTAACTACTAAACCAACCTGCCGCCCCGACAAATGAAAGATATATCCTCCTACAGCTCCCCAATCCCCCCCCCCCCCCACCCCCCCCCCCCACCTCCGCACATGCACACATTTCCTCCTGTCGCGTTCTCCTTCTGTGTCTGCTTGTCTTGTCTGCGGTGGGTTGGGGGTGCGGAAATCTTCGTTTATTTGGATTTTTTAATACAAGCTGACCCCTTGTCCCCTGGTGTGTGTCTGTGTGTGAATGTGCGTGTGTTTCATGTATGTGTGTGTGTGTGTGTGCGTGTAGGTCTAGTGAGCACTCTCCCATGACAACCACGTCAACGACCCAGAGTCGGTGTCGAAAGAAGACCACACCGCACAAGGAGAACACACACATTAACTCAACACACATTAACACACACACACACACACACACACGCATACACGCACACACGCATACACGCACAAATAAACTTTGACACATATACATTCGTACGTCCAACAAAGCAGTATGGCACATAGAAGAATATATGTGTGTGTGTTTATGTGTGTTTTGGTCTTGAGGAAATCTTCAGCATGTGTTAGATGAATCCCCGGGGCTCTCACTCAACTCCGATTGGCTGGTCAACTTGCTGTGTTTGTTTCCACAGCGACAGAGCTGTCACTGCCTCCTACCACCCAGGTAGAGCTGTCAATCACACTGGATTCCAGCCAACCACACGCAAGGCCTCGCTGCAGCCAATCACAACACAGACCCTGTATTTAACTGATTACATATCAACCAGTAATAATACTCTTAATAATAAATGATAAAGGACAAAGTTAAATAAGGGGAAAATAAAAGAAAACATTTATAGAGCTTCTGCTTTACACTGGAGACGACACTGGATACGAACTGGATTTAGGGGAAAAAGAATAAAGGATCATTTTGAAAGATGATATATTTTAGTGCTTGAATTCAAAACAGCCATTGTTAAATCAGAACTTGGCCTTGGTCTAAAGAAAATTTGCCATATCCAGTTCTTTAATCACAACCTTCAGTTTGTTGCCGTTCATTCTGCATTTCGTCATACATTAAATCACATCATCACTTTCTTATTTCCCCCATTATTTAGGCCATAAATGCACCAGAGGGTGTGTTTCCAAACAATTATAATCCATCTTCAAAAGCTGACCTCACTTCACTTTAGTCTGATGTGTAATAATTTATCACTGTACACTTGGCACTGTTGTGAGACGACTCTATGTGACAGTGAAGAACATGCAACACTCTGTTACCGTGTGTTTCTATGAGACTCAACAGCTTGTTAATAGGAAGCCACAGCAACAACAACAACAACAACAACAACATATGCCTTCATTACTGTGTGCAGATTAGTTATGGTTGCGCTCACTGGGGTATGACAGCGCCAGGACTCTGGTATTGTTGGTATAATTACACCGGTGCTGTCTCTGCCATGACAAGTCACAGTCGTCATAGTGACAAAGGCCAATGACCCATTTTGGCACAACAAATGTGTTCATTGAAATCAGAAAACTGTGATCTGTGCTAGCGAGTGTGTGCCTGTAAAATGGTTATCAGATGAATCCTGTTTTTAATAATGACTTCTGACTTCACCAAATTAATTGTTTTTAAATAAAACCATTTATGTCTTCATTTTAACAAGTGACAATTTAAGAGTGTTTCTCTTACAGCATCAACCTTTAGTTTTTTCTGTTAGACCCCTTCACACTGGGCAGATATCAAACAAAGCCAATCCTGCTGGTGACACAAATAATGAGAAGAGTCATAAAAACTAAAAATAGAGCCTTTTCTATTTTGGAGTTGAGCCGTATCCATAGGCGATGAAAGGTAGATGTAACACAATATAGAAGTCAGGGTCTTGCACCGCAGTGTGAACCAGGACTGTCACATGTTCATAAAAATAGACAAGCATACACAAGACATCCAGAGAAGGAAGCAGAGCGACAGCCAGTCAGACAAATGTCACTATTACAAAAACCTTTCCAGGTCTCAGGACAGGTGTTTGTTTTTGTCTTATTTATATGTACAGGTGTATAATGTTGGTTTGTGTGTGAGCAGTGTGGTAGTTATGAACTGAGATTAAATTGCTTGCAAAGTTCCCTGATTACAGAAATAGAAGAATATGTTTTTAAATGAACCAAAGACCTGAGGACCCCAAAAAAACCTGGTATGTTTTTTTTTATCTTGTATTTGCAATACAACTGCTGTGATAACTATCAATGGTAAGAGTCATGTGGCAAGTTGTCTGATTCTCATAGATTTGTCAACTACCTGCAGAGGAAGGCCCCAGCTCCAGGCACAGAGAATAAAATATAAAGTAATATTTATGTGAAATATCGTTAAAAATGTGTCCCAGCACCTGCAGCCTGCCCCTGCCACCATCATGTCACCTGCCCCCCTCGACCTGGACTCCCTCAGCTGCTGCAACCCTACAGGCCCCCGTGCTGGAGGAGCAGGATATGGAGGAGTTGCCTGCACAAGCCTTCCTCCCTCCCTCCCCCACCACCTGCTGGCTGTGCTGAGGTGAGGCTGTCTGTCAAACAGTAAACATTGCTTATCAAAGGGCCCTGCAAACTCTGCCGCCCTCACCTCTGACATTAAATGTTGTGTACGTTCCTCTTGTTCTCTCTCCAGCTGCTTCCAGAGTCCTGGCGGGCAGCTCTCACAGTAGAGCAGCAGCAGTGGATCGGTCGGGTGCCGTTTACCAGGGACAGCTCGGGGAGGCCTCTGGTCATCAATGAGCTGAACCTCTGGTGGCACCCTCCCCAAACCCAGGCTGATCTACAATCAGCCTCCCGCGTCCCCCAACCCCTTCTTCGCATGTCGGCTGTTTTTATGGATGCCACACCGCATCCGGTGTCTGCAGCTGACATGCCCCCGGCCTTCGTGCACGAGGTCCATGGTGAAGGCTGGGCTGTACCGGACCGTCCGGAAGGTCCTGGACATTGACGGCTGGTATCTCATGGCCACTGAGTGCTTCGAGTGCCGTCGATGCAAGAAGAATGTTGGAGGGTGGTCACAGGGCATCATACAGCAGCTGTCCCCCACCTGCAGCTGCCAGTTTCCAGCTGTACTTACGTACAAGTAAGAGAACATTCAGCTCTATGTCTATCTCTGTTGTTTGCTTTGAACATAGTGTCTGAAGTGTTAACGTGGTGACACAGCTGAATATAATGTTGGTGCTGTGTTTCCGCATGTTGTCCTGTGACCTTAGGGTGGTTGAGCAGCTGAAGTCTCGCACTCTGGGCAACAGTGCTACTCGGCTGTACAACACCCTGCGGGAGGGCACACTCTGATTCCTGAATGCAAAGAGCGATCCAGTTCCTCGGCGTGTGAGAGCAGTTCCTGGCCTTAAGGGGTCACTTTTCACCACCACCCCAGATGCCCCCTGTGCCGCCACGCGTCTGGCTGCTGACGGTGTACGGCTATGTCGTCCTGACGCGGCTGGACGAGCACAAGGCCAGGATCACGTCCACCTTTGGATCCATCTTGAAGATGGCAAGTAAAAGGTTATCAGAGTTTATTATGTTCTTACAGCTGCTGTTACGTCACACATTAACGTTTGAAACCTCTTTCTCTCTCCGTCCAGGTGACGAAGAAGCTCGCTGGTGACGCCTCGGACACGGCCGCCTGGTTTACCATCGTCGATAACGAGTATGGGCAGGTCCTCATGACGTTCCTGGTTGATGGACTGATGAGGTGGAACGAGGACAGAGCAGCCGCAGCTTTAGGTCAATACAATAGAGAGTCAACACAAACATGTGACAGAACTCAGTTGACAATCAGCTGGTGTAAATTACATCTTTCAGTCCTCCTGTTAACGGAAGTCTCTGCATGATGCACACACTCGGCCGGAGCTCCTATAAGGCAGTGGATGTTTGATTTAGTGCCGTTATCAGATGTTTGACATATGTTGTATTAGCCTATGCTGGTAGGGATCAGTGACAACATATTATCCACACACTGCAGCCTCAGTCTGACAAGATAATGACAGCTGCATCAGCTGATCACTTGTGCATCATACACACAGCTTAGAACCATCAATGAACCGTGGAGTTCGCATGGTTTACACACTGTACACACATATACACACTGTGTGTTTTACATACACTACATTACATACTGTGTGTAGATAAAGGGTTAACCACCGGTGTTTGATCATGTGACCTTGACAGTCACATGATCTCAGTACAGTTTAACAACAACTTACAATATACATCTCTGAGAGGTTTTATTGTTCTACATTTATTAGGCTGCCACATTGTTTACAAGAACCTCAGGTTACAGCCACTAAAGCTTTTCTCCAGTTTTGTTACGACCAGGGATCGAACCGCTGACCTCCCGCTCCGCAGTGAAAACACAGGAGCGAAGCCCCCCTTCCCTCCTTTCTTCCCCGGGCCCCCATAAAGAAGAACGGCCAATATCCTCTTTGCGCAAACCATGTGAATATCTTCTCTGCTGTTGAAAATGTCACTTCCTTCGAGCCGGATTCGAACCAGCGACCTAAGGATTTCTATGTATAGCCACTCTACAGTCCTCCGCTCTACCAACTGAGCTATCGAAGGAGTGGTGCTGCTTTCACCATGAAAATGAGAATAGATATATTGTGAATTCTGCCATGCTGTGATGTATTGTTACTGCTACATTGTTGACCAAACGAGATTTTCTTCCCATTCCTACTGAACGAATACACCACTGTGAATACCCATCAAAATCTTTCACACATATATACAGCATTCTCAAATATAGCCTCAGTCTCTGAACCCTCATCACTCGATTGCTGGAGATTTCATGCATGTGGATGTGTTTGCTTTTCTGTGTGTGTGTGTGTGTGTTCGTGTGTGTGTGTGTGTGTGTGTGTGTGTGTGTGTGTGTGTGTGTGTGTGTGTGTGTGTCGTTAATCCCTGTCCTTGCTAAACAGTCACACACACTGCTGTACTCACACACAGCAGTTTGTCCCCTGTGGGCTACAGTAGCTCCTTCAGAGTGTTTGCAGTTGAATACAGTAAAGCCTTCACACTGTAATCACTGATCAATAATAGTGATCAGAGGCCAGTCATCAATACCGCTCCATCTGCTACCATTTGACCTGAGCAAATAACACACACTGAGGCTTGACAGCAGGCACCTAGAGCTGATCTGTGCAGCGTTTTAACAGCACGAAATGACTGATTTCAAGATATAAGCAGACTAACTACAGAACGAAGGAGAACCTTTAGAATACTAACACATAACAGACACGATCCCCTCCCTCCAACCGACACACACATAGGTCTACAGTATGAACCCATCATTAATGCGTTGAGCCGGATGTTGCTGTGACCTTTCTCTTTTTAGGCCTGACCCCAGCAGATGACCCTGGAGAGGGATTAGTCCCTGATACGCCTAATTAACCCCACAGCACACTGCTCAGCCTGGAGCAGCAGCTACTCACCCACACTACAACACCCGGTCCCTGCTATATTTATACTTTCTTTCCACCCTTCCTTCATTTGGTTGGGGTTCAGTGGAAGCCCCATTCGGTTTTTCATTTTCCTTCTCAAATAGAAAATGGCAAACACTGAGAATTTTCTGAGCTACAAGGTTTTTTGTCACAAACCTGCAAAATCCATCTTCATATTCAAAACCACCTCACCTTCCAAATCTTGCTTCTTAACCCCCCTCTCCAAAAAGTTTTGCAGACACCCCTCCACCTTGACCCATCCTCTTATAATCCTCTGGACCCAGCTAACCCCTGTGTAATCCCTTTGAAGCCCAAACAAGTGTATTTTGACGGGGTTTGCAGAAAGGAAGCAGAGGTTGGATTTCCACAGGATTTTGAAACCGATGAAAACATCAACACTGAAATCTGCGGAAATGAGCCACATGCACATGCAGACAGACAAAAAAAAAAAAAAAAGATGTGACCAATCAGCTTCCACTGTATACCCATTAGTAAAAGAATAATAAAAGATGTGAATTAATATTTAATGAGTCATTTAAAGTTTCATAATGGGGAAGTCCCATCTGATAATAATCCATTAAAATATACTTCCACAAAATATAATTCTACACTTTACCTCTCTTATACTTAACTTGGGGTTTACAACATAAATTACAGGGTGTCTTTATACACCTGCAAATTAAACCCAGGAATCACTTAACTAAACAGTTCACAGCATCCAGGCTATTAATCAGAGTTGGGGTGCACCTGTCAAATGTTGCTGAAATGCTGACACAAACCCACTTTTGAAGTCACAACAACTTGGCTGCGTGTGTTTGTCGGCGCATGCTGTTAACTTTGTCATCAGGTTTGGGTGAAAAAAGATCCATGTAGCCCGCTAACACCATGACTAAAGTTTCAGGTGTCCTCATTTCGAAATGCTCTTTCACACTTGGTGACGCTTCACCTAAGAATAACACACATACATATGTAAAGATACACACAGCTGTTAATAAACACAGCCGCACGCACACACATACAGTACAGTATGTAAAGTATCCTGGGCTGGGTTCAGACGACGCAACACGACACCAAACTACCAAACAGTTGCACGGAACCAGATATTCTATTTAGGAGGGCACCACGCAACACCTCTCCATGCTATGATTTTTAATAGGCTGTAGTAAATAGCACCAATATTCAGACTTTTTATTTATTCAACTAAAGTTACTGCGTTTATCTATAGATTTACGTGACATATGCTAACTCCCATCCTGTTCACACCTCTTCTGCTCCTGCGTGTGCGTGTGTGTGTGTGTGTCTGTGTGTGCTTGTTTACGTCTTTTAGAGTTGGTGTTTTCAGAAATTGCAGGATTTTTTAAAATCTGTGTTAGTCAGGTTTTAGGTGCAGCTGAATTAGGTAGTATTAGGTATTAGTGTAAAATATAATGCAAGCTAAAGACCAGTTAACCATCAAAGAGCAAGCATGCGCACGCGCACAAATCTGAGGTTCGAAGGACAAGGTTGGCTTCCTGTGTGCTGCTGTGGAGGCTTGCTCCCTTTTGAAATATTGCAAGTTCATGCGTGCGAGTGTGTGTGTGTGTGTGTGTACGTTGCCTTCAGAGATTATGGTACCTCCCTACAGCTGCAACTTTTCCCGGCTGTGTCATTTTGATAACTGCGTGGTTGCGAATGCCTGTCTTTGTCTTGTTACTGTATGGAGAGCATATGTAGTGTAGTATAAATATATTTGTGTGTGTGTTTTTGTGCAAACCATCTACTGAGGCCAGTGTCTGCCACGCAGGTGTGTGAAGGTGTGAAGTAAATGAAATAAACTGCCTCCAAACGCTTAAGTGTGTCTGACCTTGTGTACCTGTAAAAGTGTGAGTGTGTGTGTGTGTGTGTGTGTGTGTGTGTGTGTGTGTGTGTGTGTGTGTGTGTGTGTGAGAAACTGTACATATTCTACATGTGAGTGACTGTCTGATATTCAACCTCTCAATCGAAATCAAAAAATCTTTTCTTGCACATTTCTGCTGATGAAGTTTGAGTTTCTACTTTCCTTCAGGGATCACTCATGTGAGGACAGGGGAGAGGGTCTGACTGGGGGAGGGCAAAGGGGGGTAACTAGTTATTACAAGCATCCAGAGAGCAGGACAGATGGTTAGACACTGGTCAGGGTTATACAGCAAAAGGCTGTAAAACAGATATGGGAAAACCATGTGTGTGTGTCACTTAGGAACGCACACAGATGCACACATACACCTTCACACTTACACAGTCATGTGCACATATGCCATGCCTGTTGAGAGGAAAGGGTTTGAAACGGGGGGGGGGGGGGGGGGGGGCTGGACGCTATAATGTGGTTGTACCAGTGTCTCCTCGTTTTGTTCACATTCAGCACCAGAGCTGAAAGCGTCAGAGCAGGGAACAGAGACAGTCGCTCTGCCCTTTATCTCCATCACCCCTCGCGGTTGCCATCACAGCAAGAGTCATTTGGAGAGAAGACAAGGCCATGGTGTCCTCCTGCGTTGCTCTATGTAAAATGACGCACCTAAAGGAAACTGCGGTGATTCTATTGACGAAATGAGATTCCACTCAGGAGCTTCTCATCTGACTATTCCAATCATCCATATAGTTGGAGTATCAATAACACCACAGCTGTGTGCACTCATGGTTTTTCTGAGCAATCAGGGATTATTAGCAGCTTTGCAGAAACGCTCACTTTCAGTTTTACCTCCAAAATCAAAAACTGTCAGCTTGTTTACAGCCGGTACGATCGCATTGCCTTCGCTCGTCTGTTTCAAGACGTACAACTTGTGATGTGACTATGGCGTTATGATGACCAACAGAAACAATGGCAATAGTTACAAAAATGAAATTCAGCTCATGTTGTAATAAATAAGGTTTGTTTAATGGCAGATGAAGATTCTGTTTGTGTCGTTCACTATTTCATACACTTTCCCCCATAATTCAGCATGATAACTACATTTGGTGTCTTTGGAAATCATGGTAAGAAAGATTGAATGATATATGATATGTCCATATAATGTGTGTTTCTTATGATTTCTAGCACCAAAGACATGGAGTCGAACCCCATCTAAGGTGATATAAAGTGAAAAAAATGTCCACTCTAAGTTTAAAACTAGAGTGAAGACCACAGCTACACTTTCTCTGTCTTTTCCTGTGAGGACAAAACACAGACAAAGCTTCCCGGATCATAAAAAGAGCAAAATAACTCCAAGTAGCATCAACAACCTCTTTTCCCCAGCTCTGCTGTCAGCACCCTCAGGATCCGGGTGACACATCAGTTCCCTGGAACCACAGACAGGCGCCAAGGGCAGGTCTAATCTGCTCACATATCTCTCTCTCTTTCTCCACTTCGGTCGGCTCAGCTCTCTAGGTGTCTCTCTCAGCCTCTCTCTGGATTCTCGTCGGTCACACCCAAGCTTACACTTACACCTGCAGTGAGGCGAGACTATCCCGGTCGGGATCTTCACGGAGGCAGGGGGCTAGATGAGAGCGGCTGGGAGAGGAAGCTTCATCTGTTTCATCTGTAACCACTGGTCACTGTCGGTTTCTGCTTGTGCTCTGTTTAGACACGTACGCGGCCTGTGTTTGTGTGTGTGTGTGTGTTTGTTTACAGTTGTGGCTGTTGTGTTATGATCAGGGCATATTAAACTGCTGCTGACAACAACTTACCTCTCTGATGTAATGGGGGTTGTATGTGTGATCTGGGCAGCAGAGGTAACTGTCAGGTCAGGATTAACAGCTTTGTTCAATTATACTGCATGAAGCCTATATTTATCATTCTAAAACGTAAACTGAAATATGTATTTTAATGAGGATAGCGTGGTATGAAGTGAAAGGTGACTAAAAGTTTTTAGTATTTAGGTATTTAGAATTACACCCTTCCGTTTGTATTTCAAAGTTTGTAAATTGATTTAAATCCAGGGTTTTGTCACCAATATTGTTCATGTCTGGTGATGAGGCAGTTGTTTAGATATATGCCTTTAAAGAAGCTTAATGTAAGTTTTGCTATTGCTACACAGCCAACATTAGCATTAACAGCTGTTTCCTTAGCAGCATTAAAGTTCATTCCTTTACTTGCCAAGAGCTGTCTCCCGTGGTGGAAAGCAACGCTAATGTTAGCTCTTGTTTCTATGACGTATTTCTTTCTGCTGAAGTTAGCAAGCTAACCAGCTAGCCCTGGCTCGTATCAGCCTGTCTTGTCACTTTCCGATAGCGACTCACTGCAGCCGCTAATCTACCCTGATCAGAGGTTGTATTATATCATGTATTAACTTCCAAATAGCCCCTTTAAAATGTGCGTTATCATCTATGGCTGAACAATAAGAATTATGTTGCGATTATTCTGGCAGATATTGCAGTTGTGATATTTCTTTCTCTTACAAGGGGCAAAGAACAAGACAAGAGGGAACAAAAAGAGAAAAAAGAAATAAAAAGTCAAGAGCGCCTCGACAGGCATCAGTGAATTAAGTCTCCTGTCAGCGCCTGCCTGTCAGCTGCCTCGTATGATCGTGCTCTGTTCCCACGACCGACCCACTACAGGAGACGCTGCTGGGAAGGACGCGGCATTCGGACGCTAATGTAGCATGAGCTGCTCTCCCAGTAAAGACCATACTACTGATGGTCGCACATGCATGTGTGTGTATGTTCGTGATATCATCTCCCTGTGCTGCTGTTACCCACACCTTTCCATCCGGTTTAGACCCATGACCAAATAAACACCATTCACACTCCATCTCAGTCCGCACACACACACACACACACACACACACACACACACACACACACACACACATACATACATACATGTAGAGATATAGGGCCTTGTGTCTGTAATTGAAATAAAACGGTGTGAGCAGAGGTTATGACCTGGTGGTTCTGTTGATGCGTTATTAACCCTACTCACCCAAAAGAGTTACGGTCTCTCTGACTCTGTCTCTCTCACACATTCCCACCATCTTTTCATACATGAATTCACATCCCTGGCTTGTCTTCGATGTATATTTAACATCTAATGAAAATATGTCTCTTTCTGTGTTTGTATTGTTGCTGGATTTCTTATGAACCCTAAAATTCACCCTTTCTCACTTGCAGCATTTGTGTGTGCAGTGAGACAACAGCATGTGCAGGTCAAACTAATAGAGAGGCTTTCATCACTCTGGCTGCTGCACAGAGGTGACGTCATTGCTATGATTTTAGTTGATAACTTTATTTTAAGCTATTTTTTATTTTCCTTCGGAAAAGCAAACAGAAATCTATGTTTTTGAGGCAAACAAAAGCAGAAAAAATAAAAGAACTGCACCACTTGCAAGGCTGTTATTACAACTAAATTCAGCATATACAGCAGCTTCAGCACGGTCCAAACAGACATCTGGAAAACCTACTCAAACGTGGCATGCATGAATTAAATTTAAAAAAGAAATAGAAGACTAGATCTACAGTCAGACCGAAACAAACCCAAACAGACCCAAACAAAGGGCACGTCTACACAGGCACAACCCATGATGCACCACCAATTAACAAGCAGTAAGTTCAAACAGTTCAAACTCTCCATCTAACCTCAACACATTTTTCACAGACAGACCGAAGGCAATACAACAGGTCCCTGTCCGATCGGGTCTCAGATGCTACCTGGCTGTAGAGTAAGGACAGTCCTAGAATCTACTGTTCACCTTCAGCTGTCAGATCCTGAAATAATATCTCAATAAACACAAACTATCCGCTGCTCAAGACCAGAAACTGAGCCTTGTTGAGGGGCTCCTAAATAACTGATGTTTCTCAGATCACCTTACACCTCCTCCCTCCTCTCATTTGTTTTCTCTCAGTGCTAATCTAAATTCCTCGTGAACACCTTCCATCACCCGCCTGATGATCCGTGTAGAGCGCCGTCCCTGACGAGACCGTTTAATCACTCCTCCAATACACCGATACACTCACACGCAATACACACTGTATTGTGTTGCTGGCCTTGACCTTTGACCTAATCCGCCATAATTCCACCGTGTTTGGATCCCACACACTCTGGCCTCTGAGCGCTAACAGATAAATCCAGTGGGTTTTCACCAACACAAACACAAACTGATTGTGTGTGTGTGTGCCAATTTGAGTGAACGCATTTATGTCTCTCTGCTCGACTATCCATCCCCATCTGAATACAAGTGTGTGTGTGTTTACCTACAGAATATCATATGTACAGTATATGTGTGTGTCTTATGATGGTAAACACAATGTTAGCATGCCATTGGTGTGCGTGTGTGGCCATGAGTGTTCTCCACTCTGAGAGTTGTATTTAATTTAGGAGCATAGCTACGACTCCCTTGACTGCCATAGGCGTCACGCTCTGTAACGCTGCAGGGGCCCAGAGAGCTAGGAGAGGAAAGGAGACCGAGAGGAAGCCGCTGTTGCAACTTCTGAAATGCTACAGGAAAAACAGCAGCAGCGGTGGCAGAATGGCTTTTAGGTGATTTGTGTGGACTATGCCATGCGAGTGTAGCGGCAGCCTTGAGTGGGGTTACTTACAAATATTGAAAGTTAAAGTTAAGATAAGTTGAGTCAATAAAGGAGTTGAAAGGATTCAATAGTGGATTATTGAGATTCCTCTTTAATCTCTTTTGTCATCTAGTCTGACTCACCGGCTAGACTAAGGTATAAACCTGTCAGTGGGCACCTATGCAGGCGGCGATCTCCTCCCTCTCTCTGCTTCCCCTGCCTGTCACTGATTTGGATCATGCAATCAAAAAGTCGACATACGTCTTTGCTGTTTTTTGTGCCGTTTCCTTCGCAGGAAATTAGCTGTTCTGATGACGGTGCTCACCTCCCCACGTGCAAAAGTTCCCACCCAGCGCTATTTTGCAGCCGCACCGTCGCTGCATCCTGGGCTCACCATCGCCCAAGACGATTGTGATTGGTTCAATGAAATGCAAACGAGTGAGAGCATTTTTTCCTAACAGCAGAATAATTATAGGTGCAGCCAGACCACTCTCCAGCACTGACACAGCGTTGCAGAGAGTCATCTCTTTACGTGAACTGAGGGAGGAGAGGGAACAAACTGGACAAACTGCTTTGCAAACTGATGATAATGCTACTTGTAAAGATTCAATTATGCTCTTTGCACTGTGGCAACACACATTATCTGATGTTGTGGAGAAAGATGGTGTTTAAGCTTTATGGTCAGAAATGCAAGTGTCCAGACGCAGATACGCTCATGTCCGTGTTAACCTTCTCATAATGCAGTCTGAAGACATTTACTGTTTTACCTCAAACCCAATTACAATAACAGAGATGGGCAGTTAGTGTGTGTTGCGTGCATGTGGGCTGCATGAATGGATACATACACTACAAAAAATGCATATGTGTTTGCATCTGTTGTCTCTCTGCCTATATGAGCACAGCATGTCTAAACAGGGCCGTGTTTAAGCCTTGTAAACACTAAACATAGTGGGCTGTGACCAGCGTGCTGCCATGCTGCTTGTGATTAGCTGGTTACAGCAGAGCGATCAGAGAGAGCCAGGCGAGCGGAAACCAGGCAATGTGTTTTATGTGGAGCTTATTTTAGCATATATTTCCCAGAATTAGCTCCACCATGGCAGGGCTAATTTCAGACATAGGGATGTAAATGCTAAATATAACGTCGCTAGCATCCAATAGATGCAAAGACAGAAACTAATAAAAATGCAAAGGGTTCTTCGCCAAGTTAGCACATAAACATGCATTGCTCTGGCGCACGTACATATCCACCCAAAAGGCACACACACACACACATACACACACACACACACAAAGCAGATGTGGATAACGTAGCTGTGCTATATACGATGCCTGTAAACTTTTCCTTGAAAAGAAACTTCTTAAAAGATTAACATCATAGACACAAAGAAGTTCCTCGAAATGCAAGCATGTGCAGAAAATATGGACGTGTCTATCTGTGTCTGCGTAACAGCACGGGCTAAAAATCCATTTTGACCAGAGGTCTAAGGTGTCTCATTATCAAGTTCAGAGAGCAGATGTCTTTGTGCACAACACCTCCTAACTGAGGTGGCGTGGAGGGATCAAAAGAGGACTAGTCCGAGGAGCCCATTACCGCCATAAACAACCACAAACACACACACACACACACACACACTCACGCACACCCAAGTATTCAAGTACCCTCTCAACCCTGGGTCAGCCCTTTTTTTTTGCTCCTATTTCCCTGTTGTCCATGTCTGTCAGCAACCTCCCACACACACACATACACACACGCACGCGCACACACGCACAACAACAGCACATAAGCAGTCAAAATAAAGTTATCTAGAGGTAAACATCCACACACACAGCATTATCGCAAAGACAGAGAGTGAGGGAGGAGGGGGATGAAAGAGAAGGAAAAGACAGAGTGAGCCAGTGAGGACTGTTATCTCTGGTCATCAGCTGGAGAGAGAGAGAAGGTGTTGAAAGGAAAAAGTCCCAAATCCTAGACATCTGCATCTGAAACAGCAGGAAACTCCCATTGACACAAGTGAAAACCAACACCCCGTAACCTACACACCACCAGCAAGCATATTAGAGCGCAAGAAAAACTCTCCAGGTAATCACAAGTTGGGGCAGATGCAGTGTGTGTGTGTGTGTGTGTGTGTTTGTGTGTGTGTGTTGAAGCAGCAGTTAGTGAAGCACAGAGGTGACGCTGTATCATCCGTAGCACTGATCTAAATGCGCAAACACATAAGCACACTATCCTGCACTCTCCGGACAATCAAGTATTACACAGCCTCACTATTAGGGAACGTGTGTGTGTGTGTGTGTGTGTGTGTGTGTGTGTGTGTGTGTGTGTGTCTGTGTCTGTCAGGCAAGGCTGCAACTGTTTTGTATAAAGCCATCAGAGGTTGTGGCAGGAAAGGCCAAATCACTTACATATTTTAAAGACAATGAGGGAAAGAAAAAAAAAAAAAAGGAAATGAGTGGAAGAGTCTAACAAGAGCTGTGTGTCGGTCTGTGAGTGTGTTGGGGGGGTGACAGCATGTTGGCAACACCTCCAGAATTAACACCTTATTATTCACACATACATCATTGTGTGTGTGTGTGTGTGTGTGTGTGTGTGTGTGTGTGTGTGTGTGTGTGTGTTGTGTGTGTGTGTTGAAGCAGCAGTTAGTGAAGCACAGAGGTGACGCTGTATCATCCGTAGCACTGATCTAAATGCGCAAACACATAAGCACACTATCCTGCACTCTCCGGACAATCAAGTATTACACAGCCTCACTATTAGGGAACGTGTGTGTGTGTGTGTGTGTGTGTGTGTGTGTGTGTGTGTGTGTGTGTGTGTGTGTGTGTGTGTCTGTGTCTGTCAGGCAAGGCTGCAACTGTTTTGTATAAAGCCATCAGAGGTTGTGGCAGGAAAGGCCAAATCACTTACATATTTTAAAGACAATGAGGGAAAGAAAAAAAAAAAAAGGAAATGAGTGGAAGAGTCTAACAAGAGCTGTGTGTCGGTCTGTGAGTGTGTTGGGGGGGTGACAGCATGTTGGCAACACCTCCAGAATTAACACCTTATTATTCACACATACATCATTGTGTGTGTGTGTGTGTGTGTGTGTGTGTGTGTGTGTGTGTGTGTGTGTGTGTGTGTGTGTTCGCGTGTGTGCGTGTGCATGAGTCTGCTTTAAAGGCAGGCTTATGAGACAGACGGAATAGGGAGTGACCATGTATCTCAGGCATTCTGGGTAAACCATGGGTCATTATTCGTTAAACAAATCTGAGAACATGCATCTTAGCTTTTGTACAGTTTTCTCATCTGAATATGAAAAGTATTCATCATAAAAAAAAAAGTAAGTAAGGCCACAGGATTTATCAATGAGACATCATCAACTGATTTACAGCACAGTACGTTGGCTATTTTAAAAGCAGAAATATTGTAGGAGTAGCTCGCTGAATTAAAAAGGTACACTGCAGATTTTTTTAACACGGTTGTGTTTACATGCAGTTTCTCCCCAAAATGGCACATTTTTATTTGCGCTTTGCAATTGGTGGAAATACTGTCTTATTTGTGCACGCGCAAGTGCGTCCGCATGCACATAATAGAAAAGCTTAAGATAGAAACATAGCGGGGTCCCACTCATCAGATCGCTACTTTATAGGGCCACTAGTCGTCAAAAACTTAACAGGCCAGCCAGCGGTAGTGAATGCAGCACTAAATGTCTGCAGTATGAATGAGGCATCTTTCAACAGTCAGTTCTTTCTGGATGGTCAGCTGGTGTAACAGTCATGAGACCCTGCCTGCAGAGGGAGGATCCATCAGCGGAACACACTCCTGCTAGCTGCATCTGCTGTGCAAACTCAACAACCTACGGAAAAACCTTCGATGAAATAAAACAAGTTCATTTACTGAAATTTGTTTTGCATGCTGAAAAAAATAAAAGCAATGATTTTCACAGTAACTATGACAGCATTACCAGACTTGCACTGTATTAAGACTTAAAGAACTCACAGCAGACATGCTCTCACCTTTGTGTAGTAAATCATGCTGTGATTATTTTGGTACAATCATATTGTTCTTCATTTTGGATAATCAATAAAAGTTGGTTCTTCCTAGATAAAACTGACTGAGCTTCTTTCAAGATTTATAATAATCAATATCTTATGATGGACGGGTGTTAGGTAATGGGTGTTTTTCTTTTTGGCTTAATATTTCAATGTTTTGTGCTCCAAACAACACATGAGCAGGGTTCAACTGTATTCAACGCTTTGTTTGCTTCATATCATCCGTCTTAAACATGCATAACATTCCACATGATGTTTGACCATTTACAGCCAGGTTTATGATGCATGATATACAAAAACACAGGAATCACATCTAATTTAATAAAAACCTTTCCTTCATGGCATGCGGAGTCACACGAGAGGGGCTAATGCATTCTTTATGGGGCACAGCGACTCTGCATGGTTACTGACCAGACCGGGGAAACTGGGCTCACGGTCTGCCCGAAAACATCCTCTGTGAGTAGACCTCATCATCACACACACACACACACACACACACACACACACACACACACACACACACACACACACACAGACAGACAGACAGACAGACAGACAGACAGACAGACAGACAGACAGACACAGACACACACACACACACACACACACACACACACACACACACACACACACACACACACACACACACACACACACACACACACACACACACACACACACACACACACCTTTCCCAGTGTTGTGTGCAGTGTTAGCTGGCTAGCAACGAGAGTCTATTCAGATAAATATTACAGCCACTACGAATTTAATGAATTGTCTAATTTTCTACTCGCAAAACTTTAAATGCTATAATCAC
This sequence comes from Seriola aureovittata, assembly GCF_021018895.1. NCBI lineage: Eukaryota > Metazoa > Chordata > Actinopteri > Carangiformes > Carangidae > Seriola > Seriola aureovittata. Next base: position 6,642,329 of record NC_079382.1, read on the forward strand.
CTAAAAAGGCCTAAAACCAAAGAAAGAACTTTGGAGAGTAATGAAAACCTAAAGAAAATACTGTGGAGATTTCAAAACAAAAGCTCCGAAACTTGAAAAATTACTTTGAAGTGACACCAAACTCATGATTTCATTAATTATGGCAGTGCTAGTCTAAAAACAGTCTGCAAGTTAGGATCACAGGTTATGATACTGACCACCTGCCACTTCCTCTGAAAGTCATTCATAACAGCAACTCAACAGTTCCCTCACTCTAAAGCCTCTCCTCCCCCTCATCTCCCAGAATCCCCTCTTCCGTGCCTCCCTCTTTATATCTATGTCTTCCCCTCCACCTCCCTATCACCCTTCTCTGCTCCTACCGATTCTACAAGACTTGAGTGTATCGCTTCAACCTTCATACACATGGTAGATAAGTGATAAGTGTGCCCTCGGTGTGTTTGTGTGTGTAATTAATGAGCTTGCGGGGGTGAGGACATTCCATCAGACGGCTGTCTCCATGAGCAATCAGTCGTTACCTTAGAAACGCACAGAAACTAACCAGGTTTTCACTAAAACAACACACACACAAACTTGGACAGAGAAAGACAAGCTGCCACCCTCCTTGTTCCAACGTTTATCCTATCTCTGACCTTTTAATTACACACAAATACACACATTTATCTTCCTCATGGCTTTCCTCTCTACTGATACCACAAAGTGTATCCTGAGTCTTTGCTATACGCAGTTATTGGCCTTAACTTCTGGGATTGCTCTCTCTCTTTGTAGTCAGTTGGCTCTGTCCGGTTGCTGTCCGGTCGGCAAGACCGCGGTTATTTATCACCCGATGGTAAAACGGAGGGGGCTTGCCAGGCGCCCGGGCCTTATTAGTGAGATTTACAGTGTGCAGGAAAGGCTCTCAAGGGGGAAACTCTGCTATAAGCACCATCAGCTGTTCATCAGATAACACCCACACGGCTGGACCAATGCATGGTCAATACATGAGAGCTCAAAGGCAGGGCAGAAACATGCCAATTTCCCATTGGCTTCAAAAACTTGCACCCGAGTGACCCTCCACTGTCTGTAGTGGTATTTGTTGAAAGTTTGATTTTGATCCCCCCCCCCCCCCTTTTCCTCCCAAGAATCTTCCCATAAAACTGAAATAATTAAATCTACAGTGCAAATATCTTATTGTAGAGTTTTGTTCAATTTCAGTTTTATTACACAAGATTTACAGACTATTAATGGTGTCTATCAGCTAAAACCCTGACTTTCTGACTCCCCATTACAATCAAGTCACTCAAACACGGTAGAAGATATAAGACTGATTGAAGGCCTGGACAAAAACCCCTGCGCTGTACAACAGAGCCCAGGCTTCAGTCACTGGCATGTCCGCCCACACTGGTACCATTAATGTTAAACACAACTGATGGTGGGAAGCTGATGAAGGATTAGTCACGTTCTTGTTGCTGCTGCATTAGCGAAGTGTGATGTGCAGAGGGAGGTTGGATAGGTGTTAGCGACAGTGCTGGGCTGTACGGAGCTTTTTGGTGTAGTGGCAATATTTGGAACTTCAGGTAACATGACTGGGCTTTTTGCTATATGCACCCATTACAAAAGAAACTGTTGTAAAACTAAGCAAAACAATTCACTAAGTGGAAACTCACCTTAGCATTACACACATTCAGAACTGACTTATCAGAATGGCAAACTTTATTTCCAATATGTATTTTAAAATAAGCAAGAATTATATCAAGAGGCCCGGCTCGATCAGAGAAAGATCTGAGTGACATCTGCACTTGAGTAAGAAGCAGCCTGGGTGAACACTTTTCACTCTAACAAATGAAATTTGAATTTTAGTAAAGAATAGACTCAAAGGGAACAAAGTATTTTGCGCACACACACACACACACACACACACACACACACACACACACACACACACACACACACACACACACACACACACACGGCCTAATGTGAAAGTTTCCTTGTTTTATTCCGACTTTGGGCACTTGCTGTCACAAGCCTGCATCTACTCTCATATCCAGACACACAAATAGCCCTTACAAACCCACACTAATGTGCCAGGGTTAGCGCATTTAACACCGTCACACCTCTAACCAACCTTACACAGTGTGAGTGTTAAAGTTGTCATATAGCATGCGGCTAGGCGGTAAACCTGCACGCTCTTATCGAGCTCTAAGTGCTGGAGTGGGTGAGAAAAGATGAACAGGATCTCTGTCGTGTGTCTTTGTCACGGCCTCGGGCTTCAGGACTTGGTCTGATAGCAGCCAACAGTATCACTGCTGCACTTAGTGCAGTTGTAAGTGTTGTTTGACGCAGATACTAGATACAGCCACACATTTATGCACTAGTGTTCACAGTTTACCCACACACACACATCACTGCCACTTCCTCCAACATCACAGTGGCTCCAAGACCTCGAAAGATCTCACTTGTTTAACTCTTGAAACTGCATCTTATAGTCACGACCACTACAGTGCTGAAAGATATGGACTAAGTAACAAAGCAAAATTTTCATGAATATGATATGAAAGTTTTGCGATCTCTCTGGCAAAATATAATTACTTGGCAAAATGAGTTTGATTGACATATTGCTGCAATAACTCTGCAGCAGGCTCAGTGGTTTCACTGGCATCAGACCAACAGACAGGCGAGGCACAAAGCCCTTAACCTCAAGTTTTGACATCCATTCAAGTCTTTAGCTCTGATGTTATATGTATGAGCCCACCAAACAGTTCTTGTGGAGCATTTTCACTATCATCCATATGCAGAAGCTTCTTCCTTCCTCCCAGACAGCGGCGGCTGTTGGCTGGACGCTCCTGGTGAACACTCTTCCTCAGAAGCCAGAGAGATTGGATTGATTTCTTAAGTTGTTTTCTTGGCCTCTGCTACGGGTACAACAAAAGTGTTTTTATGTGAATCAGTGTGTCTTTGTATTTTTGTTTCTGTGTGTGTGTGTGTGTGAATATGATAACTATGATGAGGTTATTTTAGATTCAGTTCCTCTGCTCCTCTGAGGCTGTCAAAGAGACAGAGAGGCAGGATGAAAGACCACAGAGAGAAAACCACATAGGAAGAGCGACTGTGTGTTCGCACGTGTGTGTGTGTGTGAGAAAACAAGCGGCCTGAATTTACATGGCAGAAGTTCATTTCTTCTCTTTGAAGTGGGGAGTATCCGTGTCTTAAGAAAACACAGCGAGGAAAAGAACAGTTGACTGCATGTGTTTTGCTGGTGTGAGAGAGAGCAGAGCAGGAGAAAGAGGACGAGATGAAACCATTAATACCGTCTTTATCAGAGATCCCTCTTTGCCCTCATCTCCATCTCATCCTCCCCCTCATCCTTCTTCTGCCCCTCTCAATCTCTCTGTCAGCATTTCTTTTACTACTTGTCTCATAGCAGCAGAATGATGGGGCTTGGTGACTCCAGCCCTCATAAATTTGATAATAAGTCTCTCTTCATTAATGTGATACTGACTCCTCCCCTCTCCTTGTGCATGTGTGTGTGTTTCCACTGTCCTCACTCTTATCTCCTACAGAGATGAAAAGAGCAAGGCCTCTCAGAAAGGGAAAAGATTACATATACAGAAAACAGTCGGAGGGGAAAAAGAGCAGGAGATAAATGAGAGGAAGATTAAACACATGTATGTGCTGTAGAGAGAGACGAGTATCAGGAAAAAGCTGACAGAAATATACAAACACATTCTTCTTGTCAGACTTATAAAGCCACGCTTTCCCCTCGGTTCTGTTTTAGAAATCTCAATCATTGTGGAACCGGGCACACATGCGCGAGCCCCATCCCTCGTCCCACAGTTAGTCATACGTAGATGTAGACACGCTCTTAATCATCCATTTGCACATCTATATTTGTGCGAGCTCAAAGAGGAAGTGTTATTTCCGAATGTGCCGCATCTGCGCACTTCTCCAACAGCAGGAACATCAGCGGTCATTATGCATGGCCACTACGCACAGCTGTGGCTTTTTAAAGTTCCTGTACCATTTATTTATCACACGTACTGTATCTGTAAACCCTCATTGCTGTGATATTTCAATCATCATCGTTAAAACATCTGAAACATGATAATGATGATGATGATGATGATCTCACAGATCTGCCAGCATGGCTGAAAACTTATTTTTGTTTCTTAGCTCATATGTGTTATATTAATTTTTCTTTGGCTTTTCGTGCAAATCTAATATTTAATATCATTCAAATTTTTCTCATTTACACACACGACCAAATGACAGAACCTTGATGGTCTTTGCTGGTCCAAAAAAGGAACAATGGGAAAGTTAGTATGAGCTGAAATAAACGAACCAAATGAAAGAAAAGAAAATGGGAACTCGGAAGTTGGCACTGGTCACTTAATTTTTTTATGTATTTTATACATTCTATATTTTAAACTTCGTTCTCATCTTCTGAAAATGTGACAACTACCATCTGTTTTTAGTCATATATTTACCAAGTTTACCAAGTTAAAACCTACTATGGTTTGACTTGCTTTCTAAGTGTGAACCCAGCCTTTTCCTTTTCTTTGATCCTGTAATATGCCTCTGACGTATTTTCAGTTCCACCAGACTGACTGAAATAGTTTAATATCTCTGTTACACTACTGTAGGCTCTAGTTACAATCAGGCCTCTCACCAAACATTCAACTGTCCATCCCACCCCTCACCTTTCACCCCGTGACTTTCACGTCATCCAAAAAGATTGTCAGTAAAACTTTTGACAAGCAGCATGTGAGCCCTGAGATGCTGTTACCATAAAATCACGTTCTTCTTACTTTTGTCTATAACAGACACAAAGACACGCTCTTGTACAACTACACACAACATGTGCGCCCAGGTTTTAGTAAGTTTAAGATGTCTCGTAATATTTTTTATTGAAAGTGAGAGGGGAGCAGAGAGACAGAGAGAGAGAGAGAGAGAGAGAGTGTGAGATAGAGTCAGAGGGAGACAGACAGATGGAGACAGAGAAGTGGGGCACTCGCTCCATCGCTACCATGTCTAAAGGAGCCGGTATCTGCAGATAAAATAATCTGGTTATTCTCAGCAACACCGGGAGGAGACGTGTCTTTTACATGGCACGGCTGTGTGTATGTGTGCGATTGTGTGTGTTAATTACATCCACAGGGGAAAGATACTGTACATTACGACACATTAACATTACTATTTACGTACTTAGTGAAAAGCAGGGTGAAAAAGAATATTTCAGATTGAGCAAGGGAGGTTTGACATCAAGTATTTGGATGACTGAGACTCCGAGGTGCCACCGCAGAGTGTCAGCGCGCTCATTCAGCCCAGTGTGATACATTAAGTGTCGCTCTCACACATGCCCACAGTCATCAACATAAACTGATTAGTGTTGTAACGCACTGCTTGTTTGTGTCATGTGCTGAATCTTATAAGCTAAGGAGGTTAAGAGCTCACAGTCATCAGCTGCAGTGATAGAGAGACAATTTCAAAAGCTTTTAAATCTCATTTAACGGGACTGTGCACTGTTTCCCAGAGCAGTCTCATGTGGTGAACTAACACTTGCACCATCTTGGATTGTTGGTTTAAACCCACTAGATGTTGCTTTAAATAAAAGCACCACATGATTAATGATATTATCACGTACAATATGCTCGACGCCCTCTAATTTCCTCTCTATGGCATAATCTTGAAACAAAACCTCTCTGATTCATATTCTTTTAGTTTGCAGGCCAAAGGCTGGTTAGGGGGTGGGCTTGGGTAAGTATCGCTCTCTGTACAGTATTGTTATTGAGGGGATTATCATTGTTAATTGAGGTACACTGAACTGCCTCATGTATTTTTTTATGATGGTCATGTATGTTTGAAGATTTCTGTGGGATCTGAAAACCCAAGTTTGGAGCAATTTTCTCACACCACAGAGCAGCACTACAGTGTCCTACACTTTAAGTAAAAATATGAAGTTTTCACTCATTATGTGTAGAATTTATCCCAAAACGACATTTTCATTCTTTCTACATATAATTAGTAAGATCTTCATCAAAAATATGGGTGTAGAACTTAGAGGTGTTCAGTTCATGTATTAACAAAGTGAACTGACTTTAATGAATCACCATGGTCACTGAACGAATCCCCACTGGTGACTGAGGACAGCGTCGTCAGTTCAGCTGTGACATACAGTACGTTACTTCCTCAAGCTCCAAGCTCATTAAAAGACTGTGAAAGCCACAGAAACAGTCATAACACAATAACTTCCTTTTGAATAATAGGCTTCTGAATTATTGACCTCGTGTCCACTCCTTGTACGAGGCAGTTCTTGACTGAACTGAACGTGAAAGCTCGAGCTGTAAACAGACGGAAAGTACCAATGAACTGAAGGCAGAACGCCAGGCCTGTTGGATAGAGATGGTTGTACGTACTGAATGTATTTGACCGTTGATTGCGGTGAACAAACTACATGGTCAGTGACTACGTTATTCTATATGTAGAGATCCCTCTTTGGTTGCTCTTAGTTTTTTTCCCCTTGCTAATGTTTTTTGTTGAGTTTTTCCTGTTGAGGATCTACAGGTGGAGCGTGTCAAATGATTATAAAGCCATTCACGGCAAATTTGTGAGTCGAGATTTTATATGCAAATAAACAGGTTTGTTTATGGCCAATCGACAGACAGGTCTGTTGTTAATGTGTGTGTGTGTGTGTGTGTACTTCTCTCTCAAGCGGCATCCTCCGAGGCTGCAAAAATGAAGCCAACACGGAAGAACCAAAAAGCTGCAGTTCTTCAAATGGCCACTTGAGGCTGCCTCTAAAAGTGAGTCAATCCCCATAGACTCCCATGTTAAGATGCCTAACTTTACAGCAGAAGTAAACATGTTTACAGCCTGGTACAAAAAACTGTTTTGGTCTCTATAACTAATTTCCTCCTTCGTGACTACTGTACAGGGGGTGACTTTTTATATAACTAAATTGCTTAAATTTTATCAAGGCTTAAAGTTCTGCATCATTGAGGTCATGCCGCTTTGAGTGACAGACGGGTGAGCGAAGTGTCGGCTTGTCAAGCGCCCCTGCTCTTTGCCAGTTTTTGGATTAGCCGGGAGTGCGGCAGAGTCAGGTCCTGGTAAGATGGCGATGTTGGAACGACCCACTCTGAGCTTCAAAACCGCTCTTCAGAAACCTATGGGTGACGTCACAGAGGCTACATCCATCTTTATTTTACAGTTTAGTGAGAGAGAGAGAGCGAGTGAGCACGGGAGGTGAGATCCGATCACAAGTGGTCAATCAAGACGCATGTGGAGACGCATTTTTAAGTCAGGTGTGAACTGACGTACTGAGAGCCGTCCACTTGTGATCGGGTCACTGAAGACACACGTTAACACTTGTGGTGACCGATTAATCTTATTCTCATCGTCACCGCGACATGAACATGTGCAATAAACACATCACAAACGATTGAATGAAACGCAACGAGTTCAAAAAAATGACTTTATTTACACACGCCATGCACGCAGGGTTTTCAAGGCGCAGTGCCCGAGCCAAATGAACCCCGGGAAAAACCTCTCTCCCGCGTGTTGGTGTCGCGCTGCAGCATCTCTCATACACAGCAGCCATGTAGAACAGTGTGGAGTGAACTTTATTTTTACTGGAGCTGACAACAACTACGATCGTAGCTCTGAGTGTCATCACATTTTTTTGTGACTAAAAAAAGCAATTAGCGTCCTCCATCACTCCACCAAGATTTAAACACGAAGAAAAGCTACATTTTCAACTTTTCCATCCAGCGCAGTTTGTTTTACACAAGCGCAGCACGCTAACGTAAACCTATTAGTGAACTGTTATAAAGAAGCTAAATGGAAAACTTTCTGTGTTCTTCATTCAGCAAAACTGTATATGTCCACTTCAACATTTGTTTATTTATAGCAAGTAATATTGTCATCGCAAAATTGAACAGTGTCATCGCTTATTGCAAAATTTTCCTCATATCCTGCAGGCCTGATTTAAATACAGGCTTACTCAAACACACATGCACAGAGAGGACCTGTGGTGTTTCAGCGCTGGCTGATACTTCTACCAACAGTGAGCACATGGTGTTCATCTGGCCTCCCTGACACTCATGATGTGACATTCCTCTCACTTCTGCTCAAATATCCTACCACTCACACATTTTCAGGACTTACTGGCTCTATTTAATGACATTCAGATGATATAAAGACTCCATTTCAAGGTTTCGCTCTGCTCAGGACCCAAATGAGACCTTGGCTGCAACTGTCGCATGGAGAGCAACCAGCAAAAAAAAAAAAAAAAAAAAAAAAAAAAAAAAAGGCCTGTGACTTATTTTGGGTGCTGAGCCATAGTTTAAGTAACCACTGTCATTGACAGCATTCAATAGGTCTATTTCCAACTGTTTTAGTGGCTCAATTTTCACTGCCCCATTGCAAACACATTGTGGGGTTAAAGCCAGGAAAATAGTCATAGGTTGAAGTTGCATCCAACCGTTTTAGAGAGCAGAACTTTTGATGAGGAGGGTCAAACTTTTTAATGTGCTACTTCTGTCGACATAAATTATAAATTCAAAGGGTTTTGTTACTATTTCAGTAAAAATGGCTGCACCAAGAAAGCTGAAAAAGGATGAGTGTTATGAAGCATTATAAACTGTTCTAAGCTATTGTACAGGCTGCTTGTCTTTATCTATCTTTGACACGTGTCATTTCAGTGTAAAAGAAGATGCAAACACCCTCGCTAACGGGACCTTCTTTTGTATCAGGCACTTTTATGTCGCCACAAATCGCAGCTGCAGCTGTTGCTAAAAATGTTCTTGTGTGACAGAGATAAGGCAATGCAGAGGAAATGTAAAAAAAAATGCAGTGAATGACCATGGAAAATACTGTATGGGTGACAGATAAATATTCAGGGGTTTTTGCTGCATTTCTCTGGGAACCAATCAGATTAGCTCAACGAGGCCAAGACCCTGTGCGACTGTGGGAGGTATCTGGGGGTTTTTTCTCTCTCTTCATTTGTCTGTATGCGAGACAGAGTGTGTGGGTGAATGTATGACTGGTTTTATCATCAGATTTCTTATAATGCTCCTCTCTTACTGTGACGTCACCGATGCCTAACCCCTAACCAATCTGTCTACATTTAGCCAATCACAACTTATCTCCAGCTTCCACCACCACCACCACCATCATAATCAGTGTCACCCTGGACTCTGCATTCATTGAGGGGCTGCAGCTTTGAGTTTCAGGTCACATTAGGAAGGATGAATAGCAGAACAATCCTACGGCATTCGGTGCAGACGTGAAAAAAGCTAAGCAACTGAGTAAACTGCTGAAATATTTTCAACTGTTCCTATGGGAATAAAAGTGTTTTCAAAGCCCAGTGTTGTTGAGGTCAGGATGTCAGTCAGTTGAAACACAGCAGGGCTGTTTAGTAACTAGATAACTGAACATTATCATTAAATACCTTTGAAAGCCACGTCACGACTTGGGTAGCATGGTCCTGAGCCTGTCCTATCAAACTGATAGGTAGACCTCTATAAACAGGCAGACCGCATCCATCAAGTGTCCACAAGTAAGACAGCGAACCAATACACGCCTGTTCACTCTCCGAGTCACTGCTGATAAGATCTTGCGCTAAATTATGTAAGAAAAAGGAATGGTCAGTCAGAATTACTGATAAAGAATTCAAGCGAGGAAATAGGAAGAAAGGAAAGAAGGAATGAGGAACAGGAATCATCATCAGCCACACTGTCCACTGTTATATCTGCTGACATGTATCAAAACGTAATAATATATGGAGAACTCTTCTACATTCTTTCCATTAGAGGCTGTTAAGGGATGTCATGAACCTACAAACTATGTAAGGGTTAAGTGCTCTTGTATGGCTATTAAACTGTAACAAGTACATCTGCCAGGTGTGTGTGTGTGTGTGTGTGTAGAAGAGTCACTGTGTGTCACTGTGTGTGTCTGTGTCGAAGTAGAATGTACAGATTAGTATTTTGACCAGAATCATGGCACATTAAACGCAAATAAAATTGAAGGTGAATATTCGTTTTTTCCGACCTCCTGAGTTTTGAGTCCCGGTTTTTCCATTACAAAGCTGATCACAAGTGGCACACACAAATACGACACTCACTTTCCCTTGTTCCCTCACACACACACACACGTACACACACACACACACACACACACACACACACACACGCACACACGCGCGCAAACCACAAGCCCTCAATAAACCTATAAGTGCCTGTCCTTAAGCATTAAAACACACACACACAGGCCCCCGGGATGGACGGAGGGTGGGGAAACGACATATCGGGCAGCTCATTTCCAAAAGGTGACACAAGGCTGGAGAGAAGGCCCAAAAGGATTTTGAGGCTGCCGAATAGTTTTTCTGTAATCACACATTATTGCATATCGACCATAGTAACACCCACTAACATGACATCCTGCAAGCTCTGCCTCATTCCCTCAGCATTTCCCAGCTTTCACAGGGAACACAGCCCATTCAAAAGCAGAAAGTAGGTTACCGCTGATACAGTTTTTGCTAATACAGGTTAATTGTCTTTTTCGAGATGACTACATCGTTGTTATGTTGACCGTGACTATGAGACACGATGCAAAACCGTTTGTGAAAAGATTTAGAAATTGGATCAAAGCAACTGTTCAACAAAATTGTGCTTGTTTGTGCTTTTTCCAAGAGCGAGACGAGAATATCGACAGTAATCTTGTGTGATACCACGCTAGTCGTTTCTTCACAGACAAGGTGAAATAAACACCTGTTAACACCTCTCAATCTCATTCATTCACATATTACATCTTGTTTGTTTAACTGGTACACAAAGAAACTTAAATTAGAGGTTTTTAGGTAAAGAAACATGCGTTTTCTCAACGTTACCATGTTTGGCCCTAAATTAGACCAAAACCTTTACTCCTCGACCACGTCTAAAAACTAATATCACATAACTACACCTTATACCACAAATTGCCATTGTTGCATTTCTGTGTCTGTAGAGGTGTGTTAGTTTCTGAGCTTCAGAGTCGTTGGTTGTCTTATTTTTTGGACTCTGGTCTCTGCTTCCATACTCAATACACAGACATAAAAATGGCATTGATCTCCTGATGTAATTCTCAGAAAAAAAGTAAATAAATGTGTTTGCCAAAAATGTTGAACTATTCCTTTAACTTTTCTGTGTGACTGACGAATGTGTCCGTCTTTGTTTAAGGTGGTGATGCATGCAGAGGAATGCCCACAGAGATTTTCTTTAATTCTTGGGAAACAAAGTCCACAAAATAAACAGATTTGAAGTCGACACAACTACAAAGTGGAAATCATCACATTGGCTGAACCACATGAAACAATAATTATTAAGTCATTCTCCTGCCCTCTTAAAATCCATAATATGTTGAGTCTGTTAATTGTTTCCTCACTGGGTAGGAACGTGCTGAAATGTGCTGACAATCAAAATAGCTTTTGGTTTATTTTCTCTCCTCATGGTTACCCTGCATACATGAGCATAAAACATGAAATGCAACTCATGGCACTGGCCTAAGTACCTTGCCAAGCAATGACTCTGTCTGTGTGTGTCTGTGTGTCTGTGTGTGTGTGTGTGTGTGTGTGTGTGTGTGTGTGTGTGTGTGTGTGTGTGTGTGTGTGTGTGTGTGTGTGTGTGTGTGTGCATACGCCTTTACCCTGTTGGGTTTCAGATTTATCTTGATTGTTTCCTTCCACATCTCTTCAAAAAGTTTTCATGTTTCTCGAGGGTGAAACTTTATGTCGACTGTGGTCTCGGGGTTTGGTTATTTTTGAAAGCAAATGCGGAGGAAATATCCCAAACATTTTAACGGCCTTTCTTCAAAGGAAGTTGACTCTCTGTTGAATTTAATTAACAGACAGAATTGAGATTGGCCTTAAATAGCTTGTCTTTTTACTGCGCTTTTCATAACTAAAACATAAAACCACATTTAGCAGTCATCAAGTCTACGAATCACCACCCTGGTTTATTTAAGCACAAAATTAAGCAAAAATGGGAGAAATCTTTATAAACATAGCAGGACGTTTCTGGGACAAGCTTGACTTGACTGTTGGTTCACACCTAAGATGCTGCCTGTAGTTTTTAACAGCTTACATTGGAAAGATAAATATGGAAATTACACCGTATAACGCTTCTCTAATGTAATGCTCTCGTGCGCAAAACATAAGCAACTTTAGCAAGTGTTTTTGGCCATTTTAGTCCACATTAGATACACAAACAATGAAGTGGAGAGAAATGGAGATGACGTGAAGTAAAGGTCCCTGGCTGGACTTCAATCGGGGACATTGCAATTACACTGTCAGTGGCTTTAAACCCCAAGGCCACCAGGGCCACTTTTTAAGTACACACATGCAAATAAAATGGACAGTTTGATGTACAAACAAACTATTGGAACTTATGTTCTTCAAAAAACAAACTATCACATTGTTTTCACCCCGTGAAAATCACATATCTGCAAAATGTCAACTTTTATGAGCAGCGAAAAACAGTTCTCAGCTTCGTGTCAATGCATTTTCAGATTACCCAGTGGGTTTTTAAATGCTTTATTCAACAAATTTTCTAACCCATAACAGCAACCACTGAATCCTACCTGAAAAAAAGAACTTTTGAATTTTTCCATATTTTTTATTCTCAGTCCTATTATAACAGACCACGTAGTATAAAAAAAAATAAGGCCAAGCTTGTGCAGCTGCTCCACCTCCCATCAGTTCAGTATGAGAAAGAGCTCCCCCCTGAGGCCAGGCTCGGTACCGCAATTCACTTCCCCAAAGATAAAAGAGAGAACCTCTACAGTGAGGAAGGAAGGAAGGAAGTATGAAAGGAAGCAAGGAGTGATCCAGATTTGTAAGAGCAGAATGGACGCGGTGTAAGGGCAGGTAAAGTGACAGCACTTGTCCGTGTGTGTGATGTCTTCATTGGTCCACTGCAACAAAGACCAGGCAGTTGTGTGTGTGTGTGTGTGTGTGTGTGTGTGTGTGTGTGTGTGTGTGTGTGTGTGTGTGTGTGTGTGTGTGTGTGTGGTGTGATGTCTTCATGCTGGTCCCAGTGGGCTGTAGATTTTAACAGAGCATGGATCACAATTACTGTTCCTCAGAGGGAGAACAGCAGAAAGAGACCAGAAAGCTCTCTCGCATACACACATCCGACACACACACACACACACACACACACACACACACACACACACACACACACACACACACACACACACACACACACACACACACACATCTGCTTTGTTCCTTTGGTCCAGCAGCTGAAATTCCCATCAGAACTTTTACATCGTAAAGCCCCATCATCATCATCATCGCTGCCTCTCTTTGGTTTTCTCCTTTGTTCTTCAGTCTCTCTCTCCATTCCTTCATCCATAGGTCACACACTATTCTCTTACAGTATGTATAAAACAGAACAAAATAGTGTTTACTTTCATTTTTAAAATGAAAACTGTGGAGCCAACTCTCCACTGCAAATATAAGTTCGTGACAACAGAAAGTTTTCAGCAGATCTGTATGTGTGTGTCTGTGTGTGTGTGTGTGTGTGTGTGTGTGTGTGCAGGCCTCAGCAGTGAAACCATCAGCTAGTTTGTCCCCTCAGGGCTCCATACAAGAACAAAGATGGTAAAACTTTTATTCTTCAACACACAAAGCTCACTAAAAAGACTGAAACTAATCTACGCAACAGTATAAGTGTGAGAGTGCATTTTATGGAGAATATATACATAGAAGTAAACGTTTTGCACATGGTTGTTCAGGATTGTCACAGAGGTGACAGCGCTGATGACTAAAGCAGAAGTCACATCAGTAACTGACACAAGGACACACACACACACACACACACACACACACACACACACACACACACACACACACACACACACACACACACACACACACACACACACACGAAATAAGCCACCTCTGAGCCAGCATCTTGCCAGCTCATTACATTCATTTGGACGCTGGCCTTTAACACATAGTGCCACCTAGAGAGTGGTACAGCCCCCCCACACTGCAGTGTCACCTCACATACACACCAGATAACCAGCAGGAGAGCCTCCTCAACTTTCCAAATCCAACAAACCCAAGGGTGAAGTGAGAAAAGACAAAAGCAAATTGAAGCTCTGTGTTAAAAACAACTAGAAGCACATTATACCACAGTTAATGTGCAGGTATCAAGTCAGCTGATATCACAGGTTAAATGCATTTACAATGTCTCTAAATACAGTTAAAAGTGAGGACAGGCTCTCAACAGGTTGAGCTGTTAATGGCTTTGTTCCTTTTGAAACTCGTCTAACTGTTTATTGCCTGCAACTAAAAGAAGATGAAGCTACTGGAATTTGAAGGTCTCGTGTAAAGCATGGTTTATCCCTACAACATGCCACTGTCCTGAGTGAAAGGTCAGAGTTCACAGGTCAGGGTTAGGCCCCACTGACATGCTGCCGACTGCTACTTCAGCCAATCATCAATCAGTTGTCATTGTCACGCCTGTAACTGCAGCGATTATCTCTGTCAGCAGTTGGTCGAAAGGCAAAAGGGAGCACTGAGTGTGTGTGTGTGTGTGTGTGTCTGCACATTCCAACTCCTGAAGTGGCATGAGGATCAGAGGTGAGATGTATGTAGCCCCTCATCAGCTCTCCTTGGGGGGCTGGTCTCTCTCTCTCTCACACACACGCACGCACGCACGCACGCACGCACGCACGCACACACGCACACACACACGCACACACACATTGACCACTTACTCTATTTAAGTGACACAACTGAGCGCAAGGACGGAGTGACGGTAACAGGCAAAGAATCCACACAGCGACATGCAGAAACAAACGCCTCCCCTGCAGTCTGACCGAGCAGCCTGTGGTGACAGAGTCAGCCTTTTGTTCAGGAGTAAAACAAACAGTTTTACTTTCAGATGCAGTTTTTGTCTTCACCACACCAACCACCTCTCTGACCTGGTGAAATGTACAATGTAAATCTGTTTTTACATCATTTTATAGTCTCTGGCATTTAGCCATCACAAGCTCTGAGGACAGACACGGCCTCACTAAAAGGAATTATGAATCTTACAAAGTGTAGAAGAAATAACTACAACTAACAACAAGCATGAGAACAAAGTTGTTACAGAAACTGTTGTTATTCTTATTCCATAGTTTCAGTTGTGCACTATCAACAAAAAATTGCTTTTTTTCAAAAAATAATTGAAGTTATTCCCAAAATGCCAAGATCTTGCAAAATATGTGAAAAAAACGTTCTAATTACAGCACATGTGTAATAAAATACAGTTTACATGAAATTTTAAATAAAATGTGCCTTATATGATTATGGCTCCTTTGAAATTACAGCCATACTAAATGTTTTGTATTGGACATTTTACCTAGTTAGACAAAACATTTGGATACTAAACTATAAAAGGTTAAACAGTCAAATACTTGGTAATAAATTAGCAAACTAAACATCTATTGTAACATGGACCTGTGTTCCTTATCATTTTGCTTTAGATCAAAAGTAGATGTCATTCTTACAAGATAACTTCACCCAGTTGTTCTCTTTGTCTTTCTATTTCCATTTAAAAAAATAGAAAAAAAAAAATGAAATCACCAAGAAGTCTAAGGTCTAAAGTTCGTGCCTTTACTTCTCTATTGAACTGAGAGTGTGTGTAAGTGTGTGCTTTCAGTAAAAAAAAAAGTATTTCTATGTAGATGCCCTGGAGAGAAATGTCCACCTGCATCTTTTTGCACTCTCTCTGCTCTCTCATTCAATTGACTTTTGCTCACTTTTCCTCCTTTCATCCAGTATTTGGCTACACACACACACACACACACACAGACACACACGTCTAGCTCTCTCTCACACATACACAAAGAACACACCCTCATATAGGCTCCCGGCTCCCCTCCGCTCTGCTTTAAAGTGTTGCCTATCCAAACAGGAAAGTGGCCTCTGCCCCGGCAGCAGTTGAGGGCACAGCAGTGGAGATTTCATTAGTCACAGCTAACAGGCTAATTATCCGCTTCAGCGCACCTGTAAAACTTTAGTGTGTGTCAATCTCACACAATGACAGACACTGCATATAGGTGTGTGTGTGTGTGGGTGGGTTTGTGGGTGGGTGTGAACTGGTGGGTGTGCATATTTCTGTGTTAATATGTGAACTGTGTGTCAATCAGGCCTCTGTGGGCATGTGAGTATTTTATGTGTAACAGTATGACTGGCAATCAAAAGGCAAAGGCTATTTATTTTAAAAAGGTACAGGAAACTCAAAATGAAGAAACAGGCGTTAATTGTGTTTGTGGTTTTGCCCACCAGTTCCTAGAAATGTTATCAATTGCTGTTCACTGCTCCCATGTTGGTTTTTTTTTTTTACTCAAATTTTACATTATGTGGGCAATGTGTTGTCGCACCAAGAAAAAGTTCCAAAGACGGAAAACTTCTCTCAGACGGGTGCTGTGAGAAACTTCTTTCCACACAATTAGCGGATTTTTTTTCACCATAAACATTCCAGTACGCTCCAAATGACAAATGAAAGGAGTATTTTTGTGCGCTGCAGTTTTGGCCTAAAATGGTAAACAATTTAGTGCAGGATGTGGAACAGTGGGGTAAGCAAACAGGTTAGTTTGTCTCCTAATTAACGGTGAATTTGCACCGATGCCATGTTTGTTACCGACACTTGGAGTTACAGATGTAGCATCATGCAGATGTAGCATGCTGGCATTGTTAAACTGATGCATCTTTCTCTCTGCATCAAATACACACACAACAATTATACAGAGCCTCGTTGTTTTACAGTGCATAACCTGACTGGATTTTTGAGGTCATTACCGATATCAGAAAAACAAACGAATAGAAAAGAAAAATTCAGAATCAGAATTTATTTTCACGTACACAAAGAACGGCACCGTTTCTAAATTACCTCAGAGCTAGTTTGACATTTCTACACTGTAGTGCAAAGTCTTGTCCCTTATTGGCCGACATATACACCGATACCCATAAAGCTCCAATCCAACGCATAGGATGGTCTCAGTCCTCCGGTTCTTGGTTTGCCTTTACACCGTGTGCAATGTTTGCTTATTACAATATCAATTTAAACTACATGGGTTTATTTGCATCTAATCAAAATGAAATACCATCGTAGTGTCTGTTATTTGATGTTCCCTTTAAATTTAAAATGCTTTCCACAGTACGTCACATGTATACCTACATATGCATGAAGGAAACAAGTCGAAATCTTTGTTTCTTTTACGTTAAGTTAATAAAAATAAGAACAAGTTCTTATGATACGGCAGGATGCCTTTCACAGGCCTTTGCTTGGAAAAGAGGAAGAGGGGGAGAAGGAAAATAAAAGCAGATTGCAATAATCAAATGCCCTTTTCCCCTGTTTAAGGGTTTAGGGTTTCTGAGTTTTAAAATAGCCTAAAATAGAAAGATGAAGGAAAATGGGGGCCACTGATGTCTACAAGAGTCTTTGAGGTTGAGGGAATTTCTCACCATTTTACTGCAAGCGCCAAAAACCCGCATCCTGCCCCATGAATAGAGCTGAAGACACACACACACACCCACACACACACACACACACACACACACACACACACAGTCTCAGACACCAGTACCCCCTGCCTGGCAGCTTCTTTGTAGCCATGTTGTGATTGTATCAGATGTGGAGTGATAGAGGTTAGAAGTATGGGGGTGTTGGTAGGGGGATGTGTGAATTTGTAATGTGCTTATGCTGGAACCGCAAAGACAGGAGATAGGGGCTCCAAAGCTGTGTTACACACAAACACACACACACAGACACACACACACACGCTGTAGGGAGTGGAACTCTAGCTCCCTGAACTCCTTTCATCCTACTGAAGGTGGAAGTGAGTGCAGGGTTTCCTGGAGTCACAGCGAGATTCAGCACTCTCTATATCCTCTGCAAACCTTCTGCCTGCTGCCAGTGTGTGTGTGTGTGTGTGTGTGTGTGTGTGTGTGTGTGTGTGTGTGTGTGTGTGTGTGTGTGTGTGCGTTTGTGTGTATATGTGTGTGTGTGTGTGTGTGTGTGTGTGTGTGTGTGTGTGTGTGTGTGTGTGTGTGTGTGTGTGTGTGTGTGTGTGTGTGTGTGTGTCTTCACGTGGTTCAAAGGCTCAGAGTGCACAGTGTTGAGGTCAGAAATCAGTGTGTGATCTTTGAGGCTATATGTATAACACATCACAGTTTGAATTATTGCATTAGCCCATATAGCACCTTTATTAAGGTGGCTCTGCAGATGTGAGGGTAGAGAACAGGCGGTGGTTTTAAGATTTACACTGCTGTACTGTACATGCGTTTCTGATTTTAAGTCAAGATTTTTGTTATTCTGGATATTATTGTTCCTCTGAAGTAAAAGACAACAAATGCAGAGTCTTTTAAGATGACATCGTTGGGCCACCATGTGTGGTGGTGGTGGTGGCGGCTGCTGCTGAGGTCCTGGAAGGTCACCAGACGCTAAGGAACGAGCAGCAAATAGCGTCGCTTCCCTGAATGCCAGGTTAGAGGTCAAAGGGGAGCCACACTGGACTGGTGCTACAGCATACCTACAGCACACTGCACTGGTACATAAAAGCCATGGTAGTTTGTCACGCTCATTTCCTTTTATGCTCATTTATAAAAGAGCAGATGGTTTTATTTTCTCACCAGCATTTTATAAGGAACTACGTGTGCTACATTTATAGATTGTAAAACATCTGCTGTTATTTATTTAATCATCATCTAATCATTTGATGTCAAATAGATCATAAGAAGTAGTAAGAGTTTCACATCTAAATGCAGTCACGTTCAATCAAGACACTAACAATTCTTCTTCGACTGATTATCATATAATAAGGCTGACATAATTCTGTGAACACGAGTAACAGGGGGCAAAAGCAGATGAAATAAGCCTTTAGCATTTGACTTTTGAGCTCGACTGATGGTTGGTTTCTAATTTATTGTCGTAACTTATGACTAAATATCAACTGATGCTCATTAAGATCAGATGAACAATTTCTGCCACAGCATTTCCATAAAGCCCCCCACAGTCATTTACTCTCATCCTATTGTATACTGCATTTCGTTGTCTTAGTACGTGTACTCTGTGCAATGACAATAAAGTTGAATCTAATCTAAAAAAAATTGTCCATACTGGTCAATCACCTTTAGTATGTGGTATTATATTTACCTTTTTTTATTTACTCTTTTGGCTGGCGAAGTTTTAAAAAAGAAACTTTCCTTGCCTCACCCTTACCAAAGGCTTTCTTTTATCCCTCAAACCCACTCTGAAGTTTGACTTGTTGACTGTGGTGATTTTGTGTGTGTAGCGGACCATGACACACCCTTAGCCACGTATGCTATACACGCTAAACATATGGGTGTGCCTCTAAAGCTGGGGGCACGCTACGCGACTGATCCCTTCACTGTTCAGATTTTAACAGCTTTTTATTGCCGTTGTTTAGTGGAGGTCCTTCAGTTATGATGTGGTACAAACAAGGTCACACATTACATAAAGCTTCACTCACAATTGAACCATCTGGGATCTTCAAACTGTGCCCATCCATCCCACAAAAACAAAACTGGACATGAGAAGCGTGAGTTTGCACAGTGAATACGGAGGGTAGATGCATGGGGCATTAGATCTGCGAATGACTCATTATCACACAATTTGACTTCAGTTTGATTTAGGGTGTTATAATGTGGTTGCAAAACAATTCATGCTAACTGTAGTCTTTGTCCTCCATGAAAATCGCAAGCTGCAAAGTTTTTAATGCTGCACTTTGACTAGTGTGGTTGAATTTTTGATATTCTGAGGATTTTTTGGTGGTCGGTGGCATTAAGACACCTGTGCATTGGCTGTAACATGCGGCCATGGTCCCACTGCTTAACATGTGTGACTTAACAATGTGCAGGAGGGAGAATGTTTTTTTTTATTACGAACAGTTTAGAAATGTGACTTATTAATTGTGTTTTTGGTAGCATCAGAACTCATCTTGCAGAGATGTTGCAAATTATTGTATTGGTACAGAATAACACATGCTCAGCCCCAACATCCCCTCTGCTAGCCAATACTCAGGTAGTTTCTGTAACACAATGCAATTTTTCTTTGTGAGTTTCTTTCATTGCCCTTTCTGAAAAAGTGAAACATATTCTTGTTGTTTATCATCTATATTTTAAGATAAATGAGTATAAATTATGGCAATTAGAACTTGTTCCCCTTCGGAACATTCATTTTCAGCATTTAAGCATCCAAAAATTACAGCTCCCACTAAATCTTTCCAGTGCAGATTGTGTAATACATTATTGTAACTCCTTTATCTGTGACATCCACCAACACTTTCCTCTAATGTCACCATACAAACTTTTTATCTGCAGTCTCTGCAGTCTCTCTATCCATTCACATAAATCACCAGTTCATGTCTGGCCCCAGTTTGACATTTAACCTGCTGCCGTCTTAGAGTTGTGGGAAGTGGTGTTCATTAAAGGCCACTAAAACATTGAATAACATTACATTTTTTTGTAACATCCCTGTTCAGACAAATAGATTGAACCACTTGTGTCAAACTGTTATGCAGCATTTTTTTTTTGTTCCAGAGCTGGATTGTTAAACAGGATTAATACTCCTTCTAAAGTGAATGTCGGATGGTCAGACAGCATCTGAACCACGCTGTGATCGGCCAGCTGTGCTGAGGTGAGAGAGGAGCCAGGCGCTTTTATTCTCCTTCTAGCTCCCTTTTTCATTTTTGTGGCACTTTTAATGTGAACAAGTGTAACACTACGACTGTCTTCCTGGAGAGTGTCTGAAACTCTCCCCCCTCTATCACAGCCAGCTTTCACCCCACTGTCGAGTGTGGCCGTTCAGAACAACTATAAACACATTTGATTACTGACATGTTCAGACAACCTGTCTCAAGAACTACCTGAGAGACCATAAACCGGCGCTTAGTAATTTGTGTCATTATAGGGCAATGAGATTTTGAATTACGTTTTTATATGTACAACAAAATTCCCAGTTTCACAACACCTTTCTATTAGTGTACTACTGCCACCAAGTCCTGGAATGATACACACACACACACACACACACACACACACACACACACACACACACACACACACACACACACACACACACACACACACACACACACACACACACACACACACACACACACACACACACACACACACACACACACACACACAGATCAGAGGATTTCCTGTCACATAGTGTGGTTGTGGCCATGTGAGGGTACCTCCTGGTACAGTGCCTTAGCTGGACAGCCCGGCAGGGTACAGGCGAGTGTTTACACACTTGTACCACCACCACCCACCCACCCCTGGCTCCTGTCCCCCTCTGCTTCTCCATATAATATATCAAAGCATCTTTGGGTGTCTATGGATCTCAGAAAATCCGCCCTCACTTCCTCAGCCGACATACTCTCTTTATGTCTCTCATGCTCTCTCCCTCTTTCTCTCTCTCTCAAACACACACACACAGAGGCAAACACCATGTGTGGTGATGAAGGATGTTACCTCTCCTCTCTCCGGTCTCCAGCTGATGTACATACACCATTCCCGACAAAACACCTGGAATAACACCACAAACACATACACACACTGGCACAGGGCGCGCACACACGCACACGCACACACACACACACACACACACACACACACACACACACACACACACACGAGCCAGAGTCACTGCACTGCCGCAGTGCCAAGATAACCAAGAGGCAAAAATCACACAACCCAACTGTTGTGTTAGACATGACTGTGGTATCATTATGCTAATGAATGTAACAAGATACCTGCACTCGAGTGTGGCACTCCATTTACTGTATGACATTTCAAACAAAGCCGTCCTCATCAGGCAATCATCAAATAAACTCCCGTCACACTGCAGCTGTGGCTTTGTAGATTTTTGACCGGCATACCACGTCAGCAACTTTACCGACACGGAAAATTCTATCTTAATTGTATTTACGAGCTTACATTATTCATTTGACCTTAGTTTAACTTGCTCCTTAACATGACTGTTCTCTCTGCCAAATGGCAGACACAATGCTTCAGAGGGCGACTGAGCTGGAGGACACAGTGGAACAAATGGCCTGAACCAGACCGGCAAAAGAAAAAGAGACGGCGAGAGACATGGAGAAATAAACAGTGTGGGTGTTTCAAATTGTGCAGAAGAGTGTCTCTGGCAAGATGTAGAGAAAGCACATATATATCTAAACGTTTTCTCTCTGTGTCTACGCACGTGTGAGCAGGAGAGTGAGTAAAGACGCCAATCTGTGATGATACAGTCTATCTCAGTTCACTTCCTGGTCAGGAGGAGGAGGAGGAGGAGGATGAGGAGCTGGAGGAATAAAAAGATAAGGGAAAAACAGTAGAGCCATTCATAGAGCGAGTTCCTCGGGGAATGTGGTGCTTTGTACAGAAAGGAACAGTGTGTGTGTGTGTGTGTGTGTGTGTGTGTGTGTGTTTGAGAAGGAGAGGGAGTGAAAAGAACTTCACAATCACCCGCAAATCACGGAATAGGTGCAAGAATCAAATATATCAAAAAAATAGAAGCGTATTTGATCTATATGTAGATACATATACAGTATACAGTGTGCCAATGCGTGTGGTCTCTTCCTCTCATCCTGTTCAGGAAGGAGAGGGACCCCTGTTTCCTTTGGCTCTGAACGCTCTGTTGTGACTATATTACAGCCCCTCCATTTCCACTCCCAGATACATATGTCTCCCAAACTAAACCGAGAAGGTTCAGTATGTATAGGCCCAACACCAGAGTCCATATGAACAGGCTTAAATCCAAGGCTCTCAACAATCACCTCTCTAGCTTTTAATTAAACCCGTTAAGGTTTCGGAAAACACATGGTAAATACAGTGTTGCTTTGCTATCATTTTACCAGTCGGACAGATCAGGTCACTATGCTAATGTACACTATACTGCACTACTGTGCTGTAATGTTAGGGAAGCTGGAGTGTGTGAGTGTGTGTGTGTGTGTTAATAGATAATTAGTGAGGTTTAGAAATACTGGTTGGTTTCCCCCTGCCACCAGTCTTTATGCTACAATGAGCTAATCAACTATAGCGCTGGACTCAACAAACATGAGCTGTATCAATCTTCTCATCTAACTTCTAGAAATAAAGTAAATAAGTGCATTTCTTAAAGTGTTGGAACTATTTTCATAAAATCAAAAAAAAAAGGCTTTTTCAATGTGCAATAACAAACTAATATGATATACATAGAGGCATGAAGAGAAAGAGAAGAAACCTGGAGTGAATTTCTTAATGTTTACTCAAAATATACAGAGCCCGGTTCCCTCAGTCCCAGCTGAGCGCCGACAAATCCGCCAACCGCTTATCAAATTAAACCCCCATTAGCAGCGTAAACACACAGTCTCACACACTCGCACAAACAACCTATTACCAGCACAAATATGCTAGCGACTCGCACATGTTTAGCTACCCTTCCTGCTCAGAGTGTGTCACAGGCTCTTCAGATAAGCCTTCACACAAAACCAGACACGTCTCTCCACACACAGGTGATCGGGTCTGTGTGTCATGAACCGGCCCCTATACAGCGTGAGCTCCTGACCTATGCCGTCAACTGTCAGCGCCTGTCATCGTCCTTGTCCGGATGCATGCGCAGATTTAGAACCCATAACATCACAGCCAATGAGACACGGCACCCAGCATGGAGCCCGCAGTCTAATTCTTTCCATGCGCGCTTGTTAACATGTAGGATTTTCTTTGCAGCCACCATAAAGCAGTGTGTGCGCAGGTAACACAGCCTCATGGAACTTCGCTCTGCCCGGCAGCTGCTAGAGGGATTTACCTCAAAATGTAGTAATGTAAACCCTAAAAGAAAGACATCGCCGTAAAAAGGACAATTTCATCTGTCTTCCTTCCTCTTCCCGTGTGGCCCCCGGGGGGACGCCTGGCCGGTAGTGGAGGGTGAGAGATTCTAGGAAGTGGAGACTAAATGGAACACTTAATATGCACTCCATCAGCATAAACCAATCATCAGGTGATTTTCAGGTAGACAGCGGTGTTTGGATGAACATGACGAGGTGCGTTTATGGGCCGTGTCCGAGGAAAAGGATAAAGGAGGGAAACCCAGGAGCGTCACAGTAGTGGCAGCCAAGACCCAAACTCAGGACGTATTACACAGAACACAGAGGAGGGGCAGACACAATCCTGCATCAGCTCTAGTAAAGAAAGTCTACACATCACTGAACAACGCACTTGATTCTCCCTCGGCACATTTCACACAACATGCATGCGCCTCTCAGCCATATACTTCAGCGAAATTACACCGACATGAAATGATTCCCTCAATCAAACATAATAGAAAGCACATCATGAATATGTCTTCCACACTTCCCTCTTATTGAACTGATAGAAGCAAGTGGGGCCATGTCTCGGTGTCTTTGTAAAAGTATTGCCCGTTTGCCAGAACTTCTTTCACACATCATCAGGAGTATGAGTTATTTTGGAGGCCGGTTGGAAATAGAGGTAACTCGTACAACTCAGCATTTGGTCTTGTTTGTAAAAAAGTTTATAGTCGTTTGCAGAAACATGCTGAAGAGCCATTTTGCTGCTGGCGAAATGATTTCTGAAAGCAGACCCGCTTTTGGATTACATTCAGTATCCTAAGTGAAATTACATTACTTAACATTGCTTTTATAGTCTGGAGATTTTCCATGCTTACCACTGTAAAAAGCATCCAATCACCTCTATTTAAATATGCTGGCTCATAAAAAGTGGATCAAGAAGCTATTTCCATTGTTTATTTGTGTGTTTCATAGAGATGCAGTCTATGGCTCTTAAATGTTTGCCCTGAAATTAATCCGAACAGAAACCCTATAGTTCTGCCTTGTTCTTTCCTCCTCCTCCTCTTCCTCCTCCTCTCTGGAATTCTACTCTCACTCTATTCTAATAAATCTGAAGGGGCCTTTTCCACTTTTACAGGAACAGCAACTCATTAAATGGTTGATTTCAGATGGCAGAGTGTGAATGTTTTGAGTTAACTTTATTGATCTGTGAGTGGGTCTGCGGGCCAGAGAGAAACGGACGTCCCCTTCGGCACATGGGCAGTAGATTTACACCTCCGCCATTTAAAGACACCTCTAAACCCAGATGGCCACTGGCCCACTCTCTCCTGTGCTGCCCTGGA